>NW_006288952.1:691147-703245 GCF_000327345.1 Myotis davidii | reverse complement strand
GTTTGTTTGGGTTCCATAATCGAAATACTGTTTTAATTCCAGCTCTGAGATCCAGGCTGGCTGAGAGCAGGTTTCTGGGGTTTTGTTTAGCTTCTATATTTGTAACAATGTTTCAAACTGCAAGCTCAGAGGCTGGCAGCGGCATCAGAGAACTTTGGAGTCCTCCGTCACTGAAGCAAGCAGGCCTTATGTTTGCTTCAAGCTGCCTGGCTGCCGGCCGCCATCTTGGCTGGCAGTGAATTTGCATATGTCGCTGATTAGCCAATGGGAAGGGTAGCAGGTGTACGGCTAATTACCATGTTTCTTTTTTATTAGATAGGATAGGATATAAAGAGCCAGAGGCCTTCACATCTGAAACAACCTAACAGACTACTGAACAGGCTGAATGGGGCGACAAGGCCAGCATGGGCGTTAGTGAGGGATGACCAAATGACTGACCAGCAGGCTGTGTGGGGTGACCTGGCTGGTAGGGGGCAGTGAGGGGTGACCAAAAGACTAAATAGCAGGCTGCATGGGGCAATAAGGCCAGCAGGGGGTACAGTGAGGGGCGACGAGGCCATCAGGGGAGCAGTGAGGGGCAACCAGGCCGGCAGCGGGGGCAGTTTTGGGCAAGCAGGCTGGCAGGGGAACAGTTAGGGGTGACCAGGCTGTCAGAGGGGGGCTGTTGGAGACCAGGTTGGCAAGGGTTGGCAGGGACCATACTGCTGGTGGTGGCAGTTAGGGGCAATCAGGCCAGCGGGGAGGGGAAGTTGGGGGCAACCAGGCCAGAAGGGGGGCCAGTTAGAGGTGATCAGATCGGCAGGCAGAGATGGTTAGAGGGGATCAGGCTGGCAGGGGGGCCAGTTAGGGCCATCAGGCAGACAAGCAGGTGAACAGTTAGGAGCCAGCAGTCCTGGATTGTGACAGAGATAACTGGCTGTCGGACATTCCCCAAGGGGTCCCGGTTTGGAGAGGGTTCAGGCTGAGCTGAGGGGGAACCCCCCCACACACACACAAATTTTGTGCTCAGGCCTCTAGTCTATATATATATAAAAGCCTAAGTGACCAAAGCACTGAAAAACCAATCTACCATTCGAGATGATATGCACTGATGACCAGGGAGCTCAATACAGGAGCTGCCTCTGGTGTACTCCCACAGCCAACCTCTCAAGGCTGGCCAATCTCCCACAGTCTGTCCCACTGGCCGGCCAGCCAGATCTGCCCTAATAGGGCTGGCTGGCCAACCTCCCATGGTCGCTCCCCCTGGCCACCAGCCACGATTGGCCCTGATCACCACGCAGGCCGAGGGATCCCACCTGTGCACGAATTTTTATATATATATTAGTTGAACGATTTAAGCATTCTCTTCCTTCAGGATATCAAGAGGGTGTGATTAGTCCAATTTTATTCTAGTTTTTCAAAATAAAATATCTAGATTTCCAGATGTTTATCATTTTATGTAAGGTGGAACAAAGTTCTCTTTTTCTCAGTATTACCAATTAGCCAGTTATTTCCCATCAGCATTATCTATACCAGTTGTAAGGCTGAGGCAGGTTTACTCTTCAGGGGACATTTCACAATTGGTACAACTGGGGCTGTTATGGCATACAGTTTGGAGGGAGGCAGGGATGCTACTAAAGTTTCTAAATGTGCAGAGCAGCCCCCTTCCACCATAAAGATTTATCTGGCCCTAATGTTAATAATGCCCCCATTGAGAAAGTATGATGTATATGACTTCATCTTTAAATTGTAAGGTAATAAAAGCATCATCTGTAAATTCAGCATCCATATTTATACGGCCGTGACACTATTTAGTCATTGACGGACTTATGAAAAAGATTTGAGGTGGCTGCACATGATACAACTGAGTTATTCCTGAAAGGTTGTTCAATTATAGGAAGTTATCAGTTTGTGTCTGCACTTTTTAAGTTACAGAAATGGCTTCACTTCTTGAGATTGAGTTCATGGAATTCTTTGTGTGTTTTTTTTTCTTTCAAGTACTTAAATTTAATTCCAATATTATGAAGGAGAAAATCATCATTTTATCTGTGGCTGGACTAGTTCTCAGTATATTAGTCATTGTTGGAGCTGTTTTCTTCATCCCAGGTAAGATGTGCAGTTACTATGAGGGAAGTCATGGTTGATAAGGTTGAGAACATTGTGGGGGGTGGAACTCTAGGGGAGAATCCATTCCTTGCTTCTTCCGTTTTCTGGCAACCTGCAACTCCTTGGCTTGTGGCAGCGTAACAAAAATTCCACTCTTAAAACTCCTGTGCATCTCTCTTCCAAAGACACTTATCATTGAATTTAGGCCCCACCTCGTTAATCTAGGATAAATTCCTTCTTCCAAGAACCTAAACTAAATCATATAATGTAATGGTCTGCTTTGGCTGCATAAATTAATTTTCACAGCTTCCGGGAAATAGGAGGTAGGCTTATGTTTGGAGCCACCATTTAACCCACTGCAAAGGCAAACTTCATCAGGCAAGACATGGAAGTGGGAATGAACATGGGAAACAAATCAATCTGAAACTGCATTTGCCTTTTGGGGGATGGTAATGGGATTCGGAAATAAGGGTATGCAGCACATGGAAAGAACAGCAGGGATAGGCTGGGACTCAAAGTGTAGATGTAGAAAGCCCACTTTTTATTAACAAAATACAATATGGGTGTAATGTTTAGGAACAGAAATTTGGCAGCTCTCTTTGCAGCTGAAGTTAGTGAGGGTGTGGTGAGGAAAGAGATGAATTAAGAAGACAGCTACAAAGAATAGCTATTTTGACTTTGGAACAGATTGAATATAGCAAATGAAGGGATTGGTAAGGGGCTCCAAGGTAGTTAAGAAGGAGAAAAAGCCAATTGAAGGTTTTGACTTGTTGAGACCTAGATGTTGACATTTAGATGTCTTCAGTTTGGTCTTAAATAATAAAAAAAAATTGTCACGTATTTTGTGTGAGGTTTTAGGAGAAGCATTTATTTTTAAACATTTTCAGTTTCTAAGAGTAGTATTGAGATAAATACATTTAATAAATTAAGTACTTTTATTTCCCACAGAGTAGAAAGTATGTAGGAAAATATTTTAAACATTAATTTTATTTATCAACAGGTGAATATTCAACAAAGAGGGCCAGTGGACTTGGTTTAATTGTAGCTTCTACAGTAATACTAATATTACTTCAGATCTCTACGTTTATGATAGGTAAGTATTTGTTGTTTCAGCATGATTGTGTCCTTTTTCATTTAAAAAGCATCACTTTTTATTAAAATAATTCTTGCATTTTTATAATACAATAAAAGTTGATTTGTCTCCCTAACTATTCTTAGTGAAAATTTCCACCCATATGGATTAATTTTAATGTTATATTAGGTTTTAACATAGTTTTTTTATAAAAAGTGATTTTCAGAGATATATTTAATGCCAGCCAATGGATTTTTAAAATTATATTATTTAACTTCTTAAGAATATGATCTTCATATTCTTATTTCAGTTTTTGAAATTAGGAGTAGATATTAAACATTCTCATTATATTCTGTTATGAAAACTCTTTAAAAAACTAGTTATACAAAATAGGGTTGTAAATCAAAGAGTCATTGCAAATATTAACATTGAATTTTACAAGTTAGACATTATGATTATCTAACCTATAATTGGTAACATTTTTCACTCCATTTTTGGGTTAAATCACTAAATATTTTTATTATTAAAGAATCTATTTTTTCCATTAGCACATTTAACTCTTGGTATGAGAGCCTATCTCTGGGTTGTTATATATTAAGATGGTATTAATTTGTTCTAAAATCACAATTAGGGGTTATGACGTCTACAATGGCAAGCTTGCACAGTGGTTCTCCACCAGAGTGATTTTGTGTGCATGTGATGAGGCCTTGCTAATAGCCACTACTATGGTAAAATACCCACATGTGGTAAAAGCAGCATTGTTCTAAGATTTGGGGTAAAAACTGCCAATGCAGCTCAGCTCCCTGCAGAAATGAAAGGCTGCTGAGGGTGTGAATATGGAGCTGACTGCTGGAGTGGAGAGAGATGGCTTAGGTCACTGGGAAAGTAGCCACCACCTGACAGAGTCAGACTTTGGTCCTAGGATACTGACCTTGACTGTACGAAATACAAGTGGAAGTGATTGCTTCTTAAACATGTGCAACATGCTTATTTTTCTTTTTTCCTTGAAGCTCCAGCTAAGAGGAAGCTCCCCATCAGCATCATCTTATTGATTGTTCAGTTGCTGGGCCTTTTGATCTCTGTGGTCGGACTAAGCTTCTGTGTCTCAGGTGAGGGTCACAATCTATTCTAGACCCAATTAGTCTTCCTACCAGTAATTTCTCTTATAGCTCTTTTTCTCTTTCCTTTTCTTTGTCTTTCTTATTCTGTTTTAAATATATAGTCTTTATTTGTTAGAGCATTTTAGGTTCACAGCAAAATGGAGTGGAAAATACAGAATCCCCCTCTACCCCATCTACTCACAGCCTCCTCCTCTATCAACATCTCCCACCAAGTAGTACATTTTTTACAGTCTGTTGAACCAACATTGGCACAACATCATCACCCAAAGTCCATCGTTTGTATAAGGGTTCAGTCTCGGTGTTGTATGGTCTATGATTTTGATAAATGTATAATGACATGGACCATAGTCATAGAATATCATATAGAAAAGTTTACCTGCCCCCAAAACCCTCTGTGCTCTGCCTATTCATCCTCCCTATTCTGAAACCCTGGCAACCACCGATCATTTCACTGCCTCAATAGTTTTGCATTTTCCAAAGTGTCTTATACTTGAAATCATATAGTATCTAGCTTTTTCAAATTGGCTACTTTCCCTTAGTAGTGTGCATTTAAGTTTCCTCCATGTCTTTGGGTGGCTTGATAACTTATTTACTTTTTGGCACTGAATAATATTCAGTTGTGTGAATGGACGATAGTTTGTTTATCCATTCACCTATTAAGGGACATTTGGTTGCTTTCCCCGCAGGGAAAGGTATTGATTTGTTATCAAATTTCAGATCTAGACACACAATATAGAAGTGTATGTTTTTGTATGGACATACTTTTTCAACCTCATTTGGGCAAACACTAAGGAGTGCAATTGCTAGATTGTATGTTAAGAATATCTTTAATTTTGTAGCAAATTACCAAACTGTCTTCCAAAGTGGCTGCACCATTTTGCATTCCCACCATCAATGAATGAACACTTCTGTTGCTCTACATTCATGCCAGGTTTTAGTGTTGGGAGCTTTTCATTTTTTCACTCATTTTTCCCCTACTGAGGTCAGTGCTCTCCACATCAGCTGATTGTTTAGTGGTCAAACTGCCACGCCTGTATTCATGGATGAGCTTTTAAAAGAACCATTTGGGTGGAGGTTTAGGCTTCACAGACATTTCCCTTTAGTCTAGACTTGACAAGGTACATGCTATGCAAGCAACGGCTCTTCTTTCCATACAGGGAAAGGAATTTGGAATCATTGCACTGAGTTAATAATGGGTATACAAATGTAGGTAATTTTTGTTTCTTTTAAAAAAAAATATTTTTATTGATTCCAGAGAGAAAGGGAGAGGGGGAGAAAGATAAAAAAAAATGATGAGGAACAATCACTGATTGGCTGCCTCTTGCATGCCCCCAACTAGGGATCAAGCCTACAAACCAGGCTTTGCCCTGATCAGGAATTGAACTATGACTTCTTGGTTGATAAGTTGATGCTCAACTACTGAGCTACAAAGGCCGGGAAGTAATTTTTGTTTCTTGAAAATGAGAAAAATAATTACTCTCCCTAAAACTTAATGTTATTTCTGTTATTGATTCTTTTAAGAAGTTCAGTTATTTCATGTGAATTTCTAAGATAAAATTTTGTTTTTGCAGAGTGCATCCCAGTGCATGGTTCTCTTCTGATTTCAGGCTTGGGTATTACAACCTTAGGGGCATTACTTGGATTAGTTTATATGATATTTGTTGGTAAGTCAACTTTGTTTTTGTTAGTCTATGCCAAGAATTCCAAGTCTATAATAATAGGGTAATATGCTAATTAGATCAGACAGCCAACGACCTTCCAGACATCTTTCGGATGTCTTTTGGGACGAAGCTGTGGTGATGGGGGCGAGGCAGAGGTGGTTAGGGGTGATCAGACAGGCAGGTGAGTTGTTAGGGGCGATCAGGCAGGCATAATGGTTAGGGGCAGTTAGGCAGGCAGGCGAGTGGTTGCGACAATCAGACAGGCAGGTGAGCAGTTAGGGGTGATCAGACAAGCAGGTGAACAGTTGCAGGTGATCAGGCAGGCAATAAGAATGGTTAGGAGCAATCTGGCAGGCAGGCAAGTGGTTAGCAGTGATCAGGCAGGCAGGCAGAGGGGTTAGGGGTAATCAGACTGGCAGGCGAGCAGTTAGGGGCAATCAGGCAGGCAGGCAGAGTGGTTAGGGGAAATCAGACAGGCAGGCAGAGGGTTAGGGGCAATCAGGCAGGCAGGCAGAGGGGTTAGGGGCAATCAGACAGGTAGAGTGGTTAGGGGTGATCAGGCAGGCAGGTGAGTGGGTAGGCATGATCAGACAGGCAGGCAGAGGGGGTAGGGGCAATCTCTGTGGGATCAGGCCTAAACCGACAGTCAGACATCCCTCAAGGGGTCCCAGATTATGAGAGGGTTCAGGCTGGGCTAAGGGACTGCCCTCCCCCGACACACGAATTTTGTATACCAGGCCTCTTGTATATTATAATTTGGAAAGGCTTTTGGTTGGTTCTTATACCTTAGGATCAAGGAAATGTATTGGTAACTAATGAAAAAGGTAGAAATCATGAGCTATTGAAAAGTTTAAATTATAGCCTAGTTTAAAAGAAAATGGCTTGCCGAAACCGGTTTGGCTCAGTGGATAGAGCGTCGGGTTGCGGACTGAAGGGTCCCAGGTTTGATTCCAGTCAAGGGCATGTATCTGGGTTGCGGGAACATCCCCAGTAGGAGATGTGCAGGAGGCAGCTGATCGATGTCTCTCTCATCGATGTTTCTAGCTCTCTATCCCTCTCCCTTCCTCTCTGAAAATCAATAAAATATATTTTAAAATAAAAAATAAAAAAAAGAAAAGAAAATGGCTGAATGTTTTCAAATGCATAAACCTTTTAATGCTATGGAAAAGAAGAACTGGTTGAGGATCGATTTTAATAAATAGAAAAGGGTTTTTAATTGGCCATTGTTTGTGTGATAGCGCTCTTTCACAGAGACCTACTTCTCACTTGCTCTTCTTGCAGACTGGACTGGTTATAGGCCTTGACACCCAGAAATGGACAAGAATTGAAATTCAAAATCTGTCATTTTTGCTAATTAAGAGCAGTGTCCTCTGATAATTGACTTTGAAATATTTTTTCTTAAAAACATTATACTATAATAAAAACATTGTTTTAAAATTTAGGCTTTTGTTATTTTTAAAATCAATTATTACTAAGTGTGGAGTCAACTTGTTTCTAAACTTTGTACTTAATCTGCCAAGTATCAGTTGACAGGCTTTTGTATGTTATATATATATATATAATTTCAGAGAGGAAGGGAGACAGAGAAATAGAGATATCAATGATGAACAAGAATCACTGTTAGGCTGCCTCCGGGATGCCCCCCGCTGAGGGTTGAGCCTGCAACCTGGGCATGTGCCCTGACCAGGAATCAAACAGTTACCTCTGGTTCATAGGTTGAAGCTCAACCATTGAGCCACAGCAGCCAGACTGCATAAGTTATTTTTAATAGATATATAGATATAGGTGCTTTGAATAGTGAGTGCCTAAAGATGTTCCCTACAATCAGATTTTTATTAGTCTCCCTTAAACAACCTTTTTTAAATTTATGAAGTAAAGCAAGCTCTTAAACATTTATCAAAATAATCCAAGTTACAAATTAATGAAATAAAACATCAGTTTTTCTGCATTGCTTTAGGCAAACTTTGTGTTTCTAAAAATTCATACAAGCCTTGAATTGTTCAATCCTAATACTTTTTGAATTGAATAAATTCAAATAATCAAATAATTTTCCATATGACTTGCACAGTACATTCAAAGAAATTTTATCTTTATTTTTGAACTTTAGCTTTTGCTGACTGATCATGTAGTTCAATTCTGTTATGTATTTTTTGTCTCCCTTTAATTAATGCCTATTAAATAAATAGAGGCCAGGTGCACGAATTCATGCACCTGTGTGGTCCCTAGGCCTGGCCTTCAGGATCGGGCCAAAACCAGCTCTCCAACATCCCCTGAGGGGTCCTGGAGATCCCTCTATTCCAACTTTGCTGAAAGTTTTTATAAAAAATGGGTGTTACACCCACCAGGCATGGTTTGGTGTTTGAGTGTCAAACTATGAACTAGGAGGTCATGTTTCAATTCCCAGTCATTGCACATGCCTAGGTTTCACATTTCCTCTCCCACTTTGAAATAAATTAAAAATATATATTAAAAAATGGGTGTTTGATTTTGTCTAATGCTTTTTCTACATATTTTCATATGGTCATGTGATTTTTGTCTGAATGTAATGTATCACATTAGTGGTTTGTGAATATTATACCAGCCTTGCATCTCCAGAATAAATCTCACTTGGTCATGGTGTATGATTTTTGTATATTGCTGGATCCCATTCGCTAATATTTTGTTGAGGATTTTAGCATTTATGTTCATCAGGGATATTGGCCGTAATTGTCTTTCTTTGTACTGTCTTTACCTGGTTTTGGAATTAGGGTAATGCTAGCTTCATAAAAAGAAGTTGGAAGTGTTCCTTCCTCCTGGATTTTTTGAGGAGGGTAGGTGTAAGTTCTTTGAATGTTTGGTAAAACTACACTGTGAAGCCATCCAGACCAGAATTTTTGTTTGTTGGAAGTTTTTTGTATTACTGCTTCTATTTTCTTAGTTAGTATTGGCCTATTCAGGTTTTCTGATTCTTCCTGATTCAGTTTTGGAAAATTTATTTTTCTAGGGATTTGTCCATTTCATCCACATTGTACAACTTGTTGACATATAGTTGAGTATTTTCTTAAAATCCTTTTTATTTCTGTGGTGTCAGTTGTTCCTTCCTGTGCTTTTGTTTCTGATTTTATTTATTTGGGTCCACTCTCTTTGTTTTTTAATAAGTCTGGTTAATGGATCATCAATCTTGTGTATTTTTTTAAGGAACCAGCTCTTGGTTTCACTGATCATTTGAATTGGTTTTTTTTAGCCTCTATGTCATTTATTTCTGTTCTGATCTTTATTATTTCTTTCCATTTACTTATTCTGGGTTTTTCTGGTGTTCTCTAATTCCTTAAGTTGTAATGTTAGATAGCTTATTAAAAATTTCTCTTGTTTTTTGACGTAGGCCTGTAGTGCTATGAACTTTCCTCTCAATACTACTTTTGCTGTGTCCCAGAGATTTGGGGTTGTTTTGAGTTCATTTTCATTTGTTCTTAGAAATTTTTTTTTATTTCTTTCTTGATCTCATTGGTAACCCATTCATCCTATGTAATAAAGAGCTGATATGCTAATTAGACTGGACAGTGGAACGACCTTCTGGAACAACCAGTGGGTGGGGGGGCAGGGCCGCAAGGCAACCGGGACCATGATGGCCAAGGCAGCCATGGCCTCAAGGCCTACTCTTGCATGAATTTTGTGCATGGAGCCTCTAGAGTTTTAATAACATTCCATTTAGCCTCCATGTGTTATAATGTTTTTAAATGTTTTTACTGTAATTGACTTTTAATTTCATTCCATTGTGATCAGAGAAGATGCTTGATATGATTTCAATCTTCTTAAACTTGTAGAGACTTGTTTTGTATCTTAATATATGGTATAACTTTGAGAATGAACCCTGAGCACTTAAGAAGAATGTATATTCTGCCACTTGGGAGAAATATTTTATAAATGTCAATTAAACAGCTTTTTTTTTCTCATTTCCATTTGCCTGAAAGATTTTTTCCATCCCTTCACTTTCAGTCTGTGTGAGTCTTTTGTTCTGATGTGGGTCTCTTGTAGACAGCATATAATTGGATTATGTTTTTGTATCCATTTAGCTACCCTATATCTTTTGATTGGAGCATTTGATTCATTTTTATTTAAGGTTATTATTGATAGGTACCTATTTATTGCCATTTAAATTCCTTATGTCTATGTGTCTCTCTATTTCTTCTCATTGGAGCATTCCCTTTATCATTTCTTTCAGTGCTGGTTTTGTGGTGATAAACTCCTTTCACCTTTTTTTTGTTGGAAAAGCCCTTTATTTCACCATCTATTTTTAATCATAGCCTTGCTGGGTATATTAATCTTTATTTCAAATCCTTGCTTTTCATGACCTTAGATACTTGATGGCATTCACTTTTGTCCTATAGAGTTTCTGATGAAAAATCAACTGACAGCCTAATGGGAGCTCCTTTGTAGATAAAAACAAAAAAATGCTTTTCTCTTGCTGCCTTTTAGTTTGTCTCTTTGTCTTTAATTTTTGACCATTTAATTATGATGTGTCTGGGCATGGGCCTGTTTGGGGTTTCTTTTTGCTTAATATGATCTGTGCTTCTTGAACTTTTGTGACTTTTTTCTTTACCAGATTTGAGTAATTTTCTGTCATTATTGCTTTAAACACATTCTCTAGCATTTGCTCACTTTCTTCACTTTCTGGTACTCCTCTGATGTGAATATTATTAAGCTGTCCTGTTCTTTAATTGTCTTTTTTTTCTTTTTGGCTCTCTGATTGAGTGATTTTTTTCCATCTTGTCTTCTAATTCAATGATCTGATCCTCAGCTTTCCCTAATATGCAGTGTATTCCTTCCACTGTATTATTTATTAGTGTCATCTCATTCTTGATTCTGCCTCTGCCTGTAGTGTGATTGATAATCAGTCTTGATTTGCCTCAGGCTATTGATCACAAAATGGGATGAGAGGTTTTCCAACAAGTCAATTGCTCCCCTGGATGGTAAAGGTTGCTCCAGAAAGTTGCTCACTGGAGTGTGAGGGAATGACTCATCACAGGAAACTGTGGTTTCTGTCTTCCAAACTCTAACCCCAGAACCCACAATCCTGAATTCTCTTCATACAGCTCTAGTCCATTCTGCCCTCCCTCTGCCAGATCCCAAGGTGAGTGGCTGCACATGAAAATTTGTGCATTAGCCCTTCAAGGGGGTTCCTGCATTTCCAGCCATCTCTCACTGGCAGACAGAAACCTTGCTGCTTCTCACAGTCAGATGTATGTGGGCACTTTTCTCAGTTCTGATGCTCTGGGCTGAAGGTCCCAGCTTGGGGTTTAGACCCCAGGATACTCAATGGGAACCCCCCACATCTGAGATATGCCTCCAGAACTTCAGCTGTTGGGAGCCCAGCCCATCCTTTCACACATCTGCACTTCCTTCCAGTCTCTAAGTGGTCTCCACTTCCCATTCTTAGTTATCAGTGTTCTCTCCAGATAGACTTCAATTGATTATTCAGGATGGTTTTTCTGTATTTTAGTTGAAATTCCAGTTTGGTCCTTGGAGAGTGTCAGTGTAGCTTCCACTTTACACCACCACCATTTTGGAAACCACCTCTGAATACTTTATTTTAAAATTTAAGACTGTATAGGCTTAATTTCTTTCATTTATTAAATTCATTTTATTATTTTTTAATTTTAGCAGGTTCTAAGCAGAATACTATACATCCTCAAACGGTAAGTTAAAAATTCTTAAATGAATTGAGTCTGATAACTTGATGTTTTCAACTGAGGAATTGTAACTGAGATATTAAAACCTTTTGCTGTCTGTTTAGTGTAAAATTAAATTAAAAGAACTTAGAAGTCATTTTATAACCTTTGCATAATTGAATCTAATTCTATTTTTAGAACCTATATTTGGTCATTTAGTAGAAATGAGATAGAATAAGTGGTTCCTTGTGATACTGCAGACTTCTCATATCCAGTATTGGAAAGTTTATGTGTAAGAATAGTGGTCATTGTCTCTGCTGAAGGAAAGCTGATTCTAATATATTGTCTGACCTGTTGTATTTATTTGATGTGCATGTACAAAACAGTATTTCAGGCTTAAAATGAGGAATAAATTTATATTAAAATGATGTTATTTAAAATAATAATCTGTAAAATAAATGTAAATATTGGATAAAGTATCTGTTCTGAATTATGATTCATTTCCCTCATT
>NW_006288952.1:676316-691062 GCF_000327345.1 Myotis davidii | reverse complement strand
CAAAAGAAAATGACTGAAAGGCAAGGGGAGTAGGGGTGCTCTGCCATGGGTGTTTATTCTAAGACTGGTGCCACAGCTACACTGTCACAAACACACAGCAGCTTTTCTTGTACCTCTGTCAGAGCTTATCCAGCCATTAAATCCTAATTTGCATGACTTACAAATGATTGTTTGGCTCTTATCTCTTGTTTAACTGTATTATTTATTATGTTGCTATGTATTTTGGACTTCAATAATTTTTTCAAGATGCTAGGTTTTTCTTTAACTGAGAGGGGCTAGCTGGAGTAGCAAATTCGGCACAGAAAAAGAATATTGAGAATAAGACACTTCTTAAACTATTAGTGAGACTTGGAAAGATTTCCTTTTTAACCTTTATTGCTTTGGTTTTAGACTACAGGATTCACCATTTACTATATAGTTTATATGTTAGCATATATAAATTTTAGTATGAAGGACATGAAATAAAGTCTATTTTTATATAAATACTAGGGGCTCGGTGCACGAATTCATGCACCTTGAAAGGAACTGTTGGGCTGCAACGCTTTGGTAGGCACAGGGGCAAGACTTGTATATATTTCTTGATCCATTACCAGATCATAATTTGAACTGGTCCCCAAAGCAGTTAGAATGTTTTGTCTATGCCTTGGGGAAAATCTAGTGTTTTATGTGTTTTTTTTTTCTACCTTCACCTCTCTTTTTATTTTTAATATTAATCAAGAAATAAAAGTTTTTTGTTTTAATGTTCTCACCTCTGAGAAAAATACACTGCTCTTTATCTCTCAAGTAGTTGCATGCATTAGCAAGTGATATTGGGCGAGGGGACTACTGTTTTCTTATGTTGGCCAAGATGAAGTCTATAGCGCCCCCAGTATAGAAGAACCTCAATTAATTACAATTTCTGATTCATAAATTTTAGGAAGATATAGTCTCTCACCGCGGAGTGAGACCAAAACATTTCACTTTCTTTCTCCCTAAATCTAGATCTATTCTCAACTGACTATTTCCTTTGTGGGGGACTGTGGGTATGATCCACAGAAAGGCATTGTAATCAAATGTCTTAAAATTAATTTATATTGACAGCTGTGGAATAATTGGCATGATATTACTACCTAGTTTATTTAGAAATGATTTTTAATTGTGGAACCTTACTAATTGTTTGCTCGGCTTCTTACTAATTCTTGGTATTTAAAGAATTGAAAGGAATGATGAATGATGGTAAGTATAAAAAGCACATACAATTATGGATTGGTTAAAATACAGACATTGAAAAGAAATAAAATTGCTTCTTGGGAATACGGCATTTTAAATAAAAGGGACACTGTCAAAGTATAAAGGTTTACATGTCTTGATTTACAAAACTTAAATCTACTCTGTTAAAATTGCACCACTAGTCATATAAAAGCTGCAGGGTGTCACTCATCAGATCTCCAGTTGTACTGCTCACAGCAAAGAGAAGCTACTGCTTTTTACAAACAACTTTCAAATGCAGTGACAGTTACTGTAAATGGTTTTTATATGACATGTAGATAATCTGGCACAAATCTTTATAATCTTGACAGAGTTCCTTGTGTTGGTGATTTTTTTGCACTTAAGCTATGGGGGCTTAATATCTTTGCTTTTCCGCAAAGGAATTGATTCTAACCTTCAGGGAAAGGACTTAGAAAGAGGGAGAGAGAGTCTGGCTGGTGTGGCTCAGTGATTGAGCTTCAAAGCAGGAACAAAGAGGTCACTGGCTCAATTCCTGGTCAGGACACAGACCTGCTGTGGGCCTGATCTCTAGTGAGGAGCATGTAGGAGGCAGACAATTGAGGATGTTTTTCATTCATCAAAGTTTCTTTCTCTCTGTACTCCCTGCCTCTCTCTCCGGGGATCATCATCAACAACAACAAATTATTTAAAAACAAAACACTAACTCTTCCCTGCCCTCTTTCTAAAATAAATAAATAAATAAGAAGAAAAATGTTTGGCCACTCCAGATTTTGCTTTCTTGGGGTGGGGTGGGGGGAGCGAGGGGGGAAACTCTGGGCTAACAATTTAAAAAATTTATTAAATATTTCAAATACACACATTTGTTAAAGAGGTCAGAGATATTGAATGTTATAAGTATTCATGTAGCTCTGTTTACATTTTAATGTGTTTTTACCTTGTCAAAAACTTCATTCATTTGGTATTTTACTGTCATGACTTGATCATGCAAATAGTTCACTTTCCATTTTACTGTTTTAAAGTCTGTGACCTACCTGCTCACCTTTCTAGCAAAAGTGCAGCATTAACTCAAAAGGCTGTATTCCACAGTACAATTAATGTTTGCATAAGAGTAAAATCACACCGAATGCCTGTTGGTGGATTAAGTTTAAAAGAATGTTCAGGCTGTGTTCAACAAGCAGGCACAGAATGATCACACTTTTGTTGCTGTGTGCCACAGCCTTTATTACAAAAATGCATGTTTTATTATACTAATTACAGCCCTCCATAAAAAAAATGTAGTTAGTAGGAATAAACAAAATGGTATTAAACAAAGAACTAGTGCCTAGAATTGTAGCATAGTTTCCTCATATTTTCATTCTGGTGTTTTATTTTTTTAATTTTTTGTTCTTTCCTTTTCTATTGTGAAGTCATTCTTCTTTAGTTGAATAGAGTAATGAAAGCCCTTTTGCCCATGGTCAAAAAACCAGTTATAAGAACCTTGAGTACCACTTCCTTTGTTGATTTCCCTTAAGAAGTGACTTTTTTGAACCACTGTATGAGGAACATTTCCTATTTGATTTATACCTAATCACATGTTTGTTTCACTTACATTACATGAAGGTCTAAAGTGATCTAAAGTGAACGTGATGGAATAGTATTCTACATTCTGTGAGCAGTAGCTTTTGCTTTACAAAATCAGCGTCCCTTGGTTTGTCCTCAGCTAACCCAGCAAATGAAAGTGATCAGACCTGGTTGATCCTTACTCTCATTTAGCATTGCCCTTTCCCTTCCTGCCACAAAAATGGCTAATGATCTCCCTGCATTATATCTGCGACTTTGCAAACCTAAGATTAAATGCTTTATTTTTAGATATTATATATCTGAAACAATTCCAAATTTTTAAGC
Organism: Myotis davidii; assembly: GCF_000327345.1. Lineage (NCBI taxonomy): Eukaryota > Metazoa > Chordata > Mammalia > Chiroptera > Vespertilionidae > Myotis > Myotis davidii. The sequence continues at coordinate 687,969 of NW_006288952.1, read as the reverse complement.
TACATGAACTTATCAATGCATAGAAAACAGACACATAGTAACTAAATGTTCATTTCTTAAATTTTCAGGACAAAAAGAACGGAAGTGATGGACTCTGACTTGCAGAGTAGTAAGATGTGAAAGGAATGCACTTAAGTTTAAGGACCGTGACCTTGACTCACTCATTGTTCAAGAGAAGAAAACAAGAAAAGTAACTCTCATCTATAAGAGAAAGTAAATCATTGAATTTTAAATGATTATTACAGTTTAAGTTTTTATTCAATTATTTGTAATTTAGTTAATAAAAGTATCATGATCTGTGTTGTGTGCCCAATTGAGATCCAGTTTTTTATTGTTATTTTTCTTCAATTAGGGGCAAAAGTAGTGTGGGCAACTTCCAAAAATGATACCTTTCAGATTCTAGGGCCTTTTGACTCTAGGTCACCAGTGTAAATTGGTTCAAGATGAAAATTGCCTGGCACTAACCTGGTGATTACCCAGAGATGTCACTGAAAAATGGTGGCTTCCATCGAACCTCAGGAAACTGAGGTGCACAGCCACTTTGGCAGTTATGGTGTTAGCTGGATATGGGTCTGCCACATCTAGGTCAAGGACATAGCAAATTACGTACAGACAGGAATTTAGTTGGAAACATTTGTGTGTTACTTTTGTGTGATGTGATACTCTTGGAGATCATGGTGTTCATTCTTAGGGGTTGCCATTCACACATGCTTCCTTCAACAGATTTAGGGTAATTTTTTAAAAATATATTTTTATTAATTTCAGAGAGGAAAGGAGAGGAAGAGAGAGATAGAAACAATGATGAGAGAATCATTGATCAGCTGCCTCCTGCTCGCCTTCTACTGGGGATCAAGCCCCCAATGTGGGCATATGCCCTTGACTAGAATGTAACCTGGGACCTTCCAGTCAAAAGGCTGACATTCTATCCACTGAGCCAAACAGGCTAGGGCAGATTTAGGGTAATTTTATTGATGAATGTCTTTTTCTTTTATACACACAACTTTCAACCCTGTCTTGTCCTCCTATTGTTTGCTTCTGATGTGCAAGATGTAGCACCTTTCCTCCTCTTTGAACATGGTCCAGTGACATGGTAGCGTCATTGCAGAAAGGAGCCAGACTTGTTCTCAGAGAACTGTGTTCACACGTTTCAGCAAAAATAGCGATGGTTGTAACATATGTATTCCCTTCCTTGGATTTGAAAGCACAGTCTATGGTGTTTCTTCACTTCTCTTCTGATCTGGGGCATGAAAAACCAAGACTGAGGTTTTAAATGTGTGTCCCCTGCATGGCAACAAAGTGTGTGTCACTGTAAGGCCAATAGACCAGCCCTGGAAAGGGTGGTTCTATAGCTACTGTATCTGTGTTGCATGATATACCCCCATCATCTTCCTCCTGTGTCCTGCCTCATATCCCCCTGACTCCACGATTGAAAAGTAAAGCAAAACCCCCTGTTTTCTTCATGCTTTTAGCAAAAGCATTTAAAAACAAATATCCTTTTGGGTGGAATTATATTTGATGAGAATATTTGATCACTTAAAACTTTTAGGTCAGTTGCCAAGTCTTTTGACTGCTCACCAATACCCTCTAAAAATACTAGTGATTCTCCCTGCTTGTGTAATAATAAGACATCCATATTTGTGGTTGTATTACAAACAGTTATTTCTCAGTCCACTGAATGTTTCCATGTGCCTCTTTAATGTCAAAATTGATTGTCATATTTTATGTTGGGACCAAGTGGTCTGACCTGTAATGACTCTCAGAAAACCAGATTCACTATGAAGACTGCACTTCTTGAAAAAAAAAAGAGAAAAAGAAAACTAATTTTTTCCTATTTGTGATGCTGTCCAAAGTATTATATTATGTAGAGGGAGCTGTATTCCTTTATACAACTTGCATGGCTCCTGCTGCTCTTTTTTTTCTGAAAATATTTACGTTTTAGGAATATTGTTTGTTATTTTAGAAAACAATTTCATTGAAAGGAGGGAAAAAGCAGATGGACTTGGAAAAGATTGAAATTCTTATTCTCTATTAAGAAAAAGTCAGCTATGAAAATCTTTATAGTGAACTTATACACTAACATTGTACCTTTTAATATGCAGTCAGCTCTCCTTTATTTAGGGTTCAACTGGGACTTATCCATCCTTTATGGTTTTTAATGCTGCCTATCTTTGGAGGCATTCACTGCATGAGACAAGGCAGAGGTAGCAGGATAAATGCCAGATGAAAGCAAGTCTCGTTCTAAGTCATTGTCAGCTTCTCTGGAAAATGGACCACAGCAGTGGCATCCCTCTTGCTTGGGCACCATTGGGCCAGTTCATTCTCATTCCATCAGACTTGTCATGGCTCCCAACTTTCTGTCGCACCTAATTAAAATTGCCAGCAATGTTTGGGGCATCATATATCTGTTTCCCCCATAATCTGCTTTTTACTCACTGATCCAATTTTTTCCATTGATTCGTCTGTTCAATTTTATTGTATGTCCCTCAGAGTGAAGCCATTTGTCATTTTTGCAGCAACCATTTCAAGCTTTCTGGCCAAATCAAATTTTCCCTCTACCCCAAAACACTATCTTTCAACTCTTCCTTTCCCACTCACTCCCCCCACCATTTTTATTGTCTAAAGTTTTACATATGTCTTCTTTCCACCCCCCATTGACTCCCCTCAGCCATTCCCATCCACCTCTCGCTCCCTTGGCAGTCTATCCACATCTGCCTGGACCCCTCTTTCCTCTTATCTTACCTTTTCTACTATTCCATTTGTGTCTGCTTAGCTCTATTGGTTTGGCATGCTTTCCCTCACTTGCTTCGAAAATTCCTCCTTACCAAGAGCTTCTATTTTTTTTTCCCTTCTCTTCCCATCAGTGCCTTACATACATTAGATACCCAGAATATATTTGATGATTGAGAGTTGGTTGTATGTAAATATCCCACTATTTTTAATAGGGTGAGCAAGAGTTTTCTTTTTAGGAATAATTTCACATACTCTGGAAACCTTCAGAGGTAGTGATTTTCACCTGGAAACTCCAGGTTCATTCTGTTTAAAATTTCTGAGGATGTCAGGATAAAATAATGAGGCTAGCCCATAATCAGAAGTATTGATCTTTCCAAGATGCTGTAGTCACTTTAGTCACTTTAGTAAGTGACCAAACAAATTGTGGTTTGAGTGAATAAAGCTCAAAACTGATGAGTTTACTCCTTCATCTCAATAAGAATTAAGCTCTATTCCACCTCTAGATTTCTCTTGTCCCAAAGTGAGTATTCAAAAATGGACATCTGTCATGTTATGTATGGAAATATATCCCCTTTATCTACCTATCCTTGGAAACTAGAGAAACGATTGTTGGGCAACCCTTTACCTTTTAATGATATTTTGTTTGATGGTGAGTATGTTCAGAAAGTTTTACATGTGTTGTATTTTCAGTGTCACTAACTGCCATCTCCCACTGGGGTCCTTTGTGAGTTTCCATGGCTAAAAGGGATAACCCAGGTACCTTTCAAGAGATGAGCAGTGAATGGGCAGTTTCCTGCCTTTGGTGTTTGACAGCTCTTACTTATCATTTAAGTCCAGCTCTCCCATAAATTTATCTTTTAGAAAATAAAAGAGAGAGAGCATTTGTAATAAGCTTCTCTGTAAGGCAACATCAGTGGAATCTTAGATGTGTTATTAGGGTTGGTGAGAAAGGAAGACATTTCTGTTTTTATTAAATGGAGCATTATTTACAGAAGCCATCATTGAGAATTAGATCCCACACCAGATGAATGTCCATCAACAATCTAAATAAAGAAAACTCCAGTGTTGCTATGTGCAATATACTCTCTTGGGGGCTTTTTCCATAGCAATTAAAGGTGTGCTATTTGTCAGTAGCCATTTTCCGAAGTGATTTAAAGACCAAAGTTGTTTTACAGCTGTGTTACCTTAAAGGTTTTTTTTTTATATGTATTAAATCAATTATCACTGTTGAAGCTTTGAATATCTGCAATCTTTGCCAAGGTACTTTTTTATTTAATCAGAAAGTTTTACATGTGTTGTATTTTCAGTGTCACTAACTGCCATCTCCCACTGGGGTCCTTTGTGAGTTTCCATGGCTAAAAGGGATAACCCAGGTACCTTTCAAGAGATGAGCAGTGAATGGGCAGTTTCCTGCCTTTGGTGTTTGACAGCTCTTACTTATCATTTAAGTCCAGCTCTCCCATAAATTTATCTTTTAGAAAATAAAAGAGAGAGAGCATTTGTAATAAGCTTCTCTGTAAGGCAACATCAGTGGAATCTTAGATGTATTATTAGGGTTGGTGAGAAAGGAAGACATTTCTGTTTTTATTAAATGGAGCATTATTTACAGAAGCCATCATTGAGAATTAGATCCCACACCAGATGAATGTCCATCAACAATCTAAATAAAGAAAACTCCAGTGTTGCTATGTGCAATATACTCTCTTGGGGCTTTTTCCATAGGAATTAAACGTCAGTGGAATCTTAGATGTGTTATTAGGGTTGGTGAGAAAGGAAGACATTTCTGTTTTTATTAAATGGAGCATTATTTACAGAAGCCATCGTTGAGAATTAGATCCCACACCAGATGAATGTCCATCAACAATCTAAATAAAGAAAACTCCAGTGTTGCTATGTGCAAGATACTCTGTTGGGGCTTTTTCCATAGCAATTAAAGGTGTGCTATTTGTCAGTAGCCATTTTCCGAAGTGATTTAAAGACCAAAGTTGTTTTACAGCTGTGTTACCTTACAGGTTGTTGTTGTTTGTTTTGTTTTTTTTTAATGTATTAAGTCAATTATCACTGTTGAAGCCTTGAAAATCTGCAATCTTTGCCAAGCTATTTTTTTATTTAAAAAACCATAACTTTTTAAATATTACCCTATAATATTACATATACTTAATAAAACATTTTAAGCTATTTTGTTGAGCTGTTTCTATTGCTACTACAGCAGACCACAGCACATTTTTGAGAACCTTTGTTTATCATTGTATTTTCAAGTTCATATGTTAGGTAACAATGAAAAGGATGACTTAAAATGTTAATTTATAAATATTTAAAAAGTATATAATATACAACAAGGAAACTTTTAATTGGAGCAAAGTTTTAAGTAACTGTTTTAAATACTGTAGTCAGTGCGGCTCAGTGGTCGTGGGGTCCATTCCTGGTGAAGGGCAGGTACCTGGGTTGCAGATCCCTCTCTGGCTGGTTGAGGCCTGTGTGGAGTGCAACCAATGGAGGTATCTCTCACCTCAGTGTTTCTCTCTGTCTCTCCCTCTCTTTCTCCCCACACCTTCCCTCCTTTCCACTCCCTCCCTCCCTTCCACTCATTAAAAATTAATGGAAAAAAATATCCTGAAATGAAGATTGACAAAAAAACATGTTTTAAACAAGTCCAGCATGTTCATGGTATTGTGAAAACATCAGGTGAGAAAGCAAGAGACCTGGACTGTAGTCCTGGCGATGCTGCTAACTAGCAGAGGAGCTTGGCAGGTAAGAAGAGCTGCCTCCCTGCATCTCGGTGTCCCTGCTCCTGTGTAGAATGAGATAAGCCTCTTCCAAAACTAAACTGTAAATCCAACCTTCTCCACTTTAGTTGGTTATCACTTAGGACTATTTTGATTGCAAAAGAAAGGAAACCTAAACCTAGGAAAAAAGGGGCTTACTGGCTAATACAATGTCTCGCCAGCTTTCAGCTTTCCTTTCCTCCTGGTTGCTTTCCTACACAGGTTGCCTGAGAGGGCAGAGGGCCTTCTCCCAAGTTCAGGGAGAGGAGAGGGGAGCCAATGGAGTGCATCTCGCTTTCCCAGGAGTCCCATCCGCCCCAGATGGCACCTCGTGCTCTGCCTGGGTCCTGTGCGGCCCTCACTAAGTCAGGGAACCCAGGCATCTGATGCTCTGATTGAGCCCACCCGGGGCCTGGGGATCCCTGGAATGGAGGTGAGGGTTCCGCCTGGAGTGGTGCTGGGGGTGAGGTGACGTTAACTTGATCAGAGGATCTTTACCAGATAATGAGCTGTCATTGGATTTGGGGGGCACAGAACTCTATGCTGGCCGGGCTATTTATGTATTTATTTTTCAAATAAATAGTGATTTAGCTCTTTCATCGATTCATAAAGGCTTTCTTAGTGCTGCATTCCTTGCAGGTGTGGACTCCGATACTGAGTCGCATGTGTGGTTCTAGAGCATATGGACAGAAAATAATATTTAGCAGCAAAGTTCAATCTCATTCCTTACCTCGTAGGAGATTTAATTTTTATGAATTTATGAGGCCTTTTTCAGCCTCTGCAGGAGTAACTAATGGAGCTCAGAAAGCACTTAATGGCCCACCTCCTGCAGGGGAAGCTGTTCTGGGTGGCACAGACTTTCCTCCGACTGCTGAGAGCTCCCAGGGGTGCAGGCGTCCAGGTGCAAGTGGATTTCATTTCTGTGCGGCACCTTCCAGCTCAAGGCCTCCAGCTTGACACCTTCTGAAAATAATGGATTAGGGTAACACCATCCGTGTGAGACATGATTTCACCAGGAGCTCAGAGAGTGAAGCAGGACTGGCAGCATTTGGTGTGAGGATGAGGCTTGCCGGAACTCCTCCCCCTGTTTATTTTGCACATGTTCGCTTCATGCTCAAGCACTCATCCATCACATCAGAGGGAAATGAAGTTTTACAGACAGACTGGCTGCTGTTTACAGATCTTGCAGCACCATCCCAGGCCCCAGCTCTGGATCCTCCTCTGAAAAGAATCCTGTTTCATCATAGGCCTGAATCCCCAAGAAAAGAGAACTACCAATTCGCTTTCTAATTTTCTCTGAGTAGCCTGTGGAATTCCTCAAGGTTAGTGACACCATGTAAGCTGGTAGCCTTCCCAACAAATGGATTGTTTGCCACTTTAAGTGTATTTGTTCAAAACATGGAGTACTAGTATGTCTTCCACTGCAGTCTGGTGCAGTCCCGAGGCTGGTTGGCGATGTGCAGACAGACTGGCTGCTGTTTACAGATCTTGCAGCACCATCCCAGGCCCCAGCTCTGGATCCTCCTCTGAAAAGAATACTGTTTCATCATAGGCCTGAATCCCCAAGAAAAGAGAACTACCAATTCGCTTTCTAATTTGCTCTGAGTAGCCTGTGGAATTCCTCAAGGTTAGTGACACCATGTAAGCTGGTAGCCTTCCCAACAAATGGATTGTTTGCCACTTTAAGTGTATTTGTTCAAAACATGGAGTACTAGTATGTCTTCCACAGAAGCTGTCTACTTATTTATTCATTTTTTATTTTTTTAATGTATAGTTTTAATTGATTTCAGAGAGAGGAGGTGGAGGGAGAGAGAGAGATAGAAACATCAGTGATGAGAAAGAATCATTGATTGGCTGCCTTCTCCATGCCCCACACTGGGGAATTGTGCCTGCAACCCAGGCATGTGCTCTAACCGGAAATAGAACTGTGACCTCCTGGTTTATAGGTCAATGCTCAACCACTGAGCCACGCTGACCGGGCTATTCATTTATTCATTTATTTATTTTTCAAATAAATATTAATTAGCTCTTTTATTAATTCATAAAGGCTTTCTTAGTCATTTTTATTAAAAACATTGTTTGGGGGGTGATGTAGTTATACTGCACTATGGGTGAAGTGAACTTTTGTGTACAAACTGACCGTTGTATAGGTAATACCTTCTCTGGAGAGATGTCTCTCTCATGCTGGGCAGCTGGGAAGTGCTGCTCTTTCACTGCTGCCCCTTTTTCTCTAGCATTTGTCCCATAGCCCCTGGGAGAGCTTGCTGGTGCACACCTCCAACCCCTCCGCCCAGGCAGCTCTTCTAGGAATGCTTCTCACTCCCCAGGGAACTCCCACCCCAGCCCAACCAGATATTTTTAGAATGTAATTTTCATAAGCCTCATTTTTTTACAAGTAAGAAAAAACCTTTCTTTATTACAATGTTATCAAGTGTTCAATTCTCACAGTTGAATTGGTTAGGTATATATATATCTTGGATTTTTAAAAATTTGATTAACCTGGATTCTATAGAGCCCGTGCCTCCTGTCTGTAGCTATATGCCAAGCTATCAATAGGGAGTGTTCTGGTAACAACAATTATTCAATGGAACAGGAAATATTGCTCTGTAGGAATCCTCTGTAGGAATATATTTGCTCTGGATCCTCTGTAGGAATATATTTGAAAACATGAACAAATACCAATATTTTTCTCACCTGTATTTAAAGAAAGCTATCAGAAAATTATGGGATCTTTCCTTAAGCTTTAAGCTGATGGATAGGTTGTGGGGCATTTGTTAATTTCCTGAAAGAGTCGTGCTTAAAATTATACCAAAATATTTTCTTCCGGTTTTTTTTCAAAAGCATCATATTTAGTAAAATAAAATACTCTTGTATTATTTGTATGTCCCTGGAAAAATATTAAATACAGCCTATTAAAAACATTTACTAGTAGCTAAAGGGTTTGAATGGAATAGTTACCATATCTGATCCTTGGACCTTTTGGCCAGAATTGTTTTCTTTATGAATAGACTAAATTTATGAGAGAGACCCCCCAAGCTCTTGGCCTCCTTCCTCAAAAGCAACTGGGATCCTCCAGGATTCATACTGTAAAGGGATAAGAAGGGCTCAGAACAGATTTTTCCTGAGTGACTGAGCCCCTGGGAGGCCACTCAGTTGCTTTAACAGGTGTTAATGAGGCCAGCATCTCCACCTGAGCCAGGTACTTATTTCTATGGCTCTGTCTTGCTCCTCACAGGATTTAAAGTGCCCGTTTTGAGTCTTCTCACACAGAGAAAATCTGCTTTTCATGATTACAACCACGTTAGTGCTGTCCCAAATTGATCTGGGTGTCCAAGGAGTGAGGGTGGGTAAACAGCTCTATGCAAATCCCTGCCTCAGAGTGCTTTGCTCAAAGCAACCCAGCACGGAGTCCTAGAGACTAATTTATTCATATAAAGAACAGTTCTTTATTTTTTCCCCTGAGAAGCAAAACCACCACAATAATTTTCACCATATGTAGAAAACAAATTTAGAGGGGGGAAAAAACAAAACAAAATTCCTGCGTCGACACATTTCAAGTGCCTGGATGCTGCCCAAATGAACCTGGCCGTGACACAGGTGCTGATGAAAACAACATTTTGTGTGTCTACCTTCTCTGGTCCTCCTGGGTATCTTTATTCTTCAAATTGGAGATAAAAATAAAAGGCTGATCTCTCAAGGGGAGATGAGAGAGAGCAGTGTGTGTTCTTCAAAAGGCTCCACAAGATAATAGACTTTTTAAAAGCTATTGCTGAGTGTAACTCACTTGAGTTTCATGGGGCTTTTTTAAGATAAAACCTTTGCAAGCAATAGTAAAGAAACCCGGAACCCTCTGGGGTGATGGTTAGAGTCCTGTCAGGGATTTAAATCTAATTATTAGCCTGAAAGTAAAGAGGAGAAAGAATCGGCTAAGTGTCAGCTGGAAAACAATAATAGCCATCATTAGTGCCCTGAAGGATAGCTGAGCACATTCATTTTTACCCAGGGAAGGAGGCACAGAGATCCAGTGTTTCCTGATAATAGTTTCTATGGAGTGGAGATGCTGCCTGGGACCTGGATACCATCTCTTCCTCACGCCAGGCAGACCCTGAGCTGGCTCAGTGCAGGCACTGAGAGGGGAGGCGCCCGCCCCCTGTGTTTCCCCAGCTGTGTGATCCTGTACAAGTAACCAGACCTCCTTGTGCCTCCCCATCTGCTTTTTTAAATTGCTGATTAAATATGAAGATTAAAGACACCCTGGTCGGTAGCTTAAGGGTTAGAGTGTTGCCTCACACCTGTGCACTGAAGAGTTGAGGGTTCAATTCCTAGTCAAGGGCATGTACCTGGGTTACAGTTCAATCCTTGGGCCCTGGTGGGCGTGAGACAACCAATCAATATGTCTCTCTCACATTGATGTCTCTACCCCCCTCCTCCCCCTCCTTTCCCCTCTCTCTTAAAAAACAATCAATGGAAAAAATATCCTCCAGTGAGGATTAACAAAAAGTAAATAAATAAATAAATAAATTTTAAAGATTAAATAGATAATGCATGTGAAACATTTAGCACAGAGCCTGCCTGGCCCAGTGTAAACACGCAGGAGCTGTGAGTATTTCTCTTTTTCCTATTCTTATTAAACACTGGCGAAGGAGGAAAAAAACCTTAGCATGACAATCTAGCGATAAGCATAACATATATGTGAATATCTATTTTCCTTTGCTGGGTTATTGCCAAAGAAGCAAATAGAACATAAAATGACTTGGAGTGTAAAATAGTATGACAAGTGCAGCCACACTGCAGACTTGTTTGCTCCCAGCACAATATTCTTGTTAGGACACCCCTTGGGTCCCTCAGTGAAACCAGTGGTCAGGGTGACATTAGGGAAAGGTATCAAGTAACCCTATTTGCCTTTTCCTGGAAGGCGAGGGAGATGGGAGCACAGGGGCCCCCCTGCACAGCGCATGGCAGCCTCTGGATCCCCACGTCTCTTGCCAGCGTCACTCAGCTCATCTATTTACTCATTCATGTCAGTGGCTGATTATTAAAACGTCTAAACTGTTAAGAGCAGGCCCTCCAATCACTCTAGATAGAATTCGATTAAGGACTTAGAGCTGTCATCAGGCTAATAACCAGCAGAAACAAAATCCAAGTATATCGGAGTGAAGATGGATATTAAAAATATTGAGGCCTGGTAGACATTTCACAAGTGGCAGTATTTCAGTCCAGGAGTTTTGCTTAAGTTACACTGTAGTCAGCCTGCTCTCTTCTCTAAAATGAGTCTTGGCTCCATCAGTGCTCCTGGGTGGCTGTAGAAAAAAACAAAAAAGGCAGCTGGAGACATGCTGTGAATAGGAAGTGGCTTCTCTCCACTTCTTCTCCGCCTACTCACAGGGTCTCAATGCTGCCCAGTTCAAGCTGGCTGTCCGGCCTCAGTGCTCCCAGCTGGTGCCCAACTTGCTGTACAGAGTGCTTGATTAAGGGCCTCAAATTCATTTGAAGGCATGGTTCTCTCTTCAGCCTTTAATGCTTACAATTTTATATGCTTCCATAGAGAGGGAATCTAAATTGTCCTAACATGGTGGTGCTCTAATTCCTGACTCCTCACGTGGCCAGAGATGTATGGCGAGTCAGTCAGGTACTGTGCATTAAAAATGCTTCACTGTTTGTGTTTGTTGGGTGTTTCGAGATGCGACAGCTAGACTAGAGTCTTTTTTAACCTGTCACCCATCTCTGAGGGACAGGAAGTAATGCAGAGAGCCAGTCACACACCATAATTATATCAAAAATATGGGCGGGCCTCGGGGGGCACTGATGCTCAGTGCTTGAGCATCAACCTATGAACTAAGAGGTCACTGTTCAATTCCCAGTCAGGGCACATGCCTGGGTTGTGGGCTTGATCCCCAGTGAGGGCTGTGCAGGAGGCAGCCCATCAATGATTCACTCTCATTGACGTTTCTATCTCTGCCTTTCCCTTCCTCTCTGAAATCAATAAAAATATATTTTTTAAAAAGTGTCGGCAGCTTGTATCCTTCATTAGGACATGCTATCCAATGAAGAGTAGTTTATAAATACCCTCCCTCACTTTTCTCCAAACCAATCCCTTGCTTCTTTCCACCCAAAATAAAAGTACACCGTGAACCATGGCTTTGTCAATGAATTTTCAG
>NW_006288952.1:669625-676282 GCF_000327345.1 Myotis davidii | reverse complement strand
GATGTTCTGAGCAGTGAAAACTATAAATAAATTGGTTCTACGTTGGAATAAACTGTGGAACCAGGGAGATAAACACAGCACAACTAATTGCATCTAAGCAAGGTTAATAAGAATGCTTTTCTACAGGGGGAACACTAACAGCATGGATGAAAATAAAGCAATTTCTTGGTGGAACTAGTAAATAAACATATCTATATCTATATGTTTAATTAAAAGCAGGACCTATTCATGTCTCATTTCTTATTGAGCTTCTTATACCAAGAAAGTCTAATGTTAAATGAGAAAAAGCAACACAGGATATCTTGTCATCAGCATTTAATCAAGATTTCTGTGTCTCATATAAGCTTTTAAGACAGATAGTGTCAAAGTGCATTTAGGAGTTTTATGTGTATTTCCCATTGAACCTGAGCACTGGAAGTGCCCCTAGAGTTCAATGAGCAAAAGTAGCACATACAGTCGATTTTACGAAGTTGTGCAATAAATGGGTTAATCCCAAACTACAGTTAGCACTCACATGTTTAAAGGAAGAGAATGAGAATCAGGAGCATTAATAAGCTTTGGAGCAGAGAGGTCTAAAGAGGCCAGAGAGGGCTGATCCCCACCTTGCCTTTTCCCCTGACAAACCCACTGAGCTTGTCCCCGACAAGATGGACAGACACATCAGACACAAAACCCAAAATTCTTAAGTTCTCAGGTTGTAAAACTAACTGCTCGTCCTGCTGATTCCAGGATCACCAAGAAACCCTGGGATAATTGGCTTCCCAGGGAGCCCCACACACAAGGAGAGGTTATGTAAATACTCCATAGTTTACTAGAAGCTCAAGGTGAAATTTGAGTTAATCCTCCTTGCTGAGTTTAATGATAGTCCCTCCTAAGTGATGGGGATGGGGTGGGGGTGGGAAGGCGAGCTCCCTGGAAGGGCCTGTAAAGAGAGGGTGCCCTGAAGTCTCCAGGAGTGCAGGAAGGAGTGACAGGTAGTAGGTCGCCATGCTCGGTCCCTGAATACTGCCAGGGTGGTGAAAAGACAAGTGAGCTAACTGTCAAATGCCTCCAAAAACTTGGAAGAAAGATGGTGTGACATGTCAATCAGTCATTTCTTAGCTCACTATTAATTATGCAAACCTCTCCTTCATCCCACAAGGTCTTTTTTCACTTTTTGTGAAGGTCTCATCACTCACTGGCTCTTTCACCCTGGGAAATAATGTTATCAGCAGCAATTTATTGAGCACTTGCTCCATGCTAGGCACTGTACCAGGGTGTACAAACACAGCCAGCATCAGACAGACACAGTCCCTGGGAGCTGATGCATATCTTTAGTAAGTTTCTTACTTTCTCTGGGCTTTGATTCATCCCCTCATTTGTTACTAAAAAAACAAAACAAAACAAAAAAACTCTGCTTCGAGAAATGTTTTGAGGACTATGTGAAATAAGGAATATAAAAGTGTCTAGTGAAAGATGACTAGGAGTTTAATACATGTTTCTTCCCCCACCCCCATCACAAGCTTCTGTTAAGTAAAAAAAGCTAGAAGATCTGGCCATCCTGGGTCCACTTCCCACTCCCAGTGTAAGCTGGGGCTTACAGCTTCTGCCGTCTCTGGGCGAAGCACACACTCTCCTTCCACCACTCCTTTCACGGTGGCTAATTAAGCCCTTATTTTAGTATTTTGTTTGTTGTAGAGAAATAAATTCTCTGTGCTCATGAATCCACAGAAAACGAGAAAACAGATCATACACCCAGCAGACTGCTTGTTTTACAACAAGTAGAGAAAGCATCCTTGTAGAAGGGAGGAACACGGCTAATGCTGACTACACAAACCCCTGGCATGCTCCACTCGTTTACATTACCTGCCTGGCTCTTAAAGGCATTGGATTTCATGGCCTCTCCCTGGAAAACTTGAAGGCTGGGAATCTGCAGATAGTCTGCAACTTCCATCCAGCCCTTCTTCCTCCAGAGCTATCCAAGGTCAACGTGGGATTGCCTTGGCATCTAACCTTGGCAGGAGATCTGTTGTCTTTAGCCCTTGCCTGCTTCGTCGCCCACAGCACATTTAACAAATCTCATCCATCCATCCATCAGGCAGATCGGAATTTTGGAAACTAACCTTGAACTTGCTTCCGTGGAGTACTAATGACGTGAGTTCTATTATGATCTGTCTTTCATACAGATGAAGAAACTCAGACAGGTAATTAGAAGGTGGGATTGCAGTGCAGCTGGTGTAGAAAGGAGATTGGGAAGGGAACCTTTCCCTGCTCCTTTCCTGGGGAAGCAAGGTGCCCTTCCCCCACAGCGCCCTTCCCTCTTCTCCCAGCACACAAGCAATAGGTGCACTCAGGAGGCCTCCGGTTGTAAGCTGGCCAGCTCCTCCCGGTCCCTGGCAGATGGGGTGGTGCGGGGAGAGGGGCCAGCTGGCGTCTGCATGCTGTGGGCCTGCTGCTTGTGGGTTGACGCTGCCAGCCACTGCCAACCCAGGCTGATCACAAAGAGCCAGCTTCTGGAGTCCTCGGCAGAGCCACGGGACACGCATGGACAAGGACGGGCCAGAAGTTCTCCCAGTTTTCTACCCAGTGCTGCCTGGTTCCCAACAGGGAGGGCATGAGGGAGGGGGTAAGCACTCATCCCATCTCTGAAATGGAACTGAGACTCCTCTTCTAGGATGCAGGGAAGCAACATCAATAATAACACGATGCTTAAGGTACGTATTTATCCTAGAAAAAGGGCAGCCCCTCCCTATTGGTGTTGGTGGAACCAAAGCACAGGTTGGGATGTGTACTCAGGGGACCTCTCTCTAGCCACACTCACTCAATCCCTATTTGATGAGTACCTACTGGGAACTAGGTATCTAGATGAACACATAGTTTCCTCTGCATCTTTGGCTAAAGCCACATAATCCACAGAGGAATTCATCTGCTAAACGTGAGTCAGATCTGGAGAAAATCCTAAGAAAGTTTCGAGGCTTCTGTCTGTGTGAAAGCTGCCAATTCACTTGCTATGGACTGAATGTGCCCCCGCCCTCACCAAATTCACACACAGGTGGGGCAAAAGTAGGTTTACAGTTGTTCATATGGAAAAACAAAACAATAATTAATAAATAATAATACAAGAATAAAATCTGTGTTTTGTATACTCACAATCTGTGTTTTGGCCCACCCTGTGTTTAAGCCCTGTATTTAATCCCACTGTGATGGGGTTCAGGGCCTTTGGGAGGTGACTAAGGTTAGGTAATGAGGGTGGGCCCTCCTGATGGGATCAGGGACCTTTTAAAAGAGGAAGGCAACAGGCGTCTGCAGACCAGAACATGGGCGCCTACCTGACACCGGGTCTTCGGGCACCTTGATCTTGGACTTCCCAGCCTCCAGAACTGTGAGAAATAAATGTTTGCTGTGTTAGCCACCTGGCCTATAGTATTTTGTTAGAGCAGCCAAGCTAAGATATCACTCAAACTCAATCCCCTGGCAAAAGACCACTTTGCAGAATAACTAGTTAACTGCAGGCACCAGTCAGAAGGTTGGGTTAAAAACTTCCATCTAGAGTATGTGCCTCACCTCGATTCCAGAAAAAAAGAATTGTAAGAAGAACGTAGTTTCTACTACGTCCTACCTAACACGGCATTGGGTGATTTGAAGTCATTATTTCATTTAAATCTCAGTAAGTTTTTCAAGAGATTTTATCCAAGAGGCATGAGACTCAGAGGGTAAGAAACACATCCAAGCTCATCCAGTGGGAACTGATACAGACAGGTTTCAACCCAGTTCTTTCTGGCTTAAAGTCCCAGTCCCATTCTCTGTGGCTGTGCCATTCATCTTGAACCCTTAGAGGCATTTTAAACCAGCTGCAGCCACAGTTTCTAAAGCATGTATTCATAGTTCCTTCTTGTGTCAGTGTCTTCTTCCAGATGACTGAAGAAGGTTTGCTGGTGATAGGACCAGATTAACCTATTTCAACTTGATGGCTGGATTCTGACACATTGGGAATAAGACAGGACATAAAGGACAAAAATCACAGTTACACTGAATATACTATTTTCCCTTAGAAAACCAGAAGATTTTGCAACCAAATATTTACTGTAGATCCAAAAGGAAATAAGAATTATCATTTTCCTTGATTTTAGGGTATAGCTTGGATAGCCTGAAATCAGGATGGATCTTAAAATCAGTGTACGATTTGAACATGGCAGTCTTTTGTCTTCTTTTCCCCACCCCAAGTGAGCTTGGAGTTTGACCTTCAAGTTAGGAGGCATCAAAAAATGCAGCTAAAACAACTGTGGGTCTGAAAATCAATGGCATCTTAGAAAGAAATATGAAGTAAAGAAAAGAAGTCTGCCCCTGGCCAGATAGCTCAGTTGGTTAGAGTGTTGTCCCATACATCAAGTTTGTAGGCTCAATCCCTGGTCAGGGCACAAACAAGAATCAAACAATGAGTGCATAAATAAGTGGAACAACAAATCAATGTTTCTCCCTCTCTCAAATAAAAAAAATTAAAAAGAAAAGACGTTTGGTCAAGAGAACACTAATTTGTTTTCATATTCCCAATACCTATTGTGTAAGAGCAATATGATTTCAATGTTTGTTAAAAGGACAAATACCTCAATAAAATAGACATTAATGTTTTTAGCAGGAAACATTTCAAACATATACCAAACTACAGAGTACACTGAATGAACTCTCATTACCCAGCCTCAGTATTTTCAACTCATGGTCTGTTTGTTTCTTCCCTCACACCCTCCCTGCCCCAAGTCATTTTGAAGCCAATCCCAGACGCCAGGGCATTTCATTGATAAATGTGTCAGTGTATACTTGTAAAAACAACTACTCTTTCTATAAACAATAATGACACCATTATCACACTTCCTCAAAATCAATGCTGATAATTCCTTAATATTATCCAATATCCACTTAGTATTTATATATCCCTGATATAGTCTCTCGCCCTCTCAATCCCTTTACTGTGCCTCAGGACCCAGATAAAATCCATATTCTTTCCCCTGTTTGTTATGTTGTTGTTGAAGGAACCAGACCTCTTTGTCTGGTAGAGTTGCCCCATAGTTTGGCTCATAGCATCCTCACCAAATTGTTGACATGGTTAATATGACTTCTTTTTTCCCTTTAAAGTGGTACTTGGAGCCAGAAGTTTTTCTGCAAACTTGGTTTGGATTTTCCCCCCCACTTCCAACAGGAGGTATACATGCCTGTTTTTCTCTGTCTTTGAAGGTTATTAGCTATTGATAATGAGTGCTTAGGTCATACATAACCAGCACTTTTGAAATGACTGCCCCATTGACTAAAACTACCAAAAATACATAAAAATAATAAATCTGAGATGGTTATGGTAATCCTCAGTCCATTTGATTACAAGGACGGGTGACTCCCCTGGAGGCTTTAGTGTAGTCCTCGGTAGTGATATGAGCTGTGTACCCCGGCAGCCTAACCTATACAAACTTGTGCTTCAGTAATAAAGTGGGGGATGGGGACTGTAGGAATGGCTTGTTTATCATTTGGAGTGAGAGTGAGAACACTTAAGTGTGCACATAAGCATGCAGCTGTGAGTCCATCTAGCTCTCGCTCAAGAGTCGTCTTAGGCTGATGCCAGCACAGCACTGCCCACACATTCCATTACTTTTAGCAGAAAGAAGGGGTTGTGACACTTATGCAACTCTCTCTCTCTCTGCCCACACATTAGCAGAAAGAAGGGGTTGTGACACTTATGCAACAGGTTTCGCTCTCTCTCTCTCTGCCCACACACCCACTTCTGTATTGATTGTAAGAGTCTGCACATGTGCCCCCGTGAATCCATCACGTTAGGCCCCATTTATCTATTTAAGCAGTGCAAACACATAGGGACATAGGAATCTCACAGGCCTTTGGGGGAAGAGTCAAGGGTATGAGAAGACCGCCTGGAGACCTCAACCGGGTCTGAGCAGGGTTTGGGGCCAGACTAGTCGCTCTTAGTGTGCCTCCGTGTGGTTTTGGCTCTGTCCACTTCTTGTCCAGTGTAAATTAGTTTCATTATGCTTTACTCTGCCTGTTTCTGTGGGTGAATCTGGCATTAGAATGCCCAATACAAACATCAGAGGCTTTCAAACACTTTGGCCCCCATCTAATAAAGTTTCATCATAACGAGTACACACAAGAATGGAGATGAGCAGGTGAGCCTGGATTCTGTGATACAAGTACACAGACACACACTCTCATGTTGTCATTCAGACAGAGGCTCACACACTATCATCCTGCTTTGTTCGATATATCCTGATACTAGAGACCCAGTGCACAAAATGCACTGGGGGGTCCCTCAGCCCGGCATGCACCCTCTCCTATCCATAACCTCTCGGGGGATGTCCAACTGCCTGTTTAGGCCCCATCCTGCCCTCTTGCAATCCGGGACTGCTGGTTTCTAACCGCTTGCCTGCCTACCAGCTTGATCACCACCTAACCACTCCCCTGCTGGCCTCATGGCCCCCAACTGCCCTCCCCAGCCAGCCTCATAGCCCCTAACCGCCTCTGCCTCAGCCCCTACCACTGTGGCTTTGTCTGGAAGGAAGTCAAATGGTTGGACGATGTCCTGTCTCCCAGTCTAATTAGTATATTACCCTTTTATTAGTATAGATTTTATTCTCTAGCCTATTTTTTGTAAAAGAAAATGCTGGTTGAGAACCACTAACT
>NW_006288952.1:667601-669470 GCF_000327345.1 Myotis davidii | reverse complement strand
CACGCTGTGCTCTGTGGAGCCACACAGGGAAAATTATTCCCCCTACCACCCCTGTGTGATGCCTTCTTCCACCTCTACATGAGGCCCTGCTTATGGGACCTGTCTTTTGGGCCTTT
Organism: Myotis davidii; assembly: GCF_000327345.1. NCBI lineage: Eukaryota > Metazoa > Chordata > Mammalia > Chiroptera > Vespertilionidae > Myotis > Myotis davidii. The sequence continues at coordinate 669,354 of NW_006288952.1, read as the reverse complement.
GAATGTCCCAGTTATGGCATGAGAACTGGGAGAAGAACAATAATGCTGTCACTGCAGCCAACTCAGGTTGCCTTACATTTTCTGCCTCTTTCCTTATAAAGAGCTCCCAGCTCTAGAGGAAAAAAGATAAGAGGAAAGGAAACTCACTATCAATAGGTTTACCCTTGAGTTACGTCACTTTCTCAGTTGTTGTTTTCATAACATCTTTATGCATTCTGCTTAGATTTTAAGATATTTGGGCAGAAATCAAATTTTCCTTCAGCTTTTATTCAGCACAACCTTCTTATACACACACACGTAGTAGAAAGTGACATATGACAGAGTTAATTTCCCATTTACTGGGCACAGGGAGCTGTCTCCCCAGAATATGATTGACTTACAGGTGATAGTGCATATGTTTAATAATATTTTTGGTAACTAGAAAGGAGGAAATAATCCACAAGTCATGAGAAACCTGAAAAGATTAGTCTGATGTTTGTTTATCTTGAACTAAATTTGCAGGGAAATAAAATCACTCTGGCAGCTAAAATTGCACACTCACATTCTTTTGTATGAATTAATTATACTTAACTGCTCTGTAATGTTCTGATTAATTATTTCCTGTTCCAGTCGGTTGATTGTGCATTTTTTATATGAAACCTGCATCATGATGAGAATCTTGGACTTATTTCTCTTCTTGCTTGAGGCCCCAGTAGAGCTGATCTGAACAACTAGCTTCAAAGAAAACCTGCACCTTCATCAGCGCACAGGCAGTGACAGTGCCACTGCGTTTTGGGCCCAGCGTGTGTAATCATCAGGTATGCATATGCAGCAAGGAGCTAAAGATTTTATCTCCTTAATGCTGCACTTCTCGTGAGAAGCATACCTCTCACCCTGCATAAACACTGAGTACCTTGTCTCCCACCAATAAGCGCTCTGGTGTATCTAAAGTGATGAGGCTCTAGAGAGCAGAGTGGATATTGCCAGGTAGGAGGAACTGGGTGTATCCGTTTCTTACTGCTTCTGTATCATATTGCAATACGTTTACTGGTTTTAAAAACACCAGTTTATTACCTTCTAGTTTTATATGTCAGAAGTCCTAAAATCAGGATGTTGGCAGGGCTGTGTTTCTGCCAAAGGCCCCAGCACAGTGGTTCCCAAACTTTTTGTGGCCAGGCCCCACCTAAGCATCTCTAAAATCCTGATGCCCCTCCTCCCCCGGTGACACATAATTCTTATTTTTCAAAAAGTGAACTCCTATTCATGTGGGGGAAGCCTAAAGGGCTACTAACTTGGTCTAAACAAGCTTCCAAAGAACATGTCATTTATGAAAGAGAAAAATAAAAGAACAAAAGGACAGTTGAAGCACTGAGGAAGAAATCACTAGAAATTGTTTAAAAAATAATAATATAAAGTGATATGAAAAAATAGCAAATGAAGTTTCAAAACAGAGAACTGAAATGCATACATATGTCACAATATATATTTATATGCTATATATGAGGCCTAGAACCATAAGAAATGCAAAAAAATTCACTGCTAACACCTCATCCTTAAATTGCCCCCCTTAAAAATCTAATTGCCCCCCTGTGGGGCATGTGCCCCACGTTGGGAACCACTGTTCCAGTGGCTGCCCATTCCTTGAAGTGTGTCTCCTTCCTCCAACTTCAAAGTAAACAGAATAACATCTTTTCTTAAAAAAAAAAAATGTATTTTATTGATTTTTCACAGAGAGGAAGGGAGAGGGATAGAGAGTTAGAAACATCAATGAGAG
>NW_006288952.1:663153-667463 GCF_000327345.1 Myotis davidii | reverse complement strand
TATCCACTGAGCCAAACCGGTTAGGGCAGTAAACAGAATAACATCTTTAAATCAATCTCTCTCTCTCTCTCTCTCTCTCTCTCTCTCTCTCTCTCTCTCTCTCCTGTTATTGCATCTCTTGCTTTCACTGTCCCGAGTCCCTATTATCCTGATAAGGGCCCTTGTGATACATTGGATCAGATAATCCACAACAATCTCCCCATTTCAAAATCCTTAACCGGGTAAGTCTATGTAAGGCTCATATCCACAGGTTCTGAGGAAGCATTACTCTGCCTCCCATGCTAACTACCCAGACTGAGAAGGAGCCAGTGTAGGGCAGGTCTCGTGACAGGGCAGCATTAGCTAGGCTTCACAGGCACTAGGGAGAGGGTGGAGCAGCAGTCAGGAATGTGAGTTCATAACTTAGTGAGAAGACTTAAATTATACCCCACAGCTATCCTGATCTTTACCCAGTTGAAGGGTGATGTGGTTAGCATTCAGCTAACCCTAAAACCATAGATGTGCCTGTGACCACACTGACCCAAGATATCAAATTAGCTTGTATATGTGGACAGAGCACAGAAGAAGGGTGACACCAAGAACCTGAACAATGGGAGTCCTTTAGAGTTCAATGACCAAAATCAACACATATGGTTGGTTTTGTGAAGTTGTGCAATAAATGGGTTCATCCCAAATTACAGTTAGCACTCACATGTTTAAAGGAAGAGAATGAGAATCAGGAGCATTAATAAGCTTTGGAGCAGAGAGGTCTAAAGAGGTCAGAGAGGGCTGACTCCCACCTTGCCTTTTTCCCCTGACAAGCCCACTGAGCCTGTCCCCAACAAGATAGACACACAGAGCCCAAAGTCCTTGAGTCCTCAGGTTGTGTAACTGACTATTCTTCCCTCTGACTCCAGGCTCATCATGAACCTTGGGATAATTGGCTTCCCAGGGAGCCCCCCACGCAAGGAGAGGACGGGCTGTCAATCTCGACAGATCGACTCTGTTTCTCATAGAAAATTAACAAACTGGCATGCTGGCTTGCATACATTAATGCTTTGGGAGCTTAGTTAGCATGAGTCAGCACCTCAGGGCTGTCAATCTCTGGTCTGTGTGACAGATATACACTCTAATTTCTCATGAAATTAGCAAACAGCTATGCTGGTTTATATTTATTAATGCCTTTTGGGTTTAGGTAGCATGAGTCAGTATCTAAACTCTGATCATCCCAGGGGTCCCTCCCACCATCTGGCTCCCACTCTCCCCACATTTCCCAGCAAGCCTTTGGGTCCTTTCCTCCCACATCTCCAGAGTGAGTGTGAAAGGCTGCCCTGAGTTGTGCAGCCCTGCGCCCTGCAGCCCTGCCCTGGGTTACTCCCAAGTGTCTTTCAGGGGTTCACTTCAAAGCTGCTTCTTTTAAAACCTCACAGAGCCCCTCAGACTGCCCTGTTTTGTATCTTAAGAATCTTGTCCCTTCTCATACTCCTCCCACCTTGATTTGACATCTATCTTCCCCACCACGTAGTGGGTCAGGTTTGTTTTACTCATGGTAGATGCCCAGGGCCCAGCACCGTGCCTGGCACAAAGTAGATGCTCAGTGAATAAATGGATGCTGCCCTGATCGCCCTCATGACTCTTTTTCAGTCACTAGAGAACAGAAAATGGATGCTAACACACCAAAAGATGCAGGAGTAGATATCGTAAATTAAGGAAAAGGTCACATTCAAGATAAGACAGAAAAGGCCTTTGTGGAGTTAACAGGAGCTGTCGTCCCAGGGGCAATGGGGAGACAGCCCATTAGGACAGATCTGACAGGACAAGGCAGCAGCAGTGACAGGGCAGCAATGAGGCATCTCTAACAAACAGCAAGACATTTCTATTTGAATGTCCTGACATTACCGCAACTCAATGTCCCAAAGCAGGCTCATGGTCTTTTTAATCTTGACTCCTGAGGGTTTCTACAGGAATTTCCAAGGATCTTCATTTTGGAGTCATTTAAGATTTCTCTCTCTTCAAAGTTCACACTAATTAATGAACCAACAACTCAGATGGGTCCCTAATATTATGTCTGCCTTCGTTCCAAGTCCCATCACATCACACACCTGGGCAACCTCAACAGTATCTTGAGTTGACTTCCACGGTCTGGTCTCTCACCTTTCTGTACCTAATCTGTATCTCAAATACTTCTTTTCAAAAACAAATACCACTTTTTAAAAAAATTTCTTTATTGGTTATGGTATTACAAATGTGTCCTCATCTCCTCCCACCCCCACACTCATGCTCTCATCCCCTTGTTGTTCGTGTCCATTGGTTTGGCTTATATGCATGCATGCAAGTCCTTTGGTTGATCTCTTCCCCTTACCCCCACCCTTCCCTACCTTCCCTCTGGAGATTGATAGTCTGGTCGCTGTTTCTCTGTCTTTGGATCTGTCCCTGTTCGTCAGTCTATGTTGTTTTCTATATTCCACAAATGAGTGAGATCATGTGCTATTTATCTTTCTCTGACTGGCTTATTTCACTTAGCATAATGCTCTCCAGTTCCAATACCACTTTTGTAACCCCAGTTCCTCCCTGTTCTGAAGCTCCTTCAATGGCTCTGTGACTCCACACTGTTAGCAGACTGGCCTTTGAGGGCCTGCACATCTGCCCATTTTACCTCATCTCCTGCTATTTCATACCCAAATTCTGGTCATATTTCTATTGTTCCTGAGCCATTGCTCCCCCTCTTCCTCCTCTTGGGCAGGCAAATCCCATCCCTCTCTCCTCTCCCTCGGGATGCCCATGCCTCTTCAGCCCCCATACTTTTGTTCAGGCTGGACTGTTCTCCTTACCCCCCCTTTAAGCATCATCTGTCCTTCACATCCAAATTTAAGTGGCAAGGCCTTCTTAAAACTTTCCTGGATAATTTCAACCCACATGTGTAGACACACAGAGCAGAACCGAATGTTGAAAAGACTTAGACCTAAGTGCAGCTCCTCTTTACAGCTCCTCTTTACAGGAAATTGAGGGTGACAGAGCCTAGCCTTGCTTCTTTTCTGAAGCCGTCACCTTCCTTTACCATTCATCACCACACTTAATTGTTGGCTGCCTGGCTCTTACTGCTCCCATGTTTCCTATTAGGAAGGTCGGTTCCAGGAGGACAAGGGAATCTATTAGGCTTCTTCTATCGCAACCTCAACATCTCACTCAATGAGGAGCTTAAAAGGCCGTCGACAAATACTTGCATTGAAAGAAACTAGAGAAAGTGGGTCATGGCAAGTATAAGGGAATGAAAGTTAAGGAGAAAGAATTTAGCTATGGATGTTTCCAATCATCCTGTCATAAGCCAGGTGACAAGGTGACCTAATTCTCAGTGACCCATCCCAATTTTCTACAATCAGTCTAACGGGGCTTTCCATGGAGCCGATCCCTCTGTCCCTGGAACAGCTGACAGCTGGAGGCTATTTGCTGAACCTACTCCTCACAGTTGGAAAGTACAGTGGGTGGAATAATGGCCTCCCAAAAGACATGTCCACTTCCTAAACCCCATAACCCATCATTATGACCTTATTTGGAAAAAGGGTCTTTGCAGATATGATTAAGGATCTTGAGGTGAGGTCATTGTGGACTACCCAGGTAAGACCTAATCCAATGACAAGTGTCCAAATAAGGAACAGAAGAGCAGAAGGGACAGAGAAGAAGAGAAGGTCATGTGAAGATAGAAACAGAAATTGGAGCTTGTAGCCATAAGCCAAGAAACACCTGGGGACACCAAAAGGTGGAGAGGAGAGGGAGGATATCACCCTAGAGCAGTGGTTATCAACCTTCCTAATGCTGAGACGCTTTAATACAGTTCCTCATGTTGTGGTGACCCCCAACCATAAAATTATTTTCGTTGCTACTTCATAACTGTAATTTTGCTACTGTTATGAATCGTAATGGAAATATCTGATATGCAGGATATATTTTCATTGTTACAAATTAAACATAATTAATTAAAGCATAGTGATTAATCACAAAAACAATATGTAATTATATATGTGTTTTCCGATGGTTTTAGGCGACCCCTGTGAAAGGGTCATTCGACCCCCAAAGGGGTCACGACCCAGAGGTTGAGAACCGCTGCCCTAGAACCTTTGGAGAGAGTGTGGCCCTGCTGACACCCTGACTTCAGACTTCTAGCCTCCAGAACTATGAGAAATAACTTTATATTGTCTTAAGCCAGCTGGTTCCTAGGAATTTGTTTCAGCAGCCTTATGACACTACTATAGGTAGCAAGTTCTACCTTGAAAGAGACCGGGAAGTCCATCTGTCTCTTCCACACTGTACTCAAAAACATTAGTAGGACAGTC
>NW_006288952.1:650672-663090 GCF_000327345.1 Myotis davidii | reverse complement strand
CCTGCTGGGATAGTGCTCCAAGCTGCAGTGTTCCCAGAGGAGAAGCATGTGCCTACTCAGTGCTAGAATAAGGGTAGGGCAAGGGGAAGTAGCAGAGACAAAGTGAAGAAAGATATTCAAGGAAGGAGAAGGCCCTGAAGTGAATCTTGAAGAATGAGTAGTTGGGTTAGGAAGTTGGAGGAGATGTCACAGCACAGCAGTTACTGTTGACAGAACCAAGGGTCAGGAGGAGTGCAGAAGGCTAGCAGTCTAGGTGGAGGTAAGGAGGATTTTGCAGACCATATTAAGAATTATGCACCTTTGCCCTAACCTGTTTGGCTCAGTGGATAGAGCATCAGCCTGCAGACTCAAGGGTCCCAGGTTCAATTCTGGTCAAGGGCATGTACCTTGGTTTCGGGCACATCCCCAGTAGGGCGTGTGCAGGAGGCAGCTGATCGATGTTTCTCTCTCATCGATGTTTCTAACTTCTCTATCCCTCTCCCTTCCTCTCTGTAAAAAATCAATAAAATATATTTTTTAAAAAAGAATTATGCACTTTTGTCTTAGAGGTGATTGTCAACTGGAGCGACACCTGAACATGTGTATTTCTTGGTTGACTCAATGACTGGGGGTTTCTGCTGGTATTCAGTAGCCTCTGTCTAAGGACATTCAATATCCTGCAGTGTGAATGAATGGTCCAGCACGAGGGAAGATTTCTTGTCCCTCCCAAACTTTCAAACAAGCCCTATCACCTTCAGAAAAACTGCTAGTGATAAGCGGAACCCACCGAAGGGGTTTAATCAGGGAAGTGACAAGATGGAAATTGCAGATTGTTGTGTTGCAATGGGAGTGTAAGATGCAGAAAGACAGGAGTAAAGCTTGAGGGAAGAAAATTAGGAGACCACAGTCCAAAGCCAGTGAAGGTGTGATGAAAACTTGAGCTAGCAGGTGAAGGAAGGATGTCAGGAAGGGAGAGAGTAGGGGAGGGGACTGGGAAGCAAATTCAAGAGACATTTAGGTTAAAAAATGCAGGAGTTTGTGTTTGAATAAGAGACTGAATCTCAGATTTCTAGTTTAGAGGTGTCATTAACAGATATTCATAATAAAAAGAGAGTTACTGGCTCATAAGTGAATTTGGGATTTACTGGTACTGAGTTGCCTATGAGATACTAAGCAGAAATGCACACTGAAACCTAACAGTCAAAGGATGGTGTAAACATTGCAATATTCTCTAAGGAGAATATTTTCAAACAGACTAGCATAAGGTGATTTCCGTAAGTGGACAATTAGAAGCCTATAAAATTACAAGTCTCACTCTAAGTGGATTGTGTGCTTATAATTTAGTGCCGTTTCACAAGAACTTGGTTCCTTTAAGTGAAGGATGCAAGATAGTCTTGACCTTTAAATGAAGGGCTTTGTTTGCACTCAGATTGGTTTACAAAGGAAAGTAACAGCTCAGGTGTTCAGGGTTCATGCTTCTAGTGTAATAGGGAACTAGATTGTTCTTATGAAACAAACAGCTGGAAAAAAACAAAGCACTAGAGTGCTTTAGGCAACTAAGATGAGTAAATGTTGACTCTTGGCCTTAGAATAAGAAAGTGGTATTTCATTTTCAAAACATTTTTTCTTTGCTATGTTACCGAGAGCACTTGAAACACTTCTGTTGTCTTATGTTTGATTGTAAAAATAACTTCACTATTATACTTTAGTTTAGAGGGGATACATTTCCAGGACTGTTCATTTTCTTTAGCTACTTCCAGTTCATGAGAGTTCCCAAGAGATTATTCTCACTTTTTAATTTGGCAGCTTTATGGAGAATCCAGAAAGGTGGTGACAAAATCAGTCTGGTTCACCTATGAATCACCAATAACCAGCACACTAATATTTGAGTTTTTTTTTTAAAAAACACAAAACCCAAAAAACTAGCTTTCATCCAGTGAGGAAGATGGGCAACTAATAGCTAACTCAGCCGTAATTCCTGAATTGCTTTTTGATGAAGTCTTCCAAAGGGAAAAATGGGGACTATGAGAAAGGATATCCTGTAGGACTGATCTATTCTGGGGAGAGGGAAGAGTCATTGGAGCCAAGATTTGAAGGCTAAGATGAGTAGCTGTGAAGACAGGAAGCAGGAGGAACAGAGGCAGTGGGTGGTTTAGTGCTGTGATGGATGACAATGATGAGCGATGTAAATAGGAAAGACAGAAAAGTTAGGCTCTGCCAGTCTCGATTTCCTGAGTTGTAAAGAGGGCTGCACTCAGAGGACTAAGTCCTTTCAACAGTTGGTTTTGCTCTGTGAGTCTTCATATGTGGGTTAAAATAATCAAGGAAAGTTGTGTGAATGCCATGGTACTTAGACTGGGCTGTGAAGGTAGGTCAGGCTTAAACAGCGGGGAAGGGAAGGGAGAACACACTAGGTGGTGGAAAAACTCTAAGCAAAACTACAGGAGCAGAAGGGAGCATGGGCCTTCTGGACAGAGGGGATATGATTTTTCTGTCCAAGAATGGAAGAGAAATTTAAGAATCAAGAAAGAGAAAGATTTGTGGTAGAAAATATAAGGCCAGATTATTTATTGAGCCAGGAATAGATGATCTGGTATAATCTCACTAAACTCTCGGAGTTCTTATTGTTGTAATATTATACATCAGAACTTTGAGGCACAGAAAAGTTAAAAAACAAACAAACATTCCAAACACATGTGACAATCAAGTGGTATGGCCAGGAATGCAACATTCCTGGGAGGGCATGGGAATGGGGTACAGATAACTAGTGAGGTGCATTTCCAATACAATCCTACCAGGTGCATCACAGCATGACTTAGGTTTGTATCTCCTTTCTCCCCAATAAGTTCATAGCCCTATGAGTCAGGAATAAGATTCTATCAAGTTTCTTATACTTCTTTATAGTTCTAGAAACTAGACAAGGACTCAAACTTACATTTTTCTTTGAAAATGGGTCTATTACTGCCAATGTGGGCTTGCCCTATCCAGGGCCTCTTTTGTTTACTTGCTTTTGCCAGCCTGGCCAGATATGGATGCCCGAGTGACCATCAGCCTATGACTTTGACTTTAATTATTGCTAAGACTAGAGGCCCAGTGCATGAATTCATGCATGGGTGAGATCCCTCAGCCTGGTTGGTGATCAGGGCCTATTGGGGCCGTCTCACCCAGTTCTGATCGAGGCTTATAGGGGCCGGCTGGGCCAGGGGGAGGGACCGCAGGAGGTTGGCCAGGGGGAGGGGTTGCGGGAGGTTGGCCAGCTGAGAGAGATTGGCTATGGGAGCGCACTGACTACCAGGGGGCAGCTCCTGCATTGAGTGTCTACCGCCTGGTGGTCAGTGCACATCATAGCGACCGGTCATTTAGTTGACTGCTCATAACAGTCTCTTAGGCTTTTATATATATAGATAGATAGATGTGTCCTTGGGCATGATTCTTTAAAAGATGTTTTTATTGATTTTAGAGAGAGTGGAAAGATAGGGATGGAGAGATGAAACATCCATCAATGAGAGAGATACATCAATCATCTGCCTCCTGAACGCCACCCCCCACCCCCCCTTCCCCGGGGATGGAGCCCACAACCCCAGGCATGTGCTCTGACTGGGAATCAAACTAGTGACCTCCTGATTCATGAGTCAACACTCAACCACTGAGCCACACCAGCTGGATTGGCATGGGTTTTTTGTTGTTGTTGTTGTTTCTTTTTATTTCTTTTTCATCTATGAGCCTTGTTCCTCATTTGTGAAATTAATCAAACAGTAGTATAATACCAACTACAAAGCCAATAGGATTAAATACAATAATTTATTACCTGGCACCATAATTGCATAAAGCATTTTAATATAGTGTCTGGCACTTGGTATTGTTTTGATCCATTCAATCCAATAAGTATTTAATAGATTTTCTTTGCATTGAATTGAAGGCTAAGTCCCAATGCATCCTATCATCACACCCTATCATCCTATCCTGACCTCTCTTTAACCCTACTCTACCCCCTGCTGGAATCCTATCTTAAATCAAGATAAAAATAGAAGAAATCATCCAAGTTCTCCATTATTAGACCCTATAAAGTATTTTCAATTGCAAACAGAAGCAGATGTTTTTGATGGAATACTCTTATAATTTCTGGACTCTTTAAAATATTCATCTACCATACTTAGTAAAAGAGGTCCAGTTTGCAAAGCAGGTGAAAGATATTCTGAAGTTCTCTGCTGAGCAGTAGAATGTCAGTTCATGGGGGTTTATTTTGTGCAATTCATGAGGCCCCAGGGTTATGATGTTGGCATTTAAATGTTAGCAAGAATAGCACCAAAAGCAAAGTTGACATATGTAATAATGAGTGGGTCCTAGTGCTGCCTTTTTGTTCTTTCAGAAAGATCATAGAATATTAATGGAGCTGCTCCTAATTCTTCCTCAGCAGCCGCCACATCAGTCTGAACACAGCATCCTTAGTCCTCTAGATGATCTACTTGATTATGATGGAATTTATTTTAACAGGGTCTGCCTCTCCTTCCTTCCTTCCTTCCTCCCTCCCTTCCTCCTCCCTCCCTCCCTTTTTTCCTCCCTCCCTTCCTTCCTCCCTCCCTTTTTCCTCCCTCCCTTCCTTCCTCCTTCCCTTCCTTCCTTCCTTCCTTCCTTCCTTCCTCCCTCCCTCCTTTTCTCCCTTCCTGTTTTCTTCCCCTCCCCCCTCCTTTTTAAAGTTAATTCACTCAGAGATATTTAAGGCCATCTACCAAGGGCCAGGCAGTAAACCGTATTAATCTGATACCCTCATAAGTCTTACAGTCAAGCAAGGAATATAAACACTGAATGTTAGTAAATTAGAAGTTATCATGAGTGTGAGAAGGTATTAGACCCAACCTACTTGGATGGGGAAGAGAAAGCCTCCAACAAGAAATAGTTTTCCTCTGAGAGCTGAAAGCTGACCAGTTCAGCTAGGAGAAACTGTTTGGGAAGAGAACAATTGTGTGGGAGTCAGTAGGGCAGTGGGAGAGGGACCTGAGTTCTTCTGGGCTAGAGGGACACAAGTCCCCATGGCCTAACCCCACAGCTTCTCTGGGGACTACCAGTGCCCTTCATGTCTACTGCCTCTGATACTAGGAATGACTTTGTTTTCAGGTGAAATTAGCTGCCAGCTGCTGTCGTGATCTGAGGGGATGCTGTACCCTAATCTGGGCTTGGGAATAATCACCAATCACTTCCAGTTTGCACATGTGGAAGTCTAGTCTCCGAGAAGCAGAGCAGCTTTCCCCCGACTCAATGCTCCAAGTGGCAGAGCAGGGATTGAATCCCAGTATTTGTCTCTGTAAATCATGAGCTCCTCTCACTGTACTAAGGTAACTCCCAGGGGTCTTCTTGGGTAAATCTTCCTACCTGAAAATATCATCTTCATAGCTACTCATCTTAGCCTTCACAAAGCCATCAGAGAAAGTTTAATACCTTAGAAGAGAATGTGGTCCTTTCCCAATGGCCCTGTTTTAAAAATAAACACCAAGCAAGCTTTGGAACGTTGAAAATGATCACAATAAAGAAAAGTGGATTACAAGTTTCTTAAAGTTGCTCTTACTGTTTCAATAATGGCTACTTCCATATCTTTAGTTCTTCTATACCTTAAACAAATTTAAAAATTTAAAAAAAAAATTAAGAAAGCCAATACCCCTTGGGAGGGGTAACCTATTAAGCCAGTAACACTTAAGAATGTGTATGTTTATTAGGAAATTTACATCCTAATGAGAGAAATGAGGGCAACACATAAATTAGGGGATCCCACCAAAATTTGAGATGGAGAGGCAGAGATTACAGTGTTATATGTTATGTTCTTCAGGATTTTCCCTAGTACCAGCTCTTCTAAGTTATTATAAAATATTTTGCATTTCCCAAGCTTAGCTCACATTTTCACTGACATTTGCTCTAAGTGTTCTCTCTGGGTTGACTATCTTCTTACCCCTTGATATTAATTTCACCTTCTCCAATAAACCTTTGCAGATCTTCTTAGTTAAAAATCATCTGTGCCCCTCTCTCTTCCCATACTATGTGGTGACATCTCTATTATTAAGCCTTCATTGCACTAGTACTTGTCTGAAGGTTAATTAGGCATTCATTTGTTTCCTCTTTTAAATTGTGAGTTCTCAAGAATCATAGTTAATTTGTTCATAGTAGGGGCTTAATAAATAATTAAAGACTTGAAATAAAAATGTGTTCTTCCTAGCTTGATTAATATTTAATAGGGATTTCTTCATAAATGGCCATAATGAAGAGTTTTCCAGCTTGAATCTTTCGCAGGATTGCTTTGGCCTTGATGAATTCTATCTGGTAGAAAAAAAGAGTGACCCAAATACTCTTTCCATAATTGTAAGAGACAGAGCTGTTCATAGGTAAACATTTTGAATTCTGTACTATGCTCTGAGCCAATTAGAAGCAATTGGATTTATGAATTTTTAATTTTCCTGATTGATTTTCTATTTAGTTTCTCCTGAATAAGTACTTAAAAATCTTTCCATACATTCACACTTTTCGTTGATTTCCAGCCCTTGAGAACCAAGATTTCAGCAATTATACAAGCCCTTCACACTTTTTTTTTGCATTCTACTTCTTTTAAAGTAGTTTATTGAAATCCTCTCTAGATAAAAACCTTGAAATCATTAAGCAGATCACTGTTCAGAATCACATTGATTCTATTTTTCTCCTTAAAGGAGATGACTGGTGGACAGCTTAGCATTGCAATGAGCTATGGTATTTATCTATAATACTGCCACCATGATGAATAACTAATATATTTAAAATCCCATTACTTGGAACATTTCAATCATGGTAGAATGAGGCCCCTGATTTGGGTCCTGGTTAAGTTAGAAATGGCCTTTTTCCCTGAGGACACTGAGAGCTGCTGGTGCCAGTTGGTGATGGGTCTGAATTTAAATACTGCAAAGCTAGGAATGTGGGCAAGAGCTTATTCATTCCTGGTTTAAAATTGCATGTGAGGCCTGGGGCCTTGCCCACCTTCATTTCTGCCAGGGATTTCAGCACCCACCTCAAGGATCCTCTCCGCAGCTGCACAGTGTCCTGATGGCTTCGGTGTGTACCAGGGAGTAGACTTTGTCAGCACTAAATGCTGTTGAACTATGAAGTGCTCAAACTCTAGGAATTCCCTCCTTGACCACAACTTCTCCTGGCCTGGTCCTGGCTCTGAGAAGCTATGTTCCTAAGCCTTATCACAGCACCCACCATTTCTTCCTCACTCACAGAAGAGCTGCAGTGTCTTAGTTCTGGCCAGGCCCTCAGAGAGCACCCCGCTCAGGGATGTTAGCTTAGGAGCCTTTCCTTTCCTTGAGAGAAATCATACATAGTAGCCCCTTAAGAAAGAGCCAGCAAGGCCAGAGCTGCTGTGATAGAAGCATGTATGTAGACCCAAACCACTCATCACGCCTTATGCTCTGATTTTTGAGATGACAGAATGGAGGCCTGAACACATGGGATTTTGAAGAAATTCGGTTCATAGCCCTAGGCATTTATTTCTACCAGAAATGCAAAGCTGCAGGCCCCAGTGAAATCCCCTTTCACAGTCACCTCTTGCCTGGTATTCTTGGAAGGCTGCAGAGTTTCTCTCATATGAATGACAAAATTTCTGTCATGAATGAAATCATTTAGCTCCCCATGTGAGTCCATTGTGCTGTCTCCATGTTGTTCTCCTCTGTCCTGTCCTTGTTGCCCTCCTGGGCTCCAAGCAGGGCTCCTAAATCCCATAGGGGTTTCTGCTTCCTTGCTGGGCACATCTGTCAACCTTTGCAGGCACCACTCAGCTTCGGCAAGAAACCCTGCTAGGGCAGTGGAGATGGAGGGACCTAGAGGTTGATCTCCTCCTTTAGGTATAACATTCTGTTAAAATGGCACCAGGTTAATCTCTTAAAGAAATATCTTTTTGTATTTGTTCACAGCCTCTCTCTCCTACAACCTGAGTATCAAGTCAGTATAAGGCTGGGATGAGGACCCACCTGTGTAGGGCTTTAGTATTGAGACTGGCTTATCAGCCGGATCCTGTTTGCAGGCTCTTCAACTTCTCAGGCAAATCCTTTCTTCTGACAGTTCACTAGAGGCACAGACCTGCAGGGGTGGATGAGGCATAGACATAAGCTGGGCCATCTCCCCTGGCCCCATCTCTGGCTTCCTCCCTACTCACCCCTGCCCCCAAACACACAGTAGAACAAAATATGTAAGTAATTTAATTTAAATCTGATTTATTGATCTTTATCAAAATGAAAGATCAGGGTACTTTGACTGATGACATGTTTCCCAAAGTGAAAATTTTATTTATCATAGCTGTGCATCAATGATAACTGATAGCTGAGCATCTAATCTAGAATGTTGATCAAGCAAACCAATCATTGTGTAATATCTGAAGAGAGCACAAGGATATAACTATTTACTAAGAAATGTGGAAAATATGAACACACACACACACACACACACACACACACACACACACACATCATTCCCTAGAGAGTAAAAGAAGAGACCATTCCCATTTCCATCCTCCTCCTGCCCCCAGGATTAGTTTAAAGCTTTGCTACTAATGAGGCAGGATAGTAAGAAGCCAGGGAGATGCCTTGACAAGTGGAATAGGAGAAACTGAGACAAAATAATTAAACAAGGCCAAACAATTGGGGCAATTCACAGCCAGCCAATGAATTGCAAGGCTTTATCTTCCCTACCTGAGGATACTTAGGAGCAAAATGTTTACATATTCCAGACCATCGCAAGGCAGACCAGCCTTGATCCCAGTCCCTCTTCAAGTTTTGTGTTTGTTTTTTTTAAATGAAACTAACCAGAAAATAACCCTGACCTCTCTATAAGCCCATTTTGATGAAGTAACATATTAAAGAACACGGGAAAGCTAATGAATATTCTGTTAAGACCTTCCCCTGGGGCCTCTCCTAGTATTTCCCCCAGCTAAAGAAAGATAAAAAGCCTCAAGACAAAGGACCCACAGTACTCTCTGGCTGGGCATGCCCACACCCTGTATCTCTGCTCTTTTTTCCCCTGAACTCTAAGGATCCCCGCAAAATTTGCAACCAAGGGAGCAATGTCAGCAGTGCTTTGTCCTGACTCACTCCGTAAATCTATCTCCAAGGCCCCCTTTTTCTCTGAATTTTCAATGAACTAACAGCAGCCCTGCCTAGGCTCTGTCACCGTGACTTGTACTTCTCAGTGAGTTCATGCAGCCTAGTGTGGCTCACTTCTTTCCCATAACATTGCTAGAGTGCCAAGGTAGGCCCGCCTAGGCTCTTTCCTGTTGCTTCTTCTATCTAAAGCTCTTCCTTTGTATCATTGTCCCCAGCTTTAATAAATGTATTCTCATAGTTACCTGGACTCGTATTGTGAAATCTTTCCTGCACAATGTCTAGAACCCAAACACTTTTTATAAGCTTTCATCAGCTTATAATGTTCTTTATTATCTATAAATGAGTGAGATCATGTGGTATTTTTCTTTCACTGCCTGGCTTATTTCACTTAGCATAATGCTCTCCAGTTCCATCCATGCTGCTGCAAATGGTAAGAATTCCTTCCTTTTTATAGCAGCGTAGTATTCCATTGTGTAGATGTACCATAGTTTTCTAATCCACTCATCTGCTGCTATTTGTAATACTTTAAACAATAAAATTAAATTAAATTTTTTTAAAAAAAGAACCCACACACTACCGGCCTGAGGCAGATCCTCTCCAGGCCCAATCCCCATTCGGTAATACTAATAATAAATATATATATATATTGGTCTCCACCCCCAGTTTCTCTCAAGGGCTCCTGAAACCCTTTTAAATTCCTAAGTGATATAAGAGCACTAGGGGCAACTCTGGCTGGGCTCCTAGATGGGGCTTGGTAACCACGCCATGACTAGAAGCTTGGCATTTTCATCCTTACCCTCCATTCTCAGAATAAGGAGAGGGGCTGAAGTGAAGTTAATAGATCATGCCTGATGAAGCCTCTATACATTCCCAAAATAATGGGGTTTAGAGAGCTTCCAGGTGGGTGAGCACATCCATGTATCGGAGGGTGGCACATGCTAACTCCACTGGGACAGAAGCTTCTGCACTTGGAACCATCCCTCACCTTGCTTCATCTGGCTGTTTATCTTTATCCTTTCTCATATCCTTCACTAACTTGGTAAACATAAGTGTTTCCCTGATCTCTGTGAGCTGCTCTAGCAAAATATTAAACCCAAGGGGGAGGAATGCATGGGAACCTCTGATTTGTAAACAAGTCAGACAGAAGTTGTGGTAACCTGGGGACCTGCCATGGGCATCTGAAGTGTGGAGGGGGCAAACTCATGGGACTGCGTCCTTACCTTGTGGGATCCGATGCTCTCTCCAGGTAGACATTGTTAGAACTGAGTTGAATTGTAGGGCACCCAGCTGGCATTGAAGAGAATTGCCTGGTATGGGGGAAACCCACACATCTGCTATCAGAGTGTTGAGTGTGGTAGTGTTAGAGTAATAGAAAAACGCAGGGGAAGGACTGGAGGTCTCTCCAACATGCTGCTCAAAGTGGTCCATAGACCAGCCACATTAGCATCACCTGAGAAACACAGAATCTCAGAGCCCATCCAGAGCTGCTTAGCAGGAATCTGAATTTGAGCCCTGCATGGTGCGGGGTGGTAGGGGGGGTGAGTGTCACATACACACACTGTGGAGCTATGAAGCACTGCTCTAGACTCTATCAACCACCGACAGTGTGTCTTAGATCCTTTCAGAATTCACATATGGATGAGGAACAGGAAGGGAGAAGTTTTAGAGAACTTGGAGAGGAATAGAGAGAAAAAGTGATTCAGAGGGGTACTGGGAATGTTAGAGGGAAACATACTTCATACTTCTCAGTTTGCCAAAGATTGGCTCTGGGCACCAGCCTTCATAGTTGAAGCCAAGAGAAACCGCTTCCAACTGTATAATTTCAAAGAGGAATTGTGTGTTTTCTCCAACCCCAGCACTAGGCCGGCATCAGGGAGGCTGGCCCAGCTGACCAGGACCCTGGCTTCCTGATTCCTCACTGACTACAGCCTGGAAGTCCTATTGAAGAAATTGATAACTGACTGACTTGGGAATAGACATAGTCACTGTTGCTTTTTCTTTGAATAGAATCAGTGAATTCAGCGAATGCTCTGCCTCAAGATTTATTACCAGCCACTGACAACAATGTTCCAGACACGTAGGTGGGGGAAGAAAAGCCTAACTCAAGCAGGTAACGATGATACATCCCGTTCTTTTAGCTGAGGCAGTCAGATAGCTGCAGAACAGAAGTAGGTAAGTAGCTGGCTTTGCAAAATGATGCCATCTCATTTGCAGAAGATGAGGGAAGGTCAGCAACTAGAAAGTCTGAAAGTGAATCATACCTCTGGGCTCTTCCATTCCCAGGCGTGCTGTCCTAACGATGAATTTCTCACTGGGAGAGCAGCAGACAATGGCGCTGCTGGAGTCGGGGTGAAACCTGCCCACGTGTGGCTTTGCTGTGCCTTTTCCAGGGCTGAGATCAGTAGATCGAGCATGGCTGCACACCCACGCTGTGCTCACACCCTGTGCTCACACAGTACTCTGGGTAAATGCCATCGCACTGTATCCTTTCCTTTTCCACTCAGAGCCTCTGTCTTGGTGACTCAGAAAATCCAGGACTTGCAGCCAGATGCTGCGCTGTGGACCACAGGACCTCCAATCAGGCCGAACAGCTACATATGACAGTACAGAATTAGAGGTGGAGGCAGGGCAATGCGTGTCACCCGCCATTCTCAGAGCTCTGGGGCAGGCTGCTATTAATCACTCCACCACATCTCTCAGAGCCACGGCTTATAGTCACAGAGGCACAGCCAGACTCTCCTGATAAATCAAATCCAACAGTTATATGATAAGGATGACACAGGTGAACAGGGGACAAAAGTGTACAGTTCTAGCCATGTGTCCACAATATTAAAAAAAGAGAAGGCAATGTCTGCTGACTGCCAACCAAGTACCACAGAGTATCCGTCTCTCTCTTTATCTCTCTCTCTCTCTCTCTCTCTCTCTCTCTCTCTCTCTCTCTCTCTCTCGACAGGACAGTCAGTGCTGGGTTGGGGCACCCGCAGTGGCCCCAGTCTGGTCGAGCCTTTGTGGTAATGGTCATTATGACCCTGGCTCTTTAATATATCCTATCTAATAAAAGAGAAACATGCAATGGACTGTACCTCTGCTACGCCAACAAGCCATACCAGCCAGCCACGCAAGCCAGCGATCAAGATGGCAGGTTAATTTGCATATGCAGACGCCCAGCAGCTTAGGTCCCAGGAACATCCTAGGGACCCAGGCAGCTCAGAGCCTGCAGGTCCTAGCATAGGCCCTGAGCGGCCTCGGTCCCAGAACACCCCTGGCCACTCCTGGCCTACTGGCCTTGGCACCATGGGGGAGGGGGGCAACAGAGGCTTGAGCCG
>NW_006288952.1:574290-646394 GCF_000327345.1 Myotis davidii | reverse complement strand
CCCAGCTGTGGAACCAGCCCGTCGATGTCAGTTCCCTGAGCACCTGATGTGGCCACTCCGCAGTGGCCCTGGTGGGGTCAGCGTTTCAGACTCTCCTTTGCCATCAATGAAGACTATGGGAAGTGGGCTGTGAGGTTTCCAGGCTAATCTACACTAATAAAAGAGAAAGATGCAAATTAATCGTACCTTCACAACGCCCACCAGCCAATCAGGAGTGAGTCCACGCAAGCCAGCGATCAAGATGGCAGGTTAATTTGCATATGCAGACGCCCAGCAGCTTAGGTCCCAGGAACATCCTAGGGACCCAGGCAGCTCAGAGCCTGCAGGTCCTAGCATAGGCCCTGAGCGGCCTCGGTCCCAGAACACCCCTGGCCACTCCTGGCCTACTGGCCTTGGCACCATGGGGGAGGGGGGCAACAGAGGCTTGAGCAGGACCAGAGAGGAGTGGCAGAGGCTTGATCAGAGCCAGGGGGCCCTGCCCAATCCCCAGCAGAGGCTTGATCGGAGCCAGGGGGCCCTGCCCAAGCTGTGGCTAATGCTTCATCAGAGACAAGGGGTCCTGCCCAAGCTTTGGCAGAGGCTTAATCAGAGCTGGGGGGCCATGCCCAAGCCATGGCAGAGGCTTGAGCAGGGCCTGAGCAGGGCGGGGGGGTGGCCTTGCCCAATCCTCAGGCAGAGGCTTGAGCAGAGCTGGGGGGCCCTGCCCAAGCCTCATTGGAGGCTTGAGCAGGCCTGGAGAAAGGGGGTGTGCCAGCCTAGGCTTCCTAGCAGTCCTGCCTCTGCGGGTGAGCTGCAGGGGAAACACCTTTTCTGACAGCTCATTGGCTAAGTTGTTTGGCTCAGTGGATAGAGCCTCGGCCTGCCCACTGCAAGATCCGGGTTGATTCTGATCAAGGGCATGTACTTAGGTTGTAGGCTCCTCCCTGGCCGGGGCCCAGGTCAGGGCTCATGCAGGAGGCAACCAATCAAAGTGTCCCTCTCACATTGATGTTTCTCTCTGTCTTTTCCTCTCTCTTCCACATTCTCTAAAAATCAATAGAAACATATCCTCAGGTGAGGATAAAAAAAGAAAGCAAGAAATGTCATATCCAATGAAAGACACATCTTGAAAATGCCTAAAGGAAGTTGCCATTTTTTCATGGTGAAGGGACTGGAGTCCATATTGATGAAAACACCTTGGTGGCTGCTCCATGTTGATGAAAACACCTTGGCAGCTGTGGTGGCTGGCAGTGACTGCAGCAGCAGGGTGATAGGGCTGGCACCTTCCCCTGATCAGCTGGGTCGCCTCCCACACAGGGAGGGCAGACTGTGGCTTAGGCCTGCTTCCAGCGAGATCTCACTGCAAGAGGCAGTTCCTCAGGTAATCTTTTGCTAACCCCCAGGTGAGTTCAGGTTGCCCTGTTCTTAGCTCTAATACCTATTAAAAAATTGAATACTTATTTTATTAACATCTGTAATGTGCCTGAGGATAGGGGATTGGCTGTGTGTGTGTGTGTGTGTGTGTGTGTGTATCATCTTATTAAACCTCCACCATAGCCCTGTGTGGAAGTTAGAATTATCCTTGTTTTCAAATGAGGAGACTAAAGCTCAGAGAGGTTAAGAAATGTGCCCAAGTTCACATAGTTAGCAAGTAGTAAAACCAGTGTGGAAACTCAGGTCTAGGAGAATGCCAGAAATAATTAGAATAGAGAGGAAAATAAATAGTAGGGAACTGAGTGATGGGGAACAGAGAAGATGAAAAGAGAAATAAGAAGGAAAAACAAAACAAAACACGAATAAGACAAAATGCCAGGAGCAGAAGGCAAACTGTCCTCATTACCAGAGTCCCTGCACTGGGGTCCTAGCTTTGCCACTTACAGGCTGTTGACTTGGAACAGATCATAAAGCCACAGTTTTTTAGTCTGTAAAATGAGGTTAGTGATATTCAGCTAACTGCTTCCCTGGCTTGTTTGCAGGATCAAAGCAGAATCTACATGGGAAGTTCTGCAGAATTGGAAGTGCTATGCAAATAGAAGTTATTCAAATGGGGCTTAGAGAACGGAGGGGAATCAGAAGGCCAGATCCCTAAGATGAAGTGAATGAGAATGTCTACCAAATGGTGAATGAAGCTGCAGGAACCCCTGCTTCCCATTTGGGTCCAATTTGTGTGAGGACCTGTCAGTATTGTTTCACAGGGAATGGACCCCACGTAGGTCCATTCACGTAGGTCCACTCACTTGGTCCAGCTGGAGACTGCATAGGACTGAGCCTTCTGGTCGTCTTCCCACTGAGGTTTCAGAGTGGATACTCCTCCCAAATCCTGCCTGGGAATCAAGAGTGATCACCCCCTTTCTTCTTGGACCAGGAGAACATAGACAAGTCTTCCAATGCTTGTGTTTTATGCTGTTGTTAATGAGAGTTTGGCAAGACAGCAAGAGGTGAAGATGTCACGAGTGTCTGGGTTTGGGGGAATCTGAGAGGAAGGAAACAGGGAGTTTGAATGTTCATCCCAGGCACAGGATTGATGTGACATGACTCCAGAATGGGGGTAGGGTAGGGGGTGGAGTCCTGAAGAAGCTTCTTAGTGAAATAAGGCCCAAAAAAGAGGACACCAGCAGGGGACAAACAGCTCAGCTGGAGAGGCTGCTCTTGCCTGCTTTGTGCAGGAGGAAGGGCAGAAAGGAGAAAGACTCATCTGGGTAGTTTCTTCGAAGTGAGGGCCATAAAGGAATGTTTGACCCTGGAGGCCAAGGAGCTAGCAGGAAGTTGTCCTGCCTGAACTGGAAATAAGGCCTGACAGAGTCTATGAACATTTCCCAACTATACCATAGAAATCCAAAAAGTTACATGTCAATATCTCCCTGTTTAATGTGGCCTCAGGATTTCTGATTTTTTTTTTTCCAATGGCAACAACCAGAAGATACTGGAGGAAAAATGCTACAGAATGAAGGAGAGAGGCCCAAGTGCAAAGATGTGCTCCTAAGAGGAGGAAGCAGAGAGCTCCTCTTTGCTTTCCCCTTCCTCCCCTAAGAGGGCGGTGTAGTGGGCAGAATGATGTCCCCAAAGATATGGCTACCTCCCAAACCTGGAACCTGCAAACATTACCTTATCCAGAAGGGGCTCTCAGACATGATTAAGTTATGGATCTTGAGATGAGGAGATCATCCTGGATTAGCCCGGTGAGCCGGAAATCCCATCACAAGTAGCCTTAAAGGAGTGAGGCTGAAGGAGATAACTCAGACACAGAAGAGAAGGCTCTGTGAAAAAGGAGGGACGGATTAAACTCGGTGGCCTTAAGGGAAAGACTGTTTGGAGCCACAGGAAGCTGGAAAAGGCAAGGAAGCATTCTCCCTCAGATCCTCTGGAGGGAACTCGACTCAGGTGACACCTTCATTTCCGACTTTCAGCCTCCAGAACTCTGAGAGAATACATTTCTTTTTAAGCCATCAAGTGTGTGGTCATTTGTGACATCAGCCACTGGAAACTAAAACAGGTCACACTGCAGAACAGTTACCCAGCAGCAGAAACAACTCCCAGTGTTCTAACTTCCCTCTATGGTCCAGGACTGGGTCCATTTCCAGAACTCAGCCTTGCTGGTATGGACCAGCACCCTCTCCCTGGGGGAGGAAACCACACAGGCATGTTCTCCTCAGAGGTGCTCACCAAAGACTGGCTAATGGTGAAATGGGAGAGAAATTTGAAATGGGAAATGTGCATCCAGCATCTCATCAAATCCTTTGCAAGCTTGCGAGTTGGAAGTGAAGCTGAGAGAGTTCAGCATGAGGGGAATCTTTCAAACCTAGGTTTGAATCCCTGCTCCCCTATTCAGTCGCCATGTGACCTGTCTCCCAGACTTTCTTCATCTGTTAAATGGAAAGTATAGAACCTACCTACAGGCTTGTTGGTGCGAGGTTGAAAGCACTTTGCAAATCTCGGGGCTTCCTGAAATGGCTTGGTAAGTGGCTATTGCTGGTATTGCTCCAGATCGCAGAGCCGGTAAGACAGGTGTGTCCGACCTGGGAGACGTGACCCATAGGGGGCTGAGGCTGACTCCTCATGCTGGGATCAGACTGTCTGTATGAAGGTGCTCATTTCAATTCTCAAACCACACTGGTCTGTACCACATATGCCTGCTATGCTCAGCACCTACTTTCCTATGCTCCCCAAATCATCTGGGCTAGAACCTGTAAACGGAATTCCTCAGATTTCCCTGCCAGTGGGGCGGCAGTTTAGCTCTGAGCATGGAAGGCATGTGCATGAGCAGGAGACAGCGGCAGTCTGATACAAACTTCTGCAGAGGCGGTGCCGGAGCAATGGGCTCCCGCAAGGCTGCAGCAGATGCCTGCAGAGTAGCTGGGTAGGCAGGCTGCTTGGGTGTGAGTCCCATGAGCTCAGAGGCAGCTAGGTTATTCTGGGGTTGGAGAGACTGACTGGACTCCTCTCACCCCATTTTTGCTCCTTCTCTTCCAACAGCTTGGAAACTTCATTCCTTGAAGTACCTACGATGACTTCCATTTTCCAAACTAAATCAATAACCATCACATCAGTCTGCAGAGGCACAGAGGCCAAAGCAAAGAGATCTGAGGGGTCCTTCGTGGCCACCTTCACCGGGAAAACCATTTTCCATTAGAGATAAGTTTTAAAATGAAAACACACCAGGGAAAGCCATCATATTGGCCCAAACACCTATAGGGGAATGTTGATTGAATCTATTTGCCTTTAGAGGAAGTTTTGTGATTAGGGAAGAGGGAGAGGAGTGCAAAAAAACACTATGGTAGAAGAGGAAGCTGGGATGAGAGTCCCAGAGTGAGGAAGAAGTCCCAATGGAGAAAAGCATAGGTTTGCCCAGGCAGTCCTGAATGTAAGTTGACCTGTTTTCATTTTTTAAACTGTGATAAAGTATATATGTAACATAGAATTTAAGATTTTAATAATTTTCAAGTGCATAGTTCAGTGGCATTACAGTAAGTACATGCACATTGTTGTATAACCATCAGCATCATCCATATCTGGAATTTTTATCTTTCCAAACTGAAACTCCATGCCATTGTGCAGTAATTCTCCATCCCTCCCGCCCCAGCCCCTGGCCACCGCCATTCTACTTTCTGTCTCTATGAATCTGACTACCCTAGCAACCTCACATATCACTGGAATCAGATATTTGCTCTTTTGTGCCTAGCTTATTCCACTGGGCATTATGTCTTCAAGGTTCACCCATGTTGTAGCATGTGTCAGAATTTCATTCTTTTTTAAGGCTGACTAATATTCCACTGTATATACCACATTTTGTTTACCTATTCATCTGCCAATGAACACTTGAGCTGATTTCACCTTTTGGCTATTTCAAATAATGCTGCTATGAACATCAATGTACGAATATCTGTTCAAGTCCCTGCTTTGAATTATTTGGGGTAGAAAAATTCCACCTAGAAAAAAACTTGTTGGGACGTATTGTGATTTTAGGTTTAATTTTTTGAGGATCCACCATACTGTTTCCCACGGTGTCTGCAACATTTTGCATTCCCACCAGCAATGCACAAAATTTCCAATTACTTTACATCCTCATTAACACTTGTTATTTCCTGCTTTTTAAGAAAACTTAGTAATAACCATCTTATTGAGTGTGAAGTGATATTACATTGTGGGTTTGATTTGCATTTCCCTAATGATTAGTGATGTTGAATGTCTATTTGTGTGCTTACTGGCCATTTATATGTCTTCTTTGGAGAATGTAACTTGAGTTTTTACAGGAATTAAAAGGAGAATAAAAAATGTAAGTCTGTATCTAGGAAGAAAAATAAATGTAACCCCACCCTCCCCCCACCATATGAGCTTCAAAGACTATGAAAAAATATATTTTAAAGAATGTGTGAGATCACATTTTTAGATATAGTGGGTGCAAATGGATGCAGAATGGGATTTTTCTGCCGAGTCAAAAAAAAAACTTAATCAGAAAGCAGATTCCAATATAAATTCAAACAAGTTGTGAAATAAAATGCATAAAAGCATGTCAGTTTCTATTGAGGGATGCATAAAATTCTATAAAAATAAAACTACCCTTGTCATTCAAATTGTGATTTACATATGTCTGGGCTTCAGATGTTGGAAGCTGCATTTTAGGCTCGTGAAGTAGGGAGGAGGGGCAAATGTGAAGGAAACAGCAAATCAGTGAAAAGAATAAAAAGAACTGCTTACTGGCTTCTCGCTCTCACTTCTCACTTGATGCCCACACCAGTGATACAGGGAACTATGCAGGAGAGAAGGTTCTCTGGGGGCAGTGAGGAGGAGGACCGTCTGCTCACGTTTGTCAAGGGCATTTGTCTGAAACGGGCATGTGGGAGGGAGTTTGTCTTCAAACCTAGACACCAGAGAGATCTGTTTGCTCTTATAATTCTTTTACCCCTCCCTCCTCATATTTTTACTCTAAAGTGTGTGCAAATTATTCAAGCACCTGGGACCATCACTCTCTCTACAGCGTTTATTAAGCTTTGTGACATTCACAAAAGAAGAGCAATGAAGTTAATTAATGGTCAAGTTTATTTGAATCTACATTACATCAATTTTTTCTCAATATTTTTAATAAAAAAAGTATTAATGCTAATAGCTAACAGAGTGGCTAATACATAGCAGATGCTGGATGTATATGAATAAATGAATAAGTGAGCCCTATCTTTTCTTCCCTGAGTTATTATAATTGCTTCCTAGCTGCTCTTTTTGCATTCCACTGAATTGCCATCTACCTGATCGTAAAACTGGAAGTCACCTTTAACTCCTCCGTGCTTCCTCTGCACTAGCCATCCAGTCAGGGACTGTTGTGTTGCCTCCTAATTAGTTCTACCCCATTTCTGCTCCTCTTCAAGCTCCCTGCCACCGTTTTGCTCTGGTCCTGATCCACTGTCACCTAAATATTTTAATTGTCTCCTAATTGTCCTCTTTCCCAACAAGCTCTCCCCGTGTTAGTACATTCACTAAATTCCAACACACTGATCTTCTTTACCAAATCAAATTTCATCAGAAATACCACTTCTAAAAGCTTATGTAACAGGAACTAGAAGACACCACAGGCATGAACATATGCAGAATGTATGTACAATGATGTTCATTGCATTATAGTTTGTTATGTCAAAAACTGCCAACAAACCAAATCTATCTATATAGGAATGTTTAAAAGTTGTTTGTCTACAAAATGAAATACTATGTAACTGACAATTAAGTATGAGACCTACCTATGAACTGGCATGGAAATATTTTACAATTATGTTTTAAAAAGAAACATTGCATACAGACAGCAGAAGAATCTATATACATAAAAGTCTAAGCGACTGAACGATGGTCGACCGATCGACCAGTCCCTATGACACACACTGATCACCGGGGGCAGATGCTCAATACAGGAGCTGACCCCTGGTGACCAGTGCGCTCCCACAGCGGAAGCACTGATCAGCTGACAGCCAGGCCCCAGATGCAGGGCTTACAGCTGGCAAGTGCCTCTGTGGCAGCATGAGCCTTTCCCAGTCAGGACTGACTGGGTGCGAACCCGCAGCAGGCACAACAGGGCTGGGATGAGCGGGAGCTGCAGGCAGGAACAGCAGGCAGCATTGGACTGTTTGTTTTGGACCAATCCCTGCAGGCCATGTGGAGGGATGCAACCGGTGCACAAATCTGTGCACCAGGCCTCTAGTATACAATAATAGAGCATTTTGTACAAAATGTGTGTATAAATTGTGTAGAAAAGAGTTAGTTTAGCAGACCTGACTGCCATTTGGGAAGGTGGAATTTGAAAAGGTTTCACCACTCCTGATTGATGAAAGTGGTTCACAGTGCCTAAACTGTGTGTTCAAACCATATGGTTTATACTGAATCTCTGCTTCCCTTTGGAAATCTGAAATTATGGTATGAACCAGGAGTCCTCAAACTTTTTAAACAGGGGGCCAGTTCACTGTCCCTCAGACCGTTGGAGGGTTGGACTATAGTTTAAAAAAAACTATGAACAAATTTCTATGCACACTGCACATATCTTATTTTGAAGTAAAAAAACAAAACAGGAACAAATACAATATTTGTATTTGCATGTGGCCCGCGGGCCGTAATTTGAGGACCCCTGAATTAGAGGCTGCCTCTGTGCTCAGGTCCCAATAAAAACCCTGGGTATTGAGTCTCTAAAGAGCTTGCCTGGCAGGTAACATTTCACAAATGTTGTTTCATTCCTTGCTGGGAATTAAGCACATCTTGTGTGACTCCTCTTCCTAGAGACAGGACCCAGGGAAGCTTGTGCCTGGTTTCTTGCAGACTTTGCCCCATGCAGCTTCCCCCTTTGTTGATTTTGCTCTATAGCTTCTCACTGTAGTAAAGCTTAACCATAAGTATTATTTTCAGCTGAGTCCTGTGACTCCTCTTAGCACATCATAAAACTCGGGGATGGTCTTGGGGACCCCCAACACACAAAGACACAGTTTTACTTATATATGCTTTTTCTATTTACTGTATTTTACACAAGAAAAAGTCTGGAATCATTAAGAATTTTAAATTCTTAGTAGTAGGTTGAAATTATCATTTTACCTCTTACTATTGTTGAGGCCTAGGACAGGCCACTTCAAAATATCCCACAATGGCATATTGTTTACTTTGAATTAAAGTTACTTGACACTGGCCAATGCCACAGCGCACCTCGACCCTCCCTTGTCTCCTTGGATGCAGCAAATAATCTCCCAAGTAAAAGTTGCCTTCCCTGCACCTGGAAGGCATCCCTTTATCACTAGAGTTAAACTCAGAGCTGAAATCAGATCTCATTGCCTCTTTTCTCATTTATCACTTTGTTGAGATTCCTCACTAATGAATATCCAAACCTTGCTTAGATTCCTTTCTAATGAGCACCGACTTTCTTTGTCCTGTCAATTTCTCACAAATTTATTGTTTATCTAAAAGAGTATTAAAAGGCGCCTGGTGAATCATCTCTTTGAGCCTCATTTTATAATCTGAGCATCATATTATGATTTTCCCGCATGCATGTATTAAATTGGGTTTTCTCCTGTTTATCTAGTTTTGTGTCAATTTTATTATTAATCCAGCCACAAGAACTAAAGAAGAGTAGCAGGGGGAATGAGTTCTCCCTCTCCATGACACTATGTAATGTTTTTAAAGCTGTAGAAATACACCTGAGTTTTAACTTGGTGTGTCTTTGGTGACTTACCATGTTGTAATGACTGCTTATAGGTATGTCCCCACTTCCTGAGGAGTCCCTTGAGGGAGAAGTCCTGTCTCATTTTTTTTGCAACATCTCCACTGACTAGCATAGGCCTAGTCCCCGACAGAAATGATGATGCTAATTGAATTTAAAAGTAAGCAGAGGACATAGAGATGATTTAGAAATAACCTGAAATGTGATATTTATATGCAGGATCTCCTTTCAAGTTTCAGATCTTCAATACTCTTGATTTCCCAACTTACTTCAAGCCTCCCCAATTTTCACCTGCATTTGAAAAAGATGGAGAAAACCTAAAATAAAGAACAATGAAAGAGATGAGCTAGATAAAGATGGAAAAAACACTACAATTTAAATTTCCTCTCTCCTCTGCTCAGCCAGAGGCAAGCAGCCGGCTCTTTCATTTAACATAGTTTATTCTAAAAAGGACAGTATGTTTTCTTTCTCAAAGAAATCTCTGTTGACAGCATGACTGCTCTATCAAAGAAGGACATAGTATGTGTGGTAGGTAGAGTATGAAACAACTGTGGAACCCTTTTAAATGTTCTTTCTTTTGGATGTGCGGTTTTGTATTACTGATTAAGTATCCGAGTGACTGTAGGGTACCACTGTGTAAAGATAAGCTAAACCAAGTGTTTCTTCACTGCTTCAGGCTATTCTAATACAGAGTTGTTGATTTTTTAAAATTCACTTGGTACATAAAGGTAAACCATCATAGATTCAAGTTCTGGCACCAAATTCTGACGACTTGTCAGAGTGTAGATTTTGAGGGAAGGTAAGTCATTTAAGAAACATACAGGAATACTCAACTACTGAAGAAAAAGTGGGTTGGGTCCTTGATACTTTGTTTTGAGTTCTAAACTCTGTCTTAACTTGGAGTCTATAATTGAAGCTGGCATCCAGCCAATTGCTTGTTGCATAATCATGGATATACTGTATATTCTATGGATAGTCACAAATTGAGATGGCACAGAAATGCATGCTTTACATATGAATCAATTTTTATCTCCATGTTGCAGCCAACCTGCAAAATAACCCCACTTGGAAATGAGTATATTCAAACGGTCAGGCTGGCTCTACCCAGGCTCTGAGAATAATTTAGAGTTTTCCAAAACCATAATTTAAAACCCATTAAATTCATCTCTGAATTACTGTACCATGGGCTTCCAGACATAGCCCTGAATGGGCTTTTATCCTGGTGAAAGATCAGAACCTGTTTTACATGCCGAAGCTTTGTAAAAAGGTGAATCCATCTACGCTGGTTACAGAAAGCGTTCACTTGACATTTTTATTACTCATAGCCATTTTTCAAAGTAAATTCACACTTCTCAGTGGCCATAAATGGTTGTGAGAACTTGCCCAGAGTTCATCTAGATATTCTCTTGAGACACACGTATTAGCAAGTGGGCAGATTTCTTCCATATGCCATAATACATAGCTCCCATGAGGGCGAATACAGAATAGTGTCTGTGTGTATATGTGTGTGTGTGTGTGTGTGTGTGCGTGTGTGTGTGTGTGTGTGTGTATAATTGTGTCATATCTCAATGGATGAGTAGCTAACTTTCTTTAAAAGAAAAAGGGTGGAAGAAAGTTGTTTGTGCAGATTTGGGGCAATTACATCAAATTTTACATATAGGTTTAACTAATTAATGAGAAACAAAGGCTTCAAGTCAAATACTACCTGGATTTAGAATGCAAAGTAATTGAACAATTAGTCATTTGAGTAAAACTCAACAGGCCATATTTTGGGGAAGAGCTTTCCAAAAAAAGGAAGTAGAAAATGCAAAAGCCCAGAGGCTGGAGAAAAATAAGTCAGAGGAGAGCAGCAGAAGAGTTGTTCAGAGAGCTCCTAGGGGTCAGGACTTGCGGGGCCTTGGAGCTGAGACAGGTCAGTAAGAAGCTAGGGAAATCCCTTGTGGAGTAGAATGGGGAAACTGAGACAGATAGCTGAGCAAACTGGAGCTGGACCTCCCCCTAGGGTGGCCTTTCCTTCCCTGGCATGTCATCCATCATTCCGTTTAGAGCCCCTCCTTAGACATAATTGTATTTCAGCTCCAGACCCAGAAAACCAGGTGGGTGATGCCATGACCAGGCGCAATGACTAACGACCCCCTGCCCCAGCACTGACCAATCAGTGAAGACCATGACCCCAAAAGAGCTCACCTGGAAAAGCTGATTGAATATTAAATTGAGATCTTGCCTAAGACCTTCCCTAAACTCCCAGCCTTTAAAATCCCTCAAAACGAAGGATCTAGCCTGCTGTGCTCTCCCACCGGGAGCATGTCCATCTTTTCCCTTCCTCCTCTCTTTCTCCCACAAGTGTGCATCTCCTAAACTCTAAGGGACCCCATGAGACTTGCAACCAAGTGAGCAATGGGCAGTGGCACCTCATCCATGACTGTCCCCAAGGCCCCCTATTCTCTGACTTTCCAGTGAGCTGACAGCAGCCCTGCCTAGGCCCTCTCCTGTTGCTTCTTCTATCCTGAGCCCTCCGTATTTCATTGTCCCGGCTTTCATAAACATACTCCCAAATTAACCTGGGTTCATGTTGTGAAATCTTTCCTGCACCAAGGCAAGAACCCACACATTACTGGCTGGCCCCAGTTTCCCCTCTCTGGTAACAACGCCATCGTAAAGACTTTGGTTTACGCGACCCCATGAAGTAGAATGCCATTGAAGGGAGAGTGTTAAGCAGAGTACTCCCATGATTTTATTTAACTTTAGCATTGTCACTTGGCTGCATTGATTAGACCATGGAGTAGTCCAGGTGAAAAGAGAAAGGAGTTGTCAAGAGCTGTTAAAAGAGATGATGTTGTCTTTGTGGGGGCAGGGGGAAGAGGGAGAGGGGCAGTGGTAGAGGTGGCAACACATGGTCACTATGAATGTGCTTTGTCAATAGAATCTCAGGATGTGATAACCTCCTGGAATGAGGGGTGGGAGAGGAGAGATTTTGCTCATGAGCAACTGGAAAGATGAGGGTAGCATTACTAAGTCTTCTTCATGTAATTTCTTCTCTCAGTAAACTTTTTAGCCATCCATCTTCCTAGAGGTATAAACACACAGCATTAGTGAACCTTTGGGCTGGCAGCCTCTCTCAACCAAGGGGAAAATTCCCAGGGTGTGTCTGGGGACTGGCCCAGCACAGCTGCAATCAATCTGAGTCTGGGCATGTGAGGCAACCAAGGTCCCGAGGAGGGTGGAGGGAGCCATGACTCTGAGGAACCGAGACATTCCCCAAGAGAAAGAATATGAGTCACAGGACAAAATGACAAATATTCCTGAGTAATAGAAAGAAAGGGAACTTTCTGAATCAGTGGGTACAATGTCTGACCCCAGGCTTTTCCCCAGCCCAGACCTCCACTGACTTCTGCCTGGGTCCCAGAGAGAAAAGGCTCCGACTGACATCTGGAACAGCAGATTCCACTGAAATCTCGATAGGGCCCCTGGCCTGAGCTGTGCCCAACAGAAATCCTCAGTGTGACATCAGCCTGTGCCTCCTTCTCAGGGAACTCACAAAAAAGAAATCAGACTGGGCTCATTTTGTGAGTGAAAGTGGGGCACATCCCGGGAACTCCAAGAAATGCATGATGGGAACCACCAGTGAGAGTGCCTACATTCAGAGCTAGGAAATACCACCAATGAAGCACAGACAGTAGATCTGCACTTTTTTTTTAGGCAGGAGAAGGCCTGCCTACTCCTCCCACTCTGATCGTGGACAGCATTGGCAGCCCACCCGCAGCTGGAATTGCTCCAAGTATGGCCAAGGTAGCTATCGATAGGGGCTAAATTTGGGGACAGTGGAGATCCGAAAAGGCTTAACACTGAGTCTGGATGGTGTGGCTCAGTGATTGAGCGTTGACCCATGCACCAAGAAGTCACCAGTTAGATTCCAAGTCAGGACACGTTCCTGGGTTTGGGGCTCAGTTCCCAGTAGGGGGTGTGTAGGAGGCAGCTGATTGGTTGATCGGTGTTTCTATCTCTCCCTCTCCCTTTTTTTCTCTCTAAAATCAGTAAAAGCATAGTGTTGTTGCTTGGTTTTTGTTTGTTTGTTTGTTTTTAAAAAAGGCTTAACACTGAGCTTTAAGTATTTTCACTATTTTTTTTATACGCAACTCAACTGGAATTAATCTAGGTAGTCTCTTGAGAGAGGATTAACTTGCAAAGTGAGAGATATGATGCTGGGGTGATGTAAGGATAAAGCAAGGCTCAGGAGTATCTTGCCAAGGGCCCAGGGCACACTGAGTATCTGCTCTGGTCCTAGCCACCCCACAGGACACATTTAGGATCCATGACTTTAGTATCAACTATAAAAGCATAGAGGAGAATTAGTAGGCAGAGTTCTTGCTTCCACTGTGGACAAAAAAGAAAGGGGAGTGGTTTTCTATAGAAAGTAACCTCACTGGTTGAAGTGATCATAAATTGCTAACTGAGCAGGTCATGGTGTGTGGCCACTTTTTTAGTAAAAGGTTTCTCTCCATCTTAAGTAAGCTCTGTCCATTGTTTCTGTGTTTTTGTTGACACACCTTTGAAATAAGGCTTGCCAACCTCGACTATTCTATAATCTCATCCCCACCTTCCTGTAATTTTCATTATGTTTCCTTCTTAATTTGAAATGCATGAAAGAAACTGTAAAACTGTTATTCTTTGAAACATTTGAGATCTTGCTTCCCAGAAACCGTCATCAGTTTGCCCCAAACAATACCTTGTAAGAACTCTTTACAGGTTTGGACATTTCTTATGTTGATGTTTACTTGGCATAGATGAAAGGATTCTGAAGAAGCTCACCTCAGAGCACCCTGCAGACCCAGACCTGCTGCTAGGTACAAGCAAGGGCCCATTGTGCCCCACCGTGGCTGAATCTGGGTAATCATGGATATACCGTGTATTATAATGTAGCCTTGCTCTAAGTAGCAGGTCCATGATTTTATTTGAGCTTTTCTTAGAAAATCCTTGAGGTGGATAAGCGTTGAGATAATCCAGGTGAAAGGGGAAACAATAGGTTGCTGTTTTTAATTTCAGCTTTTTAATCAAATTGCTTACCGAGAGTCTGAACAAAATCTTTGCTGGTTAAACGAGAAACTGAACTCTCTTTAGCTCTGAAAGAGAAAGGACGCTTGCTTCCCCAACCTGGATAGCCAGAGGGGGTGATGAGAGTTGTTGCAGAACTCCAAATCTAGAGTGGTGGAGATGAGTACCTGAGGCGTCCAGTGTGGTAATGCAACTGATTCTAGAGGAGCCCTGGGGAGAGTGTTTTTGTGAAGGCAGTGCATCCTGGAATGGGCTCAACAGAAGAGAGGGACTGGTGCCTTGGAAATCTTCCTGGGTCCAGTGACATCCAGTAAGCTTTCAGGACATGAAGGAGTCCTACAGGATTATTCAGTACATTTGGTTCATATGAAGATGTCCACATAAAGGCTGCTTTTCCTTAGAAGTTTGTTCAGACTACAGATCTCAACTGAAAAACTAAAATTAATGTGGAAAATAATGCCTCCAAGGCCAACAAGCCCCAGGACAGTCATTCCCTCTAACACTAAGATGGCTGAGATGAGAATCAGTTAATACTTCCACATTAATTTTTTGCACACACAATTAGGAAAGCCCACTATAAAAGTAGGCAGAATGTAAACATTTAACTGGTCTCTCAAAACTTAAAAAATAAGATTTAGATGAACCTACAATATTATTTAGGTGTCAACCTAATTATTTGAGGTTATAAAAACAGCTGTCCTTATTCAAAAGGGGAAAGATCATTTGAAAGTCATCTTGTTGAGGACAGATATAAATTGTTAATACCTCAAAAAAAAAAAATTGGCTTCAACTGTTAGCGGTGAATGGCACCAGAAGTGGATTTCAGTCTTTGAGTTTGGGCTAAGAACGAATTCAGAGCCAAGACTCAAATACAAGCATAGTTTATTTAGCAAGTCACAGAGGTAAAAGAAGTGAGCAGTGGAAAAATTAAGCCAGCTGGGCTGCACGGGCTCAGGAAACAACTTACAAAGGCAAAACAAGGGCCCTTAGAGCTCAGGAAAAAGAAAGCAAAGGTATGCACCTTGAGGGAAGAAAGGGTAAGGAAAGCACAGGTGTACGAGAGAGAGAGAGAGAGAGAGAGAGAGAGAGAGCCCGAGCAGGATGAGTCCTTTGTCTTGAGGGTTTTTATCTGGAGGTCTCAGAGGAGGATTTCAATAGAATATTCATCAGCTTTTCAGGGGCGTCTTTTCAGAATCATGGTCTCTACTGATTAGTAGCTGCCAGGGTAGGGGGTCATTAGTCATGGCAGCTGGTCCAGGTGTAAGCCATGACGTCACCCTACCTGGCCTTGCTGCTCTTCTGGGCCTGGAGCCGAAATAGAACTAAAACCTAAATATGACCTCTAGGGTTTAATGCTTAAGGGATTGTCATGCAAAGGCTTGAATGGTAGTCACACGAGGCTATTCTCTGGCTCCCATTTTCCCCCTCTAAGGGGGTCTACCACATGACTGGTGACATGCCAGGTAAGGAGAGATCAAGGAAGAGTCCAAACCACATGACCAGTGTCAGGGGACTTTAAATTCCCTGACCAAGGTCAGAGGATTTAAACAGCATGACCAGAAATATGCTAGAGGAATAAAGGTCACCCTGGGGGTGAGGTCCACCCTAGTTTTACCCATTGCTAGGTACCTGGGTGACTTTCCATACCTGGCTTATCGTTCCTACTCTGTTCATACCTATAGGAACTCTGTTAACTGCCTACTTCACAACTGTTCTTTTATAAACAAACAAGTTTTTCTTGTGACTAAATGGTCTATATTTTATCTCTGTGGGTCTACATATGAGATAGTTTTCTACTTACATATGGTTTGTTAAAATTAAAGGCAAGTGCTTGTAAGGATTGGTATTCCAATATTCTCAGAAATATAAAAACTAACTCAAATGGTTTTTTAAGTTCACGTGATCTAATATTAATCTTTAGTAAATAAAAACTAGTTTAAGTTAATTGGTTCAAGTAAAGCAGACATGTCTTTTGAGTTATTGACATTATAGTTTACCTGGGTTTTACAAAAATAAGTTCATGTTAATAATGGACTTTGAAATATGTTTCTTGAAGTTATAAAATGTCTTCATAAATTTGACTTCTTAGTTTTTAGAAACTGAGGTTTTAAAGATTAAAATCTTAATATATGCAATAATAACTTTAAGGTGTTTTAGAAGAGCCCCTGGAACACCTCAAAGATTTTGGTTTTATGTTTAATTACATGGGATCCCTAGCTGGTTTGGCTCAGTAGATACAGCGGCAGCCTGTGAACTGAAGGGTCCCAGGTTTGATTCCAGCCAAGGGCACATGCCTGGGTTGTGCGCTCGATCCACAATAGGGGGCATGCAGGAGATAGCCAATCAATGATTCTCTCTCATCATTGATGTTTCTGTCTCTCTCTCTCTCCCTTCCTCTCTGAAATTAATAAAAATATATTTTAAAAAATTATTACCCTCTTAATCCATCTTTCTTCTATATTTGTTCTTTGGGTTAGACATCTTAAAGTACTAATAAAAAATAGATAAAAATATTACATGCGGAACATTGCAAAATAAGTGATGAAAAACTTCTAAGCTATATTTTATAAGTAAACAATGGTTGTAAATAATATAGTCAGGGCTGTGAGAACCCCAGGATGGCTGCTCTGTTCTTCCAGCCTCCCTCGGATAACCCCTCCTCTTCCTTTTTTTTCAATCCCTTCATGCATCATAATGCATTTTAGCTGAACATAAATTACATGAAGGCATGTATGAGCTGACATTATTGAAAGGAGACACCTTACACAATTGCCAAAGTTTGATAGAGTCACATCAAGAAAAAGTCAAATTGGTAACGGCTTCCTTTCACAGTGAGTTCTCAGGAGACAAAAACTTTAAAGACTATTGACCACCACCTAGAGATTTTGTTTATTGCAAAGGACATGAAATAAAAGACACTCTCCAACTTTTTTGGAAGGGTTGTTATCAGGTGCCTAACCACAAATGGACATCTACCCCTGACTCTGACACACACCTCTGCCTACAACGGACATATGAGAGGCCACTGACATTAGATGTAGACAACTATTGTTACCAAACTAAAAGGGTTCATTTGCCTGCACACATCAAAGCCCAATCAACTGCAAATAGGACTTTGAAGCCAAGAAAGTAAAGGTTTATTAATTAAAGAAATTATGCCACACCTGAATTTACATGTGAGGTGAGCTTGTGCTGAAACACCTGGCTCCCTGACCTCTACAGGGACAGAATATATACAAGAAAAAATATTAATCATGGTAATTAAGTGAGTTAGAATCATGAGCTGTACTGATTGGTTGGGAAAGGTTGGGGAGTATTTGATTATTATATCAGGTTCTAATGTAAGCAATAGCACCATTCTGTCTAGTTTCATGAGGGTGTGGTTGAAGAGTTCTGAAACACAACTGAGGTAAAGATGTCTGATCAAAGCTCTGTTTCCTTGATCAACAGACCTGAGGATTTATTCTAAGACAATTTGCTAACCAGAATCTGATATCCTAAGGGCTTTAAAGGTGAAAGGAGAAGAAAGGAGACAAGTTGGGTCATGGTGTCATTAGACTGGACAAGGCCAATTTGACTCAAAATGACAGAAAGGAGAAAGGGACATGTTAGAGAAATAACGTTTCTGCATGGTTACACTATCCCAAGACATTGATAAGGCCTATATACCTACAGATTGGTGTTATTTGATTGTCTTTACCTCTCTGCTTATAATCCTATCTAATAAAAGAGAAACATGGTAATTAGCCGTACATCTGCTACCCTTCCCATTGGCTAATCAGGGCGATATGCAAATTAACTGCCAGCCAAGATGGCGGCCAGCAGCCAGGCAGCTTGAAGCTAACATGAGACTTGCTTGCTTCAGTGATGGAGGACTCCAACGTTCCCAGCCTGGTGCTGCAGGCCTCTGAGCTTGCAGTTTGAAACACAGTTACAAATATAGAAGCTAAACAGAACTCCAGAAACCTGCTTTAGTCAGCCTGTTCGTGACAGGGGAGGCACCCCAACCCCCTGATCAGCCCTGCTCTGTGCCTGATAGGGGGGAGCTCCCCAACCCCCTGATTGCCCTGCGGCTCTGTGTGGGACAGGGTGCGATGCCCCAACCCTCTCCCACGGGCTCTGCTCTGTGTGTGATGGGGTAGAGCCATAACCTCCCCATCGGCCCCGCCCTGAGTGTGACAGTGGCAGCGCCCCAACCCCCTGATCAGCCCTGCTCTGTGCCTGATAGGGGGGAGCTCCCCCACCCCCTGATTGCCCTGCGGCTCTGTGTGGGACAGGGTGCGATGCCCCAACCCTCCCCCACGGGCTCTGCTCTGTGTGTGACAGGGGGCAGGGCCACAACTTCCCTATCCACCCTGCTCTGTTCGTGACAGGGAAGGCACCCCAACCCCCTGATCCGCCCTGCTCTGAGTCCGACCAGGGGCTGCACCTAGGGATTGGGCCTGCCCTCTGCCACCCGGGAGCAGGCCTAAGCCAGCAGGTCGTTATCTCCCGAGGGGTCCCAGACTGGGAGAGGGCACAGGCCGGGCTGAGGGACCTCCCTCTCCCCCGAGTGTGCAAATTTTTGTGCACTGGGCCTCTAGTATTAGTTATAATAATTGTTATACTTGCCCGTTGGGTTTTTCTATATAATCTATGATTATAGAAACATAATTTTTATATATAATTATAATTACTGAAGATGTATAATTATTAATACTCTTTTTATGGTTTTTGTAAATGTTATACTAGATGCCAAATACCAAAAAATAAAATAGAAAACAAAACTTAGATAATGATAGCTACAGAATAAAAATGATTCAGAGTGCTTTTTTGCAATGAAGGCCATAAGACCTGACTGCCTTTAATTTACTTGTCCTTTCCATTTGGGGAAAATCTGGACTCAACTCATATCCCATGGTTATGGCATTGCCCCATCCCCAGTGATCCACCATTTCAACAAGATGACATCGATATTGAGAGTTCCTAGGAATGGACCTTCCTAGCACTGTAAGACCAACCACACTATCCAACCAAAAGGTTGGTCATCAATGCATTCATTGGATTAATTTATGATCAAAGGGGGGAATTGTGGACAAAAAAGTTCTACAGAAAGTGAACTCACAGGGTGATCTGATCATAAGTTGCTAACTGGTCAGGTCATGGTGGGTAGCCATGCCCCAGGCATATAACTTATTTAGTAAAAGGTTTATCTTTGCCTTAAGCAGCCTCTGTTCATTGTTTCTGAGCATCTAGCTTTACACACCTGTGAAATAAGTGAAACCACCCTAACGAGAGCACATAATCTTGTTAACTGTCCCACTTTCTCCCACTTTCCTGTAATTGTCCTTATGCTCCCTCCTTAATTTTAAATGCATAAAAGAAACTTCAAAGCTCATTCTTTAGGAATATTTCAGTTTTTGCTTCTTAGTAATTGTCATCAGTTTGTTTGAAATAAATTCTTATAAAAATTCTCTACAGGTTGGACATTTCTTATGCTGCCATTTCTTAGGCTCCACACCCAAGCAACTAAAATAATCTCCATAGACCCATGTTTTTAAAAACTCCTGAGTGCTTATCATATTCAGTTAAGGCTGATAACCATAGACTCTCTCATTGGTAATGAGGTGATCATGCTTAATTCATTAGGTGCTGTCAGTAAGCCAGATAATATGTAATGCACTAAACATAACGCTTGGTTCCTAATAAGCATTTAATAAATGGTAAGAATTGTTATTTTTTAATTACTATTATGTTGCTGCTGTTATTAGATACCATAAGGGAAGAAAAGGATACAAGGAGGGAGACTGGAGGTTATAAATGCAAACTCAGAGTGGCCACATCTAACTCCACTGACTTTTGCGTTAGGTTTAACATGGCTACTGGGACTTGGGACTTGTCTAGAAACATCTCAGTCTCCAGGGCCAACCTCTGATATTCAACCAGAACTTCACACCCAGTCTACACCCTGGTTCCAGAAGAGGAGGTCAAGGGAGGAAGCAAGCTGCCTGGTTCTGGTTCAAAACATAAAAAGAAAGTTTGAAGAGTTGGCCAGCCAGATCTTCACTTTTTTTGCCATTTATTTTCTTCTATATGTTCATTGTTTAAAGTATTACAAATAGTAGTACATATGTCTCCTTTTCCCCCCATTGACCTCCCCAGCACATGCTTTCACCATCACCCCCCATGTCTGTGCTTATGAGTTATGTTTATATGCATGCATACAAGTCCTTAGGTTGATTTCCTACTCCCCTGAAGAAACTGCAAAGCCTATTCTTAACCCTCTCCTGCCTTCCCACTGTAGTTTGACAGTCTGCTCAATGCTTCTTTGTCTCTGTATCTATTTTTGTTCATCAGTTTATGATGTTCTTTATATTCCACAAATGAGTGAGATCATGTGATATTTATCTTTCTCTGACTGGCTTATTTCGCTTAGTATAATGCTCTCCAGTTCCATACATGCTGTTGCAAATGGTAAGAATTCTTTTTGGCTTTACAAATACCAGTATTCCTCCATACCCGTGACTGGCCCTTGCCTGAGGATTGAATTAGAGGAGACAGTTCATTTGTAAAGAGGTGCCTATGATGGCAGGCTCTGCCTAGTGCTATAAGTGATCCCTGAGTGGGTTTGTAAAAGGACAAGAGGATGGAGTTTACCTGGGAGATGTTGCATCTTCAGGGACCTCCTTCCTCTACTCAGCAAAGGCAGAAGCACAGCGTTGGATTTCCCTTTCTTAGCCCTCATGTCAGTGTGTCATTTTTCTCAGTGTCTCCTCCTTGAAATCAGAGCTACCAACTACCCTCTATTGTTTGCTCCAAATATATACATAATGAGTAGGGGCAAACTTTTGCTACCACAAAATATGCCTGTTTTGGATATTGATTATTTTAAGCTAGTTATTTTTAAAAAACAAAAGACTCAGGAAGAACCTTTTACCTTCCCCCAACTGCCTACAAGACTTTAGATAGAGGATCTGTTCCAGGAAGGGAGCTATCATCATAGACAACTACAGTTGACCCTTGAACAACACAAGTTTGAACTGCTCAGGTCCACTTATATGAAAATTTTTTTCAATAAACATGTACAGTACTGTAATCTATTTTCTCTTCCTGTGGTTTTCTTAATAACATTTTCTTATCTCTAGCTTCCTTTATTTTAAGAATACAGTACAAATATATTACATATAAACTATGTTAATTGGCTATGTTATCAGAAAGGCTTCTGATCAACAGTAGACTATAGTGGTTAAGTTTTGGGAAGTCAAACAAAAGTCATACACAGATTCTTTCACTGCATCGGGTGTCAGCACCCCTAAGTTCCTCAGTTGTTCAAGTGTTAACCTTATAATTTAATATAAACTGGTGTGACAGGCAAGGAGGAACCTGAGCAAGGCCCGTTTGATCAAAGTCCTCTCTGCGCCCCATTGCTAAAGATGGCCCAGCAAACACTTATTACCAACCCTTTACTTCTCCATCCCCATGTGAATTTCCTTCCTCTTTTTTGAAGTCATAAACCACCACCGTCCCTTTCTCTTTAGCTCAAGATGGCATATAAGCCTCAGCTGCCCCATTTGCGATTTGTCCTCAGGTCTCATGCTCTTGGAGAACTCTCCCATGCACACACATAATAAACTTGGTTATTTTTTTCCTGTTAATCTGTCTCATATCAATTTGATTATTAGACCAGTGAGAAGAACTAAGAGGGAAAAAGAGGGGATTTCCCCTCCCCCACAATAACCTCTCTGAACCTCAGGTACCTCATCCAAAAATTCAGCCAATAATATGTATTTTGCTGTCAGCTTCATGAATGAGGGACTCCTTCAATGATTGGATTACATTCAATGAAATGATACAACCCAACACTTGGTAGTAACTCCCAAAGAACCGACTCCCCTTCAACAGACCAGTCTTGTTTTGATGCCAGAAGGGGTCTTAGTGGTCTCAAGTGCAGTTGGCTCAGTTAGAATGAATTCTCAAGGAAGGAACTGATTTGCCCTGCTCTGCCCTGTTACATCCTATAAATAAAGTAATGAAGACACCTTTGTTCATTAACTATAGGGGCTCATACTGCAGCGAGGGGGCCAAAAGCTACTGCTATATGAAAGGCCCACCACATCCCACCAACCCCACCCTGCACTTCCTTTAATGACTGCTCACTAGGTGATTACTAGGAATTAAGTCAGTAGAGAAGATAATCAATAGATGTCCCACTGAGAGTGGTCCATTAAGACAGACCTGCTCTTCTCCTCAGGTGTGATAAATAGTGCATTTAAAGTATTCAATACCGTAATGAAGGTTGTAATTAAGTGAGGCAAGTTGGCATCTTAATAACTGCATGCTTGAACAGATTTAAACTTCAGACTGAGACTCAGAGTAACATTCATAATCCCTCCAATGGTTTTCTTTCCAGGAGAGAGAAAATAATGTCTGACTGTTTTCTTGAGAAGCTGACAGGGCAGATCTGTCCCCAGATTCTTAGAGTTAAAAGTAAGAAGTGACTTTGAGCACCTGCCACTGCCACTGCATCTTTTGTTGGTGGTGTTTCCAGCTAGTGTAATGATTACCACCCTCCTCCTGTGATGAAGGCAGGAGAAGAGAGGCCTCCGGGAACACAGTGCAGGGACCCGGATGCCCCAGCAGCTTACAAACCACTTAGCAATATGCAAATAACTTCACAGAAGCACAGTCAGGCTTCCCAGACCAAATTATCTCCATAGCTGTTGTTTATTATTAAAAGAAAAGCACTTTGTGCCATCACTTGTCCTTTTGCCCTTCCCCATCCTTTCCTGAGTTTTCATATACGTGTGGAAGTGTGCGCGCACACACACACACTCACTCACACACACATACACACACACATTTAAAATCATTTTTTTTCCTTTCTCTGTAGGTCCTGAGTACAATTTTTTAATGCAAATTTCAGATTCATATTATAATCACAAGTAGCCTGTTTGGCAGTTTGCTAAACAGATGTATTTTGTTCATTTTGATCCCACCCAGGAGATGTGCCTCAGCAGCTGGACATTGACAAATGACTACTGACGTTGTCAAATATCCCCCAAAGCTAAGGATTGTGAGTCGAAGAAGAGATTTTGCAAAAGAAAGAAATGCTTTTATTCTCACGCTTGTTTATGTGCAGACTGCCTTTGCTTATAATCTGTGAACAGTGTTTATGGAAAAATCACATGTTAATCAGAGAGTTTTGTCCTGGGAGGCAGTGAAGCCCTGTGAGGAAGAGTGAGCCTGCCAAAGTCCAGCAAAGCTCTCTCTCTGACATCCCACCCCCACTCAGTTCCACCATCCACTCAATTGCTATTATTCTAAACTCTGAATATTGTATTTAGCAATCTCTGGTAGAGATCACAGATTTCAAAAGTGAAACAAATGCTTTTGGAGACCATAAGGGAAGATTTTAAGCTTAAAACTGTTACTGGAATTTAATGAAGTTAGGTGAAAATATCTTACTTTGTGTGTTGGTGAGGAGACACATTCCTTCGAAGAGGGCAGAGTTCTTCTCTGTCTGTCAAATTAACAGTGAGGCCCCAAGACACAGAGGCAGAGGAGCCTTAGCAGGCCTCCCAGCTTCTCCCCCTCCTCTGAAGGAAAAAGTTTCCGCATGCTGCCGACATTGTGGCAGAGGTAAATGGAGCAAATCCTGCACTTTATATAAAGCTCAAATCCTGCACTCTATGTAACTTGTACTGACTGACCAGTGTCTACAGGACATTTAGCTCTTTGGAATT
Organism: Myotis davidii; assembly: GCF_000327345.1. NCBI lineage: Eukaryota > Metazoa > Chordata > Mammalia > Chiroptera > Vespertilionidae > Myotis > Myotis davidii. The sequence goes on along the minus strand of NW_006288952.1, from coordinate 622,463 downwards.
AAAAGAAGAAAGAAAAGGCTGCTTCTGGCAGGGCTGCCTTTGTGCAAAGTATTAAAAATGACTTCCCTCTGGGTCATGGCTTGGTCTTACCCACCTTCCAAGCTTTGCCTTTCCTCCTGGTGGGCAAAACCCCACACCAGGCCGGGCTCACTGCCAGTGATGTCTCTGAACTGTCAAGTTGCATCAGGAGACCGAGAATACCCAATGCTGGGGAGATGAGGGTGAACACAGTGGTGCAGAAGTTGATCTGGCAGGCCTGGCTGGGTGGAGAGGTGAAAGGCAAGCAGCTAAACCTTGGCCCATCCAGAATTTCTACAGGTGGATTGTCCCCTTTTGCCCAGCATAGGGCTGCACAACTATTGTATTGCTCTGTCCCCTTCCTCCCCCCAGAGCGTGAAGTAACAGCTTGGAAGGTTTTGGGGATTGAATATTGCAGGTTCTGAAGCCTCAGCTGTCAGATGTGGTCCCTGACTGTGAGTTGTCTGAAACTTCTGCGGTCTTTGAGGTCAGAGCAGCTCAGGAAACTTATGTAAACCTGCCCTAGTCAGGCTTCCTCATTGCCAGTGTCTGGAGAGTAAGAATCCAAGTCCAGGGTGCCCTCCTTCATTTGTTCAACAAGTACTCACTGAGTGCTTAGAATGTGCCAGGCACTGGGTTAGGTGCTGGAGAGATGGTGCTCAGTGAGCAAGATATCGGTCCTATCTTCTTGGAATTTAATGTCTAGCAAGGGGAGACAGACTCTAAATAAATAATCATAAAATAATTCATTTTAATTGATAAATTAGATTAAGGGCAATGTCATCATCCTCCAAAGACTTGGCCAGGCACAGGGTTCTTGACACACTTTCTAAAGGAACTCAGACTTAGTTTGGAGAATTGCAGATATACATGTGGGGTTGGAAGGACTGGAAGGACCATCTGGTCACCCTGTCCTGGTGCACAGATGAGCGCACTGACAGGCACAGTCAAGAGGAAACTTGCCCATGGTCACATGGCTTATTGAGCCAACAAATTGGATTTGTGAATATACATCAGAACAACATATGAGAGGATAAAATGGGTATACTAACGTGCAATTCATAATTACATTAGTGAAATGCAAGAGGCAGAGGGGTGGAAAGTCTCAAAGCACTGTGACTGTATTTCTTATTTTGGGATGTATTTCTGCATAATCTAAGAACCTGAGAGCTGTTGGAGTTCTGGGAATTCCCTTCAAACAAAATGATGAACTTGCACAATAATGACCTGACTCATGAGTTGCTGGGAAGCTGTCCAATTCCCCACCCAGGGCCTTGCTCAACTCTTCTGTGAAGCCACATGGTCCTAGGAAAATAGATTTCTTGGTGTCAGAATAACAGAAGACTTCTATTTTTGCCCCACCTTTTCCTTAGAGACACTAACTGCCGTCCAGGCAAAGTAGATAGGGTAGTATGTTGTATTTCAAACAAGCTGGACTTGAATTAATTTAGAAGAAACGATAAGTGAGTATCCAGGGTGTCTCCAAAGCAAATACCTAGTGTACATATTGAGAACTCCACTGCAGGCCAGAGAGCTGCTGTCACCAGGCACTCTGGGAAATCCCCAGAAGGGCTGGCTGGCTGCTGCTGACCGGAAATTTTACCACTCGGCCTGGATGGCTTCTAGAGACCACTCATTAGGCTGAGGAGTTCCGTGAACACATTATTTCTGAGAGATTATTTAAATTGAGCGTTGGTAGGACTATTTGAAGATCCTTTTAATGAAGTGGTTAAAATTAGATGATGTTGCAATCCCAGTAAAGATTATGCTGGCAGGAATTATTTAAATATTTAAAGTATTTAAGTTGTTTAGGCTGTGAAGATTGTGAAACAAAACAATATGAAGGTGGTCCATCTCGCCCTGTAGTCCCACTGACTCAGTCCCAAAGATCACACTGACATCACAGTTTCACTTCATCACAGAGATCCCAACACTGAGATTGTTGGAACAAAAGGATTTGATAGGTCAAGTTTCAGATTTCTGTCTCCTGTGTTTTCTTTCCTTTCTCCTTCTCCTTCTCCTTCTCCTTCTCCTTCTCCTTCTCCTTCTCCTTCTCCTTCTCCTTCTCCTTCTCCTTCTCCTTCTCCTTCTTCTCTTTTCTTTCCTCCTCCTCCTCCTTCTTCTTCTTCTTCTTTTTTCCTCCTCCTCCTCTTGCTCCTCCCCTCCTTCTTTTTTGTTCATCCTCACTCAAGGATATTTTTCCCATTGATATTTAGAGAAAGTGCAAGGGAGGGAGGGGGAGAAAGAGGGAGACTGAGGGACAGAGAGAAAGAGAAAAAACATGAATGTTGGAAAGAGACACCAATTGGTTGCCTCCTGCACCAGCCTCAACTGAGGTCGAGAATGGAACCTGCAATCTAGATACATGCCCTTGACTGGGAATCAAATCTTTCAGTGTGTGGGCCAATGTTCTATCCACTGAGAAACACCAGCCAGGGCTGTCTTCTATTTTCTATAGCCCAATGGACTGCTTAGACACTGCGGCCATTAAGGCAACCTCTTTCTATTTCTTCTCCCCAAATTCCTATGGACCAGTTGATGATCTAGGGGGTATGGTAATAAACTCTGCAGGAAGGGAGCTTCCCCTTGGCCTTCACCAATGTTGTTTCATGGCAATACCTAGAGCAGTGACAGTGAACATTTTGAGCTCGGCGTGTCAGCATTTTGAAAAACCCTATCTTAACTCTGGTGCCGTCACATATAGAAAATTTTTGATATTTGCAACCATAGAAAAACAAAAACTTATATTTTTGATATTTATGTTATATATTTAAATGCCATTTAACAAAGAAAAATCAACCAAAAAAATGAGTTTGCGTGTCACCTCTGACATGCATGTCATGGGTTCGCCATCACTGACCTAGAGTGAGAAGAATCAATGGAGATAGGGGCACACAACTTTAATTAAGAATGTGAATGATTTTGAAAAGGAAAAATGGTTACTGGGTATCCTGTCTAGGAGTCATCCCCATCTTGCAATGTCATTGAGCTATTTTACAACTCTGTAGCTTAGAAAACTAATCATAATGCAAATAGTTTTTATCCATAGTAAGGAAAACAAATTGTGTCTATTTGAATGCAATTGATTATTGCCCTGTGGATGGAGATTCACAAGTTTTTCATCTATTTATTTCAGAATTCCTGCTCCAGATTCTCCTTTGAACCAGTTGTAGCATCTTATTGGCTATCTCATTAACTAGTGAGTTAAACAAAATCTTTGACATTATACATTCATATGAGTGTCACGACTTATTTTTCTAATCCTCATCCAAAGATATGCTTAGTGATTTTAGAGAAAGAAGGAAGGGAGAGAGAGAGAGAGAGAGAGAGAGACAGAGAGAGAGAGAGAGAGAGAGAGGCATTGATGTGACAGAGAACCATCGATCAGTTGACTCCTGCATGCACTTTAACTGGGGACTGAACCTGATACAAGGGTATGTATCCTGAATCCAGGAATGTATCCAGGAATCAAACCCATGACCTTTCAGTGCACAGGACAATGCTTCAACCAACTGAGTCACACTGGCCAGGGCATGAGTCTCATGATTTAAACTATCTAAAATATATATTAGCCATTAAAATAAAGGTAAACCGTGTCTCATACAATACAGCTGTGAAAATATTTCTTTATATGGGTTATAATGATTATAAAGTAGGAAATTATAACAAGTCCACCTGTATAAACTGCCAAGATGATAGCATAGAAGAACATGAACTAAACTGAAATATGTATTTAAAAAGGTCTGTCAGTCATAGATTTAACACACAGAAAAGGTGGGTGAAGTAGCCAAATCAGTGGGTCAAGAGGATGGAAGCCCCTGGTTGGGGCTTCTGGTCATCATTTTCACTGTCACAACCATCTTCAGTTAAGTGTTTGCAAATCCAAACCAGGCATTCTAACATGAGGCAACCTGACAGACCACTTCCCATGGAGAATTACGTCACTATGAACTGTTGCCTGCCCAAGAACCAAAAGCCACCTAAGATCTGTCAATAAAAATAAATAACATAATGCAGAGGGAAACAGTACAATGACCTGATCAGACGTCGGCTCCTTTCTTCTCTGCCATTTCACCTTTCCTTTTGTTTACCAAACCTAGAGAAAGGAGAAAAAGAAGAAGTGCAGCAAGCACACAATTTGGACTATATGCTATTGCATTTATTCTTGGTCTGTTCTCCTTTGATTTCAAGACAAATCTATTTACTATGGAGAAAATTTAAGGATTCTCACTTTCAGGTGTAATAGTCAAATCCAAGACATTCATGGCTCATTATACAAAAGAAAAAGAATTGCCAAATAGTAGTATTCTATTTTCATTTAAAAGTATATTTTTAAATGCCTGGAAGAATATATGCAAAAAATTAAATATCTCTGGTGTATTACAGGTATTTTTATTGGTTTTATTTTATTGCTAACTCATCTTTCTAAATTTTCTACAATACACTTGAGTACGTTCATAAAAATTTAAAACGTATATACTGAATTTAGTCCTTAAGTCTATTTGACAGGCGCTTTTAAGTTAGCAAGAGATTTATACAGGATACCTTCAATGATGGTTTGTTGTTTGTTTGTTTTTACTAAAAGAACATACCATCAAGTTGTCTCAACAGCTGGACTTCCATCACTCTGGGTTCAGTGTTGAAGACTGGGATGGAGAGCAGGACTCACTGAGAATCAGTTCAGTTAAACCAGGGAGTGGGAACATCTGTTTGGCAGGCAGAATAAGGCCCACAAAATCATTTGGTCTGGTCCTGCCGGGGCTTTAGGGGTGAGCTAATTAAATGTTTGACCAAATATAGCAGGATAGTTTTTTAAATTGATTTCAGAGAAAAAGAGAGATGGAGAGAGAAATAGAAATATCAATGATGAGAGAGAATCGTTGATCAGCTGCCTCCTGCATGCCTCTTCCAGGGACTGAGCTCGCAACCTGGGCATGTGCCCTTACCAGAAATTGAGCCATGACTTCTTGGTTCATAGGTCGACCTTCAACCACCAAGCCCCACCAGCCAGGCAGCAGGCTAATTTTTAAGTTGATAATGTTGTACGGCCTGCACCGAATGATGTTATAAATATCCAAATGGCCCTTGGCAGATAAAAGGTTCCCCACCCATGATTAAACTGTAAAATCCCCAGGGAGATGCAGCCCAGCAGAATGATTGATGTTATGACTCAGAATTTGTCATAGGTCTATAATTTTTGAACAGTAGGGAAATTATTTTCAGATTGTGTTCAGCCTTGAAAGTTGCTCTTTTCTGGCCAGTGAAGGAGGAGGAACCAAAACCTTTCACATATTGCAAAGTTTAGAGAGATTGGAAGCTCAGAGATGAAGATTAAAAATTTATTGCAATTAATATAAAAATTCCTGGTATTCAGGACATGACCACTTTGAAACAGACTGATATCAGAGTGAAATATAAGAGGACTAGCAAAAGATAGAGAATCCAGTTGGCAATTCATAAGAAACAAAGAGGATATTTTACTGTATCTTATTAGGGAGAGATTAGTTAACATCAGAACCACACTGTACATTTTATGATGAATAGTAGGTTCCCGTAAAGGGTTTAGATTCTATACAAACTGAAAAGTCAGGGATGCCTGGGAGGCCGATGGGGAAACTTCAAGCAGCTGTTTTCATGGGGACCAAGGAGCCTCTTGGCATGGAAACTTGGGCATTTTAAGGATGACCACTGAAACCTGGATCTAAAATTTCTAAGATTAAAAGCAAACATTCCCTCTTCCCACCCTCCTCTCATCTGGCTAGGCAGTGTATGGGATGGGCAAAGTTCCCTCCAAGCAGAAGCAGGACAGTAGTGATTGTGACAGTGGAAATTGTAGCCTACCCCATTATTCTTTAGACATTGTTTCTGTAAATTAATATATAGCTTGTAGACAAACAGCATGTTTGTATAAGAGTCCTAGGAACTACAGAAGATACAGACTCCAACCATCAGTCATCCCAGTTTCAGGAGATTTGCTGACTTTCTAACCTAGAACCAGGATGACAAAGGCCAGGATGTCACGCACTAGACCAGTGGTCAGCAAACCACAGCTCGCGAGCCACATGCGGCTCTTTGGCCCCTTGAATATGGCTCTTCCACAAAATACCACGTGCGGGCACTCACTTACAGTGCAACTGAAACTTTGTGGCCCATGCACAGAAGTTGGTTTTCGGCCTGGGCGAGTCTATTTTGAAGAAGTGGTGTGAGAAGAAGTGGAGGGTGTCGGTCGGTTGGTCGGCAAAGGGAGACGCGGAGCAGGCGGCCGCGGGATATGCAGTGCGGGGGAGGTACATTGTTTTGAGGTACGTTCACTGAGGTCCATCCCTTCCAACTCTCCCATCCACACTCCTCTATCTGAAACAAGTATACAAGACAAGTGTGGATGGGAGAGTCGGAAGGGGTCGACACCTCAGCAAACAAACCTCAATCGGATTGAGCAAAGGCCAGCTTAGGAGTACCCTAATTAAGTTAATAACAATGTACCTACCTATATAGTTTAAGTTTAAAAAATTTGGCTCTCAAAAGAAATTTCAGCCGTTGTACTGTTGATATTTAGCTCTGTTGACTAATGAGTTTGCCGACCACTGCACTAGACCATCACTTGACCAGATTCAAGGTCCTTATTGGAATGAACTGAGCTAGACTGGCTGTAGAGAACTTCTCAACCCCCTGCCCTTGACTTCTTTGTTCTGTTTTGCCTCTCCCTCCTTATAAATCCTCTGTCTGTACTGAGATGTTGAGATGGACCTGTGATAAGAGCCCCCCATCTCTTTAGGTTACCGGCACTTGAATAAAACCTCTTTCCTTTTCACCAGCATCCATCTCATGAGTTTGGTTTTTATGGCAGCAGATGGCAAAACTTGGGTTCTGATGACAGCTCTCCCTCAGGCAGAGAATATCAATGGCTGATGCCAGTTTGGCTGCCAGGCCCACCCCATCTGGACCAGTTCCATAAGTCACAAGGGGAGAAGGGTTTGTAACAAAGAGAAAATGATCATAACAATAAATAATAAGGAGACAAACAAATCTAAGAGCCCAATACAGCACAGTTGTGAAACTTAAAATACACTTCAAAGGGATATGTCTTCCCTTTCACTTCAGAAAAAGAAGTTCGGTGTGGAAAGGAGAGAAGACAATGATGACACATTGAAAATCAAGGGAGAATTTGTGATGAAGCAGGCAGCCAAGGAAATGAGGCTCTGAGGGGGACTTCTGTGATGAGGAGCTGAGGACTCCTTCCTCTGGCCAGCAGGATGGCGGCCGTCTTCTTTCACTGGCACTTGGGTGACATTCTGTAAGTCAGCCCTGGAATCAAAGACGAGCTTAGGGAAGAATGGAGGTCCTAGCACTATATCTAGTGACAAACCAGGAGGTTATTCTCTTATTTCTCTTAGAAAAACTGGGTAAACACCTTTTCAACTAATGCCTTTGATTATTCTCAAATGACATATTCTGTCAACACTCATAAGTTATGTAATAAAATAACTCCTTTGTGTATTATGAGATATCTTAGCTAGCCATATCCCACTGAAAATTTCTGTGGGATTCCTAGTACCTACTTTCATACAAGGGTGTTGGGAAGATAAAGTAGTATCACCTTTAGGAAAGCAATTTAACAATATGCAACTCATGAATAGTAAAGGTACTTCTACTCTTTGTCCAGTAACTCCATTTTTTGAAACATCCTAAAGAAATGACACAAAATGTAAAGCCCTATGCACAAAGATGCTTATAATCATGTTAATTAAAAAGCAAAAACTTCTATTATTCTAAATGCTCAAAAATTAGAAATTGGTTAAGTAAAATTATAAAAATCCATACTGTGAATATAATGGAATTATTAAAATGATGGTTATAAAGCATTTTTGTCATTGAGATATGTTTATGTAATAATTTTAAGAGGGGAAAAAAGCAAGCTAACAAACTTTAATGTGCAATATAAACTCAGCTATATAAAATAATATGCATTATGCATAAAAATAGGAAACAGGTTGAAAATTATCTGAGTGATAAGATTACATATAATTTTTATTCTTTTTCCTTTCCCTCCTTTAGGTTTTATTTTCCAAGTTTCTACATAAGCAAGTAATTAATTTATAATCTAAATAAAAGCAATGCATACATATATGTGCTCATGGACATTCTTATGTACACAACTACATGCACAAGTATATTTGATGCTTTGGCAAGAAAACAGCTCACCTTGCACAATAGCTGTCTCATGTGTTACAAGCTCAATACCCCGTTTTTTTCTTTTATAGTTTGAATAATAGCTGTAGATCTATTTGCTCTATTCTTTTATCTCCCCATAAAAAAACCACACATACATACACACCACATATACCAGGTATACCACACACACACACACACACACACACACACACACACACATCTTTGTGGGCAGAGACCTGAGATCAAATAAAATAAAACATGCAAAATTTTCTCTCTAAATGGTTTCCCTCTTTTTCTCCCTTCCTCCCCCCGTCCTTTTTTTTCTTTGCTCTTGGCTATCATTCCTCCCTGGGTGATGCCTGTGGAGTGAGGAAAGAAGGAGAAAGACAGGCATGGGGGACGGGACAGTAAGGCAAGCAGATTTCCTTGGCAGGATTAGAGGGTAGTTCATGTCAGCAAGCAATAAGCCAAAAAACTGCTGAGATGGGGTCCAGGGTGTGCTGGAGAAGGGCCTGGGAGGCAGAGCGCTTGGATTAGATGAGACAGACCATGTGGAGTCCCAATCGGCTCCCCAGCAGGGAGCACCAACATTGCAGAGAAAACTAACCACCAGGAAGGCCCAGGGCCAACGTGCAGGCCTAGCTTGTGAGCCTGTCCTCACCCCTGGGTGCCAGGAAGCACAGGGTTGGCGTGGAGTTGTTCTTTTTTTGTGGGTCAAGGGGGCTATTTCCTCTGCCTTCCCAATATACGGGTTTTGTGTGAAAGAGAGGTCACAGACTCAGATGCCTCAGGTTTAGGCTGCTATGCAAGCAAGGCAGGCTAAGTGTGATGAAATGCAGAGTGACAGGGACTGCGTTCTACTGGGGGGGGGTTGCTCTCTGAAGTGTCCAACGTACTTACCTGCCAGCACGGTGCTCAGTGGGTATGAGGCCAATGTGGCAGGCCTTCCAGTTTTTCAAGGGAAGGTGAAAATCCAGAGGGACTTGGAGATATGTGTGTGTATTTAATGTGTGTAAGTGATCTCAACTTTTAAAATGTTCACTCAATTTTTTTTTAAAAAAAAAAAAGAGTGTCTGCTGGCTGAATTTAACATATGGACAACTGGTTGGAAATCTCTGAAATAAAATTGTATGAGGCTTGTTCCTTCTCTTCTCTTACAGCTGGTAAGAAACATGGCATCTCTTGTGTTTTTTGTTTTGTGTGAGAGAGAGGGACATCGATTTGTTGTTTCATTTATTTAAGTATTCCTTGGTTGTTTCTTGTATGTGCTCTGATCAGGGACAGAACCTGCAACTTGGCGTATCAGCTGAGCTACCCAGCCAGGGTCAAACATGCTACCTCTTGTAAAGAGACAAATATTTAGTTCCTATTATTTAGTTCACTATACCCTAGATACCATAAGGGATACCTGAAAAAATACTAAGTTTTTCTCTGCCTTCTAGGAGCTTAAAATATTGCTGAGGCAGAAGATGTTCACTCAGGAAAGGCAGGTGATAACTCGATGCAGAATTCTGAGGTCAGGCTCTAAATGGATCAGTTCAGATGTACCAAAGTCACCTTAAAAATCCAACTGTAGTAAAACTGGTGGTGGGGAAAGTATCCACAGGATTGTTCACTTTTATATTTCCAGCACTTGGCACATAGTAAATGATATTGAACAAATATTTCTTTTCAAAAAGGGATAAAATGCATGAGTCATAAAAGGGCAAAAATCAGTCTGTGAGCTTAGAGAAATGGGGAAAAAGATAAACAAATATTTTTCACTGTTGATGACAATGTCCAATGAAGAGACATTGAATTTGGAGGTGAGAGCATTTGGACAATAGAATCCCCATTCCTTCTAGGGAGCAGGAAGGTGTGATCAGTTGTCATGGTATCACACCAAATAGTTCACAGGGCTGCCATATTTTCCTTTACTGAAATGTCTAGTCGAACTCTTAATGACCAATTAAGCTTCCTTGATATCTTAATGCATGGATAGGGGGCCCATGCATTTTACTCATATGAGTTACCTGTGTCTCTTTATAATGAGCATTCTGATTTACACGTGAGTGTTTGGAGAGTTTGGTTAGCAGTACTGTCTCCTGGGGGCACTTGCCACTCTGCTTTGGTGACTACAACTGACCTTTCTTGCTGGTGCCTCTAATTCCTCATCCTTCTACTCCTAGAACTGGCATTGTGGAATAGAGCCTAAATGAGCTAAACAGAGAGAATACACAATTGTAGATTTAACCCCTTCCCCAACAATTTTTTTTTGTTAAAAACGTTTCTTTTTCAGACTAATTTTTTTATTTTGGTTCTATATAGTATTTTTGATGCTGGTTATGAAAACAGTTTGTAACTCGTCTTCCTATAAACCATATTTTTTTACCATATTTTCTTAGTATACTCGTCGACGACTGAAAAAGAACATTTTGTGAAAACGAGTATACACGTTTCTGCTGGGGAAGGGGTTAAAAAGGGGGCCCAGCATCCCCACCCCAGCCTCCCCTCCCTCTGCACAGCTGTGGCGCAGATACTGAGCCCGCATTGCTGGGGCAATGATGCCAGTGTCCCGCCCCGGCCACTCTGGGCACTGCCATCTTTGTTGTGGGGTGACAGTTAATTTACATATTACTCTTTTATTAGATAGGATATATTATTGATTTCAGAGAAGAAGGGAGAGAAAGAGATCAATGATGAAAGAGAATCAATGATTGGCTGCCTCCTGCATACCCCTTGCTGGAGATTGATCCCAGGAATGGAACTGTAACATCTTGGTTCGTAGATCAATGCTCAACCACTGACGCTCCCCCTTATGGGAGTCAAACAGAGGCGTCTGGATGGAACAGAAGCTCACAGTTCTGTGTGGTCATGGATCAGATTTCCAACACGGCCATTTACCAGCCTTGGAAGCAAACTAGCCCTTGAGAAAGCAAGGAAATCAAAGTGACAGCCACATGACTCCCAAAAAAACTTAAAAGGAAAAGATAACTTATGAGGGCCTCATGACCAGTTTCATACATTTTAGTTGAGCCGCAGGAACAAGTACTCAGAGTCCCCTTAGATTATCTGGGAAACTGGTATGGATCACGAGTATCTGGAGCTGCAGTTTTCCGTTTGTTTTGGGCCTAGAGCCATTCTTTAAATGAAAACTCAAAATTCCAATGCATAACATGGATGAAAGCATCAAGGCTCTGGCTAAAGAATATGGGGATCCTTCTTTCTTAATTTCTTTCTTTTTTTAAGATTTTTTATTGAATTTTAGAGAGAGAGTAAGGGAAAGAGAGGAAGGGAGAGAGAGAGACAGAGAAACATCAATGTGAGATCAAAACATCAATTGGCTACCTCTTGCACACTCCCCATCAGGGAACAAACCCATAACCCGAGCATGTGCCTGACTGGGAATTGAACTGAGCCACAAGAGCTAGGGCATAGGGCAGTGATGGCGAACCTATGACACGCGTGTCAGAGGTGACATGTGAACTCATTTTTTTGGTTTATTTTTCTTTGTTAAATGGCATTTAAATATATAAAATAAATATCAAAAATATAAGTCTTTGTTTTACTATGGTTGCAAATATCAAAAAATTTCTATATGTGACACGGCACCAGAGTTAAGTTAGGGTTTTTCAAACTGCTGACAGGCCGAGCTCAAAAGGTTTGCCATCACTGGCATAGGGGCTCCTTTCTGATGGGCCCTTGCCCACTGCAGTTTCCACAGCTAGCCCACATCCACCTCTGGGGAAACTGAGGCACTGCTGCTCAAGTCCAGGGATCCCTAGAACACAGTGTAAAACCAACCGGGCAAGATTGTAGACCTGTAGAATGAAAACTTGGTTTAGCTGTGACCCAATGTAATAACAGCAATTGTAATCATACTTTTACTTAACATTATTTTGCATTGTTATGTGCCAAGATGGCTCTAAGCACCTTATATGTGTTGAATCTCCCAACAATCCGATGAGGTTAGAAACTATTATTACCCTCATTTTACAGATGAGAAAATTGACGTCTAAGGAAACTTTGCATCTTGCCCCAGCTAGTAAGTGATAAAGCCAGGATTTCATTCCAGGAAGTATGACTTCAGAACCAACCCGCTGAATACTTCAGTCTCATTGGTTCTGCCTCAGTACCTTGGGAAAGTTGTTAAACTTGTGGGATTTGTGTACAAGTGTCTAGTTTTAGTTTTATTTCCCTTTTCTAAAATGTGAGGAACTGGCAAAGGAGCCAATCAAGGTTTGCAGAGGCCTGAACTGGAGGCCAGGCTTATTTCGCCCTTCTTTGCAACACCGGAAAGCAAACGACTCCCCGAACAGTGTTAGGGAAACCTGACATCACTACTCTCTGTCTCACAGGAGGAGGGATTGTATCATCGAAGCCGTAGCTATAAATATCAGAGTTAATGAGGGAGGACTCCTGGAGACCTAAATGAATCCATTTTATGGGTCTGTCATACATCAGGTTAATATGATTCTGACAAATAATTATATTGAAAACTGGACAGGGACCAAAAATGTCGTTATTCCTTCTGAATATTACAACAGCCTTCTGGCCAATTAAAGGGTGATGGCACCAACACTGAAGTGCGGAGCAAAACTCTAACAATTTGTGGCATTTAGACAAAGGCGCTCACAGCGCTGCACCCACCCAGCTTGGGCGAAGGGATTGTCATTGTCTGATTCCTTAATGAGCAGAGCAGCCCCATATAGATTACTGTACAGTGAGATCTGGCGTGCACGCAGCAGGACTGCATAGAGGCAGAATGGAATACTAATGCGGCTCCTCTTTTCTTTTTAACATCGACTATCAGGGTTTTCACATGGAAGGATATACATGCTGGGTGAGCCCTGGAAATGGGTTATCGGTTTGAATATGACAAACTGCGATGGCAGATTCTTATTTGGCTAGAAGGACGGCTAATTCCCTCTTAGTTAATTAGAATGGCCTCTCAGGGTAAAGGGCTTCTCACTAAAGAAGGGGGCAAAAAGAAAGATACTGTGTGGCTCTGACATTTGCCCTCCTCTAACTGGTTGTCCTGAAGTCCTGGAGCTGCGTTCCAATCTAGAGGGCTGGGACTCCCGGGACAACTGACTCCAGGGAAGACAGTCAAGGTCATGGGCCTTTCCTCAGCCACAGGCACTTCCTTCTGTCGCTACACCTGGGCATCACTGTAGGGCGGTGCTGAGAGGCCGAGGTGCAGCCCTTGCTCTGCTGGGCAGCCTTGCCCTGGAGGAAGGGCCCTTTTCTAATTTGAACAGAGGTGCTGTGTGGGTGAGCAGTGGCCCTCTCAACATGGCTAAGGGCCCACCTGGGCTGTTAGTTGGTAGAACAACTAAGGGATGGCTTTACTTTGTCTCTGCTGTTCCCAACCAACTACCATTTGCCCTCCATATTCTTTTTCCTTGTCATGTTCGGCCTGCTTTCGTGTGGCCTAAAGGGAGTGAGAAACAAAAACACAAGCAAAAGTAATTCCTGGATACAGAGAACAGATTGGTGATTGCCAGAGGCAGGGATGGGGGTGGGCAGGGAAAGTGGGGGAAATGAATGAAGGTAGTCATAAGATAAATAAGCTCTGGGCTGTCATGTACAGCCTGGTGACTATAGTTAACAATACTGCAGTGTATATTTGGAAGTTGCTAAGAGACCTTAGAAGTTCTCATTACAAGAAAAAAATTGGTAACTATGGGTGGTGATAAAGTTAAGTGCACTTATAATAGTGACTATTTTGCAGTATAGACCTATATCAAGCCATTATGTTGCACACACCAAAATTAATATAACATTATCTGTCATTTACATAGCAATAAAAAATTTATAAATTAATTAACTAGTTAATTAATTTTAAAGAAAGGGAATGAGAGATGAGACGTAGTTACAGCCACACTGAGAACAAAACCCCACTTGCAGTGACTCTACTGGCACTATTTCTTTTCACCAATAAGAACCTTTCCTCACTAATGCCCCTTGCCCTCTGCAGCTCTCTCCTCCCCAAGAACTTTTTAGCCAGGAATTACCAGGGAAGCATTTTTTCAAATGCGCACACCAAAGCCCTCTTCCCACCGCCCTGGTCAACCTGGACTTTGTACAAACTGAAACTCAGGGCAACTGCTTTAGCAAGAAATCAACGGAGAACCTGTCTCTCACCAATGAATCATAACTAAAAGTAGAGACTTCAGCATGGTGTTTTTCTTCATAACATCCTCTAAAGCCCTTCTGTGTTAAATGTTTAGCTAAATTCTCATTAAGATAACTGTGCTGACTTCCAGAAAAATGCATGCCAGAATATTGCCTTGAGGAAAAATCTCAATTTTTGAGGACAGCTGCTCCTTCCTGTCATCCAAAAAGTTCCAGTGTGGGATCTTCTCCAGGCCACAAACACTGGCCCAGGAACCCTCCACCAGGCCTCCTCAGCCCTGTGTGGCTCACCCTCCCTTCTGCCACCACTCAGTCTGAGCAGAAGGCCTCTCTCTGGCTTGGGTTGAGCATCGGAAAACAGAGAACAGCCTAACACGGTGAGCCCTTCAGACCTCAAACCCAGGATTTGAACAGGTCTTCCTTTTTTTTTTTTTTTTTTTTACCCAATCTCTAGAAAAGATTACACCATGTATTTTTCTAAAGAGCAGATACACAGCACAAGATAAAAATCATCTCTTTTGCCAGCTAAGCCTCTCACTGGGTTCCCCAGCCAATTTTCTGCAGCTCATAATATAAAGACAATTCCCATCATTCCCCAGCTCCGGCTCCATCTTACTTGGCTTGGGACAAATGGGCAGGTGGTGATGCCCAACAGGGCTTGGATGAGCTCTGTTTTCCTTCCTGGACGGAAGGAAGAGGATTAACCGAGAATCTTTTCTGTTAGTGAATGACAGGACAGACAACTGGGAGGTTCGTGTGAGTTTCATCCGGGAGAAAAGTATGCGGGTGATTATTTGAACAGTCTTGCTGTCACCACAGAGACAAGTGTGGAACCTGCCATCCTGACCATCACCTCCCACATGGTCCAGACTGGCTTTGTTAGTGAAGGTGGGCAGGCATGTGGTAGTGGGGGATGGATGGAATGCTGCTTCCTGATCAGAAATATGAAACCCTACTGCAAAGCATTCCTTTGAGCTGTGTTTCCTTTTAAAAATGGGAACGTTGGAAACTTCAACGAAGTGGCCCCAGGAAAGGGAAAACATGTCAACAGATGTTGATTTTTTGTAAAGTTAATAGAGCTTACATGCCCTCCCTTGCTTGGGCCTTGGTGAGCGCTGTGAGTTGCTGGGAGTTGTAGAATGTTTTAGATGGGCAGGGGAAGCCAGGTTGCAATCTGAAAGTGTTGGTGAGTAAGCACACTGTAGCTGTCATGGCTCTGTGTAGCTAAAAGGTGGCTATTAAGGGGTAATGCCTGAGGCCTACCAGTTTCTTTGACATCTATAGGCCCTGAGGCAGGTCTAGAAGCTGGAAGACATTGCAGAAGGTGGCTCTGAAGTCCATGTCCAGTGTTCAGGGCGAGTGTTAGTTGTGCAGGTTAGTGTTGCCATCAGGAAGCAGTGTCTCCCCTCAGTCAGATTCAGAATTTTCTGTCTATGATATTAATGATTTCCAAGGGCCTTTTCTATCTGTGAAAGTGCAACATGTTTGACCCGATGATTACCTTTTAGACAAGCTTGATTAGTGAGGAGAAAATTCACATCTCACTATAAACTTGGACTTGGAACGTCTGTCCTGAACTATCCTCAAAGTCCTTAGTCCCACTGTTTTCTGGGGAAAAGATGGAATCTATCCCAAGCCTAGATAATCCTTCTAAGTGGAGAATGGATTTCGTTAGAAGAATCTACGTATAAAATTGATAAGTCAGAATTTGTGAAGGGTTTGACTCTTTTATATTCCTTGTAAGCTAACAAGTTAGCCAGCCACAGTTTTACTTATGTGTATCATAATATATATATTTTTAATTTATATATGTGTATATATTTATATTTGTATATAGTCACATACACAAATATATATAAATTTAACATGTATATATACACATATATGTGAGCCTATACAGACATACACACACACAGACACACACACACACACACAGAAAAAATGAGACCTCAGTATCAGAGACAAAGACACATATAGCTCCCAGCAAAAGCAGTATGCTGGAACAGTATCCTCAACAGGGCTATGCAGTGAGGGCCAAATGGCGCCTACACGTGCAGCGGGTGCATTACTGGAAAGAACGCCACAATTAGGAAACTCTTACCTTGTACAGGGCTGCTAGTAACCGGCATAGCCTCCCCTCTAAAGAGAGAAAACCTTAGCCTTAATCCTGAATTTAAGCTGAACTTTTCTGGGTGGAGATATTGGAGATTGTTTTTCCTACCTAGAAACATCTCTAGGGAGGGAGACATCACTAAACTTTTATATCTGGAATGTCTCCTTATACAAACATTCTTACTTTGCTGTAAATGTCTGCTCAGAGGACACAGAGAGCTCAGAAATGTGAGATATTTGCAGACAACTGTCTCCCAACAAAAACATGTAGGTAAAATAAAAATTCCCCTCTGTCAGAAAAACTCCCTTTGGTTATACACAGCCCTTCAGGAATATTTTATAGAATTCTCTGACCATATATAGTAGCATTTGAGAAAAATAGAAGGAAGGGCAGGAAAGGGAAGTGAGGCTAACTTCCACATTTATCCCACTTGCATTGACCACATGTGGGAAACAGTATTTTATTAAGTGACACTGGAAGGTGTTCCAGGCTGTGACCATCAGTATCATGATGGTGGTCAGAGGAATGGCAATGAAGACCACATCAAGTAAAAGAATCTCAGCTCCATGGACAGATCAATGGAAGATATGAAATAAATTCCCTCTTCCTAAAAGGACACTAGAAAAATGGGGCTCATGAACCAGGGGAATCTTCCATTTGGAGTACAAGGGTGCCATTGGTTGCTGAGTTCCTCCCTTTGGCCTAGAGAGAGGCCAATCAGAGGAAGCCCGGACCCTGAAAGTCCTGGCTCTTTACCCACCTTCTTCAGACCAAAATGCTTTGACTTACCTCTACACAGCTCTTTTGCTGACAGCTATCTGCCTGCGCTTCACTAAAAGGAAGGCAGGGGGCTTGTTTCTCTTTAAGGGGTAGGAACTCTACACCAAGAATACATCATTCTTGTCAGCGCAGCTGAGCAGCTCATCAGCACTCACCTGCCTCACTATGGGCAGACCTCCTGCCTGATCCAGGAAAGGCCCTCAGATTTTCAAGCCACAGTTTAATTTTCTAGTTTCTACCCAATAGCACACCCACCTCTTCTATTCCTCCCTCTACCCAAGCAAGAGCTTAATTATCTATTGCAGGTGGTGAGGGTATTTTGGGTTCTAGTCACATTTCTGATGTGAGAGCCAAATACTCCACCACCACCAAATACTCGGGACACCAGCTGGGAGTCCTAAAATCCAATTCAATCTACACTATCAGCCTGGAGATAGTGTCAGATTCCTCAGGTAAAGGGCTCATTTCCATAGAACTGCCCTCCACTTCAGACAATAGTAAGTCCATTGATAATTTCACGTGACACACCTAATCGTTCTTCCTGCCTAATCATACTCACCAATTGCCCAAGTTAACTCGTTCAATGTCCATGATTCCAATTACTGCACACAGGTGGATGACTCAGTGTGTATCTCCAACTCCAACTTCTCTCCTGACCCACTGGACATCCATATTTGGATCAGACAAATGCACCTCAAATTTGTTATGACCAAAGTAAAATTACCCTTCCCTTTCTCAGACCTGCTCATTCTATATTTCCCATGGCAATGGCTCCACTGTCTACCCAAAGTCACCAAAGTTTGCCTGGGTGACTTCTTAGCTGCTCTCTTCTTAATCCTCCACCACCTGTTTGTAGACACACGTTAATAATATCTCCCTCATGGCAACAAACCCATTTCCTACTTATCTCCACTACTCTCTTCTAGGCCCTCCGAATTTCTTACCTGTATTCTGGAAACAACTTCTTAATTGTTTTCTTTGTCTCCAATTTTTTCACATCTCCAAACTAGAAATATTCCTGAAACACAGATCTGATTGCTGTCTTTCTTCATGTGTCCTGTTGCCTTTGTGATAAAGTCCTTAACCCCTATGGCCTGCAAGACTTCATATCTCACATTCCTCAAGGGACTATGGGACCTTGCAGTATCATCCCTCTAGAGCAGCGATTTTCAACTTTTTTCATCTCATGGCACACATAAACTAATCAATAAAACTCTGTGGTGTACCAAAAATATAAAAAAGTAAATAATAATGGTAATTATCCACCCTTTTTTTGCTCCAAAGTGACTTTTTAAAAAAATCAGGTGCCTATACTTGTATATAAGGGTTTCTGATACCAAGAATTAACCAATAAGATACAACCTTATTATGCAATGTGACTAAAAGATGCAAACTATTATATGACCTACATACTTATGGTTCAAGACAGGACATTCACATCGAATGGCTATTGTTGTGTTGGCTGTTGTCATTTTTTATTTGACAATATAAGAGAAAAGAGGTCAGTGCCCCAGACTACTAGTAAATAGTTGGATATTGCATGTTTTAAAAATTCTTGTGACACACCGGGTGACACTTGCTGCTCTGGAGTCATTGGGGGATTCTCAATGACCAGGATGTTACTGACAATTAGTGGACAAGGGCCAGGTATGCTGAACAGCCTGAATGAGAGGTGCAATTCTGTCCAGTGAATAACTGTCCTGTCTGAGACCAACTGCTCCTGAGTTGAATTATGCTGGGTGGCTCCCAACCACCTCTTCAATCTGATTTTTAGCTACTCACACTTTTTAACTTAGTTGTGGAACCATATTGAACTTTGCAGTTCTTGTGGCTACCTATTATCTTATGCCTTCATCTTTGTCTCTCCCTCTTCTGCACCAGCCCCACTCACCAGCTTCTTCAATTGCTATTTCCTCCCTATTTATCCTTCTAGAACTCAGCTCAGATATTATAGCTCTTGGATTCCCTCCTTGCCCACCCCTCCCCAGTCTGGAGCTGGAGTCTGGCCTCCAAAACATCTTGCACTTGCCCGTCTCCTCCTATTTACAGTGTCCTTTCATATGTAGGTATCTCCCATTCCACTGTGAGCCCTGAAGGACAAGATAGGGTGGCCAGTTTCTGTATTCCTAGTAGCTTCTCAAAGAGGTTTTAAACAAGAGAATATCTTCCATGTTTGCCAAGAAGTTTGAAACCTGAAAATTAATGAATCTGCTTGGTAACAATTTAAACAGTACAAGAAGAGAGATCTTATTGTATAATGGTGAGGGTTACCCAAGTTTGAATCCAGGATTCACTGCTTAAATTCCCTGTGCCTCTATTTCCACACCTGTAAACAGAAGGTAGTAATTGAAGCACTATTGTATAGCGATGAAGTGCAAGGGCTCTAGAGGGTAAGCTCAAGTTGCAGCTCTGTCACCTACTCCCTGTGTGACCTCGGGTGTGTTACCTGACATCTCTATGTCTCCGTTTATGCAAAGGTAAATTAAAGATAATAATATGTCCTATGGGTTTTGGGATGGTTAAATGAGATGACATACCTAGAATTAGCACACTGCCTGGAATAGGACAAGGACTCAATAAATGTTAATTAATATTAGTATTAATAGTAAGAATATTATAAAAGGTATATATTGAAGATACCAGCTTCCTTTATGAATGACAACTATTTTAAATATTTTCTTTGTATTACTGTGAAAATGCTATGTACATACCCAGTGATATATTTATGGGTTTTCAAAAACAAATAGAAGCAAATTATGTATTTCTTACTTTTCCTCACTTAGCAATATGTTCAGAGACCTTTGCCTAACAGAACATATAGGTCTAAACTCGTTATTTTAATGGCATCATCCTATGGTAGCTTCATGATTTATTTACTAGTTTCAGAATTTTTTTGACCAGCTCCCCTTAGTATTGGTAATTATTTCCAGTTGTTTGCTGTTGCACTAAAGGTTGTTGAGTAAGTGCATTCATCACAGACACTTCTCTCTCCCTTCACAGAAGCCTCTCTAAGATCACCCAGCTCCTAGCTTCCAGGCTTCCTCAGTGGACTCCTACATTGCCCCACAAAGGAACAGAGATGCAAATGACCTGGGGCTGTCTTTTCTCTACCTTGACACCAGCTCAAAGCCTTAGCCTAGGACAGTCCTCCAGCCTCACAAGCCATCTAGTGTTTGGGATCCATACAGACCAAATTTTCATTAGTAAATAGTTTAGGTAATTGATTACTACTGTGAAAAATGATCAAAGAAGACAACTGAGGAGATAAAAAAAACTTTATTTAATACATCATGAAGTGGACAGTCTCCATTCAGGAAACTGCAAAATGGGGTAGAAGGCAGGAAGTGTTCATAGGACAAAGAATAAGGAAGAAGGAAGTCAGTATAGAGCCCTGAGTTGACTTGGTGTTTTGGAATTTGCTGATTGGATATAGGGGGTTTCTGGCCAAATGGAGCATTCATAGGGACATAAAAGTTGTCTAAGTTTTGTTTTGCTGACGTGGCTCGATCTTGGACCTAGAAATGTATTTCACCACTGCACAGGGAAGAACGATGTGGAGCTAGAAGCTCACAGCTGGGCAGAAGGGAAACCTGCTCCTTCACCTTTCAGAGGGGGAAATGATTCATAACTGTCATAAATCTGATAAACTTTTAGGAGTACATAAAATCAGCTACATAAATTATAAAATGTAAGTCATGATTCTGTTTGTTCTGTGACAACTAAAAAAATGGCTAATTTCCCATCCTAATAAAGAGAACTCACTACAATATCCAAGTGTTTGTTCCTGCTCCCTCCCTCCCCTGCAGTTATTATTCTCACTGGTGCCTATGGGTGGAATTCAGTACTAGGCGTGGAGGGGCTGGCAGGAGTGGAGGAAGCTAGATGCAAGAGGTGGGAAAATGTCAGAGAGAAATATCCCTGGTGTCCCAGTTTTGCCTGGAGCAACTTCTACCTGGAGCTCTACAACAGAAACTATTCAGAAAGGAGGCCAAAGAGGACAAAAAACTCTTTTGTGAAGCTTTCCAGGGTAGACATTTCTGAAAAGCTGATTGTGTTTCTTTCCGATCATGCAAGTCCACAGTCACCCACGTCCAGTCAGCACAAAGACAGAGACGATAAACCCATTTCACAAAAGTTTCTGGGATCCAGGCTGCTTTTCAGAGACAAAATGGCTTGAAATACACAGTTCCCCTCTGGAGAATTGGTTCATCATGGCCCCACTTTTTACTAACTGTCAATGGGAGAAGAAAAAGTTGGGAATCTGTGCCAAGTCTCAGCACTGGTCTTGCGGACGGACCACGCAGCACCAGGGACTGTGGAGGGCTCCCTCCTGCCTTTGCCTGAAGGAGCAATTCATCATTCTCACTGTGTTTTTCAATCACATAGAGGTTTTCTAATTTTTTTGTCACCTTAATACTCTATTTCTACACAGTCAGGTAGGCTGAGCAGAAAGTGGTTGGCAAACTGTAGCTCGAGTCACATGCGGCTCTTTGGCCCCTTGAGTGTGGCTCTTCCACAAAATACCATGTGCGGGCGTGTACGTACAGTGCAATTGAAACTTCGTGGCCCATGCGCAGAAGTCGGTATTTTGTGGAAGAGCCACACTCAAGGGGCCAAAGAGCCACATGTGGCTCTCGAGCCACAGTTTGCCGACCACTGACCTAGCCTACTCATCAGTGTCTGGAAATGCCAGGGGTACTGCTTAAAAACATCCTGGAATGAGGCCAAGCATCCACCCAGAAGGTTCTGCCTGGCAAGTACGCCAGGTGCTGCACCTGGGCTCGGCTCCTTGGGCTGCTAGGCCTGGACGTCATGTTGGGCTGTGAGGGCCCGGGCTTTCCCACGCGCCTCTCTACCCTGCAGTGAGCCAGCATGGAACAGTGGAAAGAGCCTGGGCTTTGGAGACAGTTTCTAGCAACGTTCCTTACTAGCTCGGTGGCTTCGTTTCTCATAGTTGGCACTCAGTACATGCTAGCTAGCGTTATTAACATTTATCAGTGGCCAAAGGTCACAGGCACAAAGGCACTATTGTTCTCTGGTCCCTTGCAACTCATGGTGCACCCACAGATTATCTGCAACTTTATTAGCTGGGAGTTTATTAGCAATTAAGACTCTCAGGTCCCACCAAGAACCTGCATCTTTGCAAGATTCCCAGGAGTCCCACACGTAGTCAGTCACATTTGACATGCCCTGCAGTCTAGTCAATCAACACTTCCTGCCTCCCTGCAAGGGCCAGCCCATCACACTGCCTTATTCAGGAGGGAAAGTTCACGTGTTCTTGTGGTGAACTCTCTTTCTACAACCCAAATGTCGACACCTGGTCAAATCAAATATGAATTTACTTAATGGGAGCAACGGGACAGAATATTTGACATTGAGTTTGATCATCGCCATGTTTAACTCCTATCTCATAACCATTTTGTTTTCCTCTTTCCGAAGAGGGTAGAGTTATTTTAAAACAGTCCGCCTCTCAAGTCTAGTCATGGATAAAGCCGTGTGGTAGCTTTTTATAAACGTCTCTGCCAAAACATTTCTTTTAACGAAAGAAGATTCCCTACCAGACACTCCATAGGTGTCTGTCCCCTCTCCACCTAGCTTCTGGGGGGTCAGTTACTGTATTGAGGGGACTAGCCCATGTGGCAGCTTGGTCTCCCCCTTCAG
Source organism: Myotis davidii (assembly GCF_000327345.1). NCBI lineage: Eukaryota > Metazoa > Chordata > Mammalia > Chiroptera > Vespertilionidae > Myotis > Myotis davidii. The sequence goes on along the minus strand of NW_006288952.1, from coordinate 599,602 downwards.
TGAATGTTACAAGTCCAACCTATTAAACTCTGTTTCTTTCTGCTGCCCTTTCGGGACATCAGGCCATTTGCAATGGCAGTTTTTGAACATGACCAGAGAGCACTGACTCTTCATCAAGACTGACTGAGTTAGCCCTGGCCAGTGTGGCTCAGTTGGTTGGGCATGGTCCCAGTCAGGGCACACGCCTGGTTTTCAGACTCAATCCCAAGTAGTGCGAGTGCCGGAAGCAGCTGTTTTACTCTCACATTGATCTCTCTCTCTCTCTCTCTCTCTCTCCCTCCCTCCCTTCCTTGTTCTCTAGAAATTTTTTTAAATCTTAAAAAAAAAGACTGACAAAGGCAGAGGCAGGTGCTGCTGCCTGAAGCCCTGGTTTTCTGGTCAGAGGCATCTGCTACTACTTGTGACATCATGGAGACCCTGTTTAGAAACAGCAATACTGCCTGAACTGTGAGCTATGACTCAATGTTTGCACAAAGAGAGCTCACATTCATATTTGGTACACTTTTCTATTTTCCCCATTTTCTGTCTTAAAAAATGTGTATGTCTTCAGTGCGAAATGTGCAGTAGGCGTGGTCTTTGTCAGGGGCCCTTGAATAAGAGCTGGACAGTCACGGGCTGCATGGGAGTTGCTGAGACTCCAGAATTAAGGGATGAGCTGGCTGTGGGTTCTGGACATAGAAAGATACAATACATTAGCCAAGATTTGGTCATTTGCAAGTTATAGAAATTCAACTAAAACAGGCCAGGTTAGCATGGTAACTGGGAAAAGGGCTGGGTAGCTCCTAGGTAGAAAAGAAAGCTGCAGGAGCAGGGTGTTAGGGACTCCACTGGGAGAGTTAAGGCTGCCAGGAATTTCTCTCCTTCCTCTGCACATGCATGCTGGCTGCTGCTGAGCCACTAGAGACAATGACTGCAAGCAGCTCTTTGCCTATATTTCTTTATGGGCTCAGCAAACTACTGTCTGGTTGCCTGTTTTGTACACCCCTCAAGACCACATATGGCAAGCTAAGAATGGTTTTAAGTTTTTAAATGGTTGTACAACATCAAAGAGCAATGAGACAGTACCCTATGTCGGCTACAATGTCCAAAATATATACTATCAGGCCCTTTACAGAAAAAAAAACAAACACATCTGACTCCAGAAAGGAAAGAGACAGACTCTCAACCCCCTCCACCAGCTCTGGCAGAAATGTCCCCAGGAGACCTGTGCATCCCTCAGGCGTCAATGTGGCAAGGGAGGTTGGGAATCCCTGATTGACAGACTTGGTTCATATAACCACCAGGTACCTGGGGGCAGGGCATGAGTTCTCCCAAGAAACACTAGGTTGCAGTTCCCAAAAGAAAAGGGCAAATTGGTCAAGCTAAAACAACAGATAGTAGGAAACTGTCACTGTTAAAAAGAGGCCATTTTCAAAGGTGTGGACAGTGGTAAGAGGTGAAGAACACTGGGATTAGCTACAGGGAAAATGTAGGCCTGAAGGTGTAGGGATGGAAGCATTAAATTCACAGTAACTGTGATGATAAGGTTGGTCACTGGGCTGAAGAGAGTGGGCAGAATACAGAACCAGCCAACTGCTGCTGCTGAGGAGGACGCGCCACTGCCTCCTCCAGCCTCCTGCAGTGCATCCCACTGGCCACACCAAGCCACAAGCCAGAGGGCATGTCCTAAACGTCGGCCTCCTGGGGCACAGGGAAAACCTCCAGACAGTGTACACAGAGAGCGAGTTTGTATTCTGACTATACTCAGGGCTGGCCTCTCGGGATTACAACCGCATGAGCTCAGAGGGCCTTAGCTTAGAAGAGCCCCACACTTGGGTCCATGCTCTCCTGTCACCATCTTGAAATTCTTAATAACCTTTGAACAAGAGGCTCCACATTTTAATTTTGCACTCAGCTCCAGGCCCCACAAACTGCATAGCCTGTCCTGACTCTATTCTTATGATTGTGCGATCTCAACAAGTCACTTTATCTCTTCTGGCTTTCAATTCCATGAGCTATAAAATGTTCTCAACAATATTTTTATCTCAGGGTTGAAGAGCAAAGGAGATGGCATGTAAAGGGCCTGCTGGATCGAGTGAGTGGTCAACGCAGATCGTGTCTTTCCTTTCCCCAAAGTGCTCTTTCTCCTGTGTTCCTCAGAGATGGCTGACTCTGGAGAGAGGAGCGGGCCCTAAAATGCAAGAAACAACATGTCAAGACAACCCACCTAGAAAGAATCCTGGTCTTATCTCAGGCCAACAGTTAATCAGAAGGGAAGAAGTGATAAAAAGGTAGTGGTTGGTGGAATGGGGTAGGGGAGTATGGGCTAATCCAGTGGTTCTCAACCTTCATAATGCCGCGACCCTTTAATACAGTTCCTCATGTTGTGGTGACCCCCAACCATAAAATTATTTTCGTTGCTACTTCATAACTGTAATTTTGCTACTGTTATGAATCTTAATGTAAATATCTGATATGCAGGATGTATTTTCATTGTTACAAATTGAACTTAATTAAAGCATAGTGATTAATCACAAAAACAATATGTAATTATATATGTGTTTTCCGATGGTCTTAGGCGACCCCTGTGAAAGGGTCGTTTGACCCCCAAAAGGGTCGTGACCCACAGGTTGAGAACCGCTGGGCTAATCTGTTGTTTGGGTTATGAGTTATTGAGGAACCTTTAGAAAGAACCTTAAATATCCTCATTGTCTGACTTATGAGGAAATTGAGGCCCATAAATATCAAAAGCCTTGCCTAAAATCACAGGCCTGGTGAGTACCGTGGCTTGCGGTCCAGTTCAGTGAGGCGTACACTCACTCCTGTTAAATTAATTAAACAAGGAGGCCATTAGACTGGCGCGAATTGAATGCAGTGGCAGCTTACAATGTAAGCAAACCAAAATCTTAGCCTGTAAATGCCTCAGGTTACAAAATCAAACCGCCAAGAACAACCTTTCACAAACAGCCAAGTAGGCTGTGAGCTACAAAAACAAAAACCAAAAATCAAATAGTTTCCTCTCTTTGCTTCCGCACTTTCTCCATATATCTTTCCCCTGGCTCCTGTTTGGCAAGTGCTGCTGACCACTTTTTTTGCCCCATTTGAATGGATAAATGCTCAAACTCTTAAATTTTTTAATATGTCTCAAGTTTATCTTTTAACACAATACATTCACACTTGCACCAGAAATCGGGCATGGTTTGATTTAACTGTAAGACTTGGAAATTGTTATCAATTTGTGGGAGTGCAAGTTGTCCTTTTAAAATGTTCCTTTTCACCCTAACCAGTTTGGCTCAGTGGATAGAGCATCGGCCTGCAGACTGAAGGGTCCCAGGTTCTATTCCTGTCAAGGGCACGTACCATGGTTGCTGGCACATCCCCAGTAGGGAGGTTTGCGGGAGGCAGCCAATCAATGTTTCTCTCTCATTGATGTTGCTAACTCTCTATCCATCTCCCTTTCTCTCTGTAAAAATAATCAATAAAATATATTTAAATAATAAATAAATAAATAAAATGTTTCTTTTCTCCTCCACTCTCCCCTCCTTTTCCTCTTTCTTCCTCCATGTTTCCAATTCAAAGAAACAGGTTTTGATTTCCTTACGGGTATGTCCTAGCATCATGGGTGCCACAGGCCTTGAACTGAAGGGCCTCAGAACTCTGACGAAGTCCAGGACAGGATGCCCTGAACATACAATACTTAATGGAATCTGGATGAAAATTTCATTTTCCCACACAAAGACTGGGCTCCAAAATGTTAAATGTTTGTGAGTCTTGTTAAGGTAAAATAATTCTCTTCTTACTGATTCATAGATTTTTCTGCCTGCATATGTACCTAAAGGCTTTTTGCAATTTTCTTCAGAGTATGTCTTTTTAATGCAAAATTGTCTTCTATCCCATAGAAAGCTTTAATGTGGTGAGGACAGTCTGCTTCTCCTAGCAACACTGAGGATACTAGCTGAACAGGGGTCAGTGGAGTGGTTTGAAGAGAAGCCTTGGTAATCTGTAAAACAAAGCTGGGAATTCTCTGAAGAATGTTTAGCAAAGATACTACAGTTTGAAGTGAATAGGAGGGTTTTGTTCACAGGCTCTGCCTTGCTGTTGGATTCAAAGAGTGTTCAGCCCCAGGAAAGAACATCAATGTCTTACTTGGAACTTAAACACACATACAAAAGGCTTCTTTATAGCCCAAACTGAGCTTTGCTGTACTGTAGAAAAAGTTCATCATGCCTGAAAATCTGTATCTTTGCCTTTGATCCAAAGCAAGTATTATAGAGGAACAAAGACATCGTATCTTCTGTCTTTGGCAAAATGAATTGTCAAGGATTTTGCTTCAGAAATATCAACAAAAGACCCAAATTGTCCTGCAGAGTGAGATCTTGGAATTTGGACTGTGGACTGGGAGTCCTGCGTCATGTTTTCTCAGGTTTATCTCTAGTCCATGTTTGTGACACTAAACAAAGCATTGAAATTCTTTGCACTTTCCTGGCTGGTGTGGCTCAGTGATTGAGCTTCGACCCAGGAACCAAGAGATCACCGGTTCAATTCCTGGTCAGGGCACATGCCCAGGTTGCAGGCTTGATCCCCTGTAGGGAGCATGCAGTAGGCAATTGATCGATGATGTTTCCTCTCTCATAGATGTTTCTATCTCTCTATCCCTCTCCCATCCTCTCTCTAGAAATCGATAAAAACATTTAAAAAATTCTTTGTACTTTTAATCCCCTATTTGAAATCAGGGATAATACTTGCTGCCTATTTAACCTCAAATGTGTATGTGAGGATTAGCCAGTTACAGTTTGTCAAATGCTTGGGAACCAGTGAAGGAAAAAATCTATATGAATATAAAGTATTACTGTCATTCCCCTCTGTCTTCCTCCCCTCTATCTCTTTTAGAGGATTGCTGTCCTGGGAGACTCAGTGAGCATTACTCATGGTTTTGCTATTGCAGAAAATGGCCTTTTCCTATTATTAAGTGATTTGTTTGAAATTGGTCTTTTCTATACTATCAAGGGGAGGTTTCTGAACCAAAGCGTCCTTGACTAATTGTCAATGAGTCACACCTGCAAAGGTTTCCTCTGGGTTTAGTTTTAGAATCCTGTAGAGAGCAGAAAACAAATATTTTATGGTAAAATAGTAAGTGTAATTTGGAAAAATTTGCCCATTAGTGATTCAAAGCTTTTGAAGTATAAAAATAAAGCCAATTTAGAGCCCTTGTTACAATTTTTAAAGAAATTCTCCTTTAAACCAAAACAATAATAATATTTTATATTTCACAAACATTGCCCCTCTGATTTTAACAACCACCTGTAAATTGAGTATAACACAATTTTGTCATATTATATTCATTTTATAGTTGAAGAAATTGAGGTGCAGGCAGGTTAAGTGATTTTGCTCAAAGTAATTTAACTAATGAGTGGCGAAGCCAGGACTAGACTCCAAATTGTGTATCTTCTGGTTCCAAGGGCAATAGATTTTCCCACTATACCTTGCTGTTTATCCTTTGACTATGGTTCAAATGACATTAAAAGTACAAACCTTGTTGCTTTGGTACTTCAATATAAGTTGTTTTTTTCCTTGAAGCAATTACCATGAAGTTATTACCTCAATTCTGACAATATCTACATGGAGTAGCTTCGATCCCACACAAGACTGCCCTGTCCATGAACTTCAGAGGCCAACTGAAAGTCCTGTCACCTGTGCTTCCAACCTAGGCAATGGGGTTCCGAGGCATCCACAACCGCCTCCTTGGGTTCTATTGATGTGCTAGAGTGGCCCACAGAATTTCATTTACTATATTGCCAGTTTGTTATAAAAAGACACCACAGGGAGCAGCCAGGTGGAAAAGGAGCACAGGACAAGGTATGGGGAAAGGGCAAGGAGCTTCCCATGCCCTCTCCAGGCATGCCACTCTTCCCAAATCTCCAGGTGTTCACCAACCAGGAAGCCCTCTGAAGCCCAACCTTTTGGGGTTTTGTGGAGGCTTCATTACATAGGCATGATTGGTTACATCATTGGTGTTTGGTTACTAAACTCACTCTCCAGCCTTCTCCCCTCCCTGGAGCTAGAGGGGTAGTACTGAAAGTTTCAACCCTCTGGTTTCTCTAGCAAACAGTTATCATCCTTTGGTTAGTTAGGGCTTTTCAAAAGTCATCTCATTAACATAACAAGAGACACCTTCATTGCTCTCATTGGCTAGGAATTTCCAAGGGTTCTAGCAGCGCTGTGCCAGAAACAGGATGAAAACAAAATATCTACTTCTTATTAGAGCAGCATTGGTCCAAACCCAGCAGGTCCAGGGGTTTCCAAAGGTGTAGACGGAGTCGGCGAAGAAGGAATGACACGGAGACAGCGTTCAGTTGATCAGCAGCCTAGCCAGGATCTCCAGTCAAGTTCTGGTCTGGATCTCCAGAGAAGTTCTGCCGTTTATTGTCTTGTTACATCCGTATTTATACCAGTTGATTTTAATCCTGTCAATTTCTATTACAAAGGTTAGGGCGTTTCTTATCTCCATTCCAGGGAGCAAAGATTATGTAGCTTAGGCATGATTGTTTGTAGTTAAAGTGATTAACTACCCGGCTGGCACTTAGTTAAGGAGTTTCATCCCCTCCCTGACTTCAAGGAAAAATTCCTACCTGGGGAAACAACCTTTCTCGTAGAGGTGACCTTGGTTAAAACACACAGCACTAAGGGGAGCAAACATATTAAGAACAGTATGCTATATACGCCAGGTCCCTTGAAACATATGCTGTGCAGATGTTTCTTTCCTGCAGCGACTGTGTCAAGCAGCAAGGATGGACCGGCTTCTGGCAAGTACCCTTTCCTTTGCGTCACAAACCAACTGGACTTGGGCAATGCACCTAATCGGTCATGAGATCTTCATAGAAAGCCTGGAATAGAGTGCCCTTTCCAAGACCACTTCCTGTGGGCTATGGGATCATGTACAGTAATGTCAAGTGCACAGAATTGCATAAGGAAAGCAGGAAAGTCTGGACCAGGAATTCTTATTGGAGCAGCATTTGTCTCCCACTCTCTTATTCCACCTTTGCTGTTGCTCTGCTATGTCTAGTGTGGGGTAAGCAGTTGATCCTTCAGGACTATTTGGAAAATAGTCATCCTGTGAGGTAGAATGGATGCTGTGGTGTGGCAACCAGATTCTTCTTTCAGGACCAAGGCTGTCATCCCGCCAGATCCTGGAGAACTCTCAGCTGAGCTCTTCTCCAGGAAACAACAGCAGCCGAAGAGAGTTGACCCCACCAAAGTCACCCTCCCTGACTGGTGGCAGGATGTTCGACTTGGGAGGGAGATGGTTTAAGAAGGTCAAACATCCCTGTATCAGGGCAGGACAACTCTACAGGCCCATCAGGGAAGCCTAGTAAGATTGGTTGAGGCTTCTGTTATAGTTGCAGGACAGTTTCATTTCTTTCTAGGTCCAGCCCTTTCCCCCTCACCTATTATGGTTATTACTCCTGAGAGCACTCTCCAATAAACCTCCTGCACACAAGTCTAAGAATTTCAGTCTGTTTCCTAGGGAACCTGACCTGCCACAGATGGTGCCAGAAGACGCCTGAGAAAGCAGACTTCAGCCAGCTGGCAATGATGACTCCATCACTGGTGGGAGATAAAACATTAACAGCCCTTGGCACGTGCTTGCAGTTCAATCATTAAAATTTCTACCAGTGGTGAACTGGGATGGGATACTGCAGGAAGGGCAATGGCATTAGCATGTACATATTTCCAGCATTTGAGAGTTTTGTGGTAAATGGTGGTTAAGGACTTTGGAATTGGTTGATTGTTGTTAGGGCTCACCCATGCATTAGGGCAGTGTTTCTCAGCCTGTGGGTCACGACCCCTTTGACGATCAAATGACCCTTTCACAGGGGTTGCCTAAGACCATCCTGCATATCAGATATTTACATTATGATTCATAACAGTAACAATATTACAGTTATGAAGTACCAACGAAAATAATTTTGTGTGCCGAAACCGGTTTGGCACGCTCCACTGGGATAGAGCGTCGGCCTGCGGACTGAAAGGTCCCAGGTTCGATTCTAGCCAAGGGCACATGCCCGGGTTGTGGGCTTGATTCCCAGTAGGCAGCCAATCAATGATTCCCTCTCTTCATTGATGTTTCTATCTCTTCCTCCATCTCCCTACCTCTCTTAATTCCCCGGCAGAAATGTGTATACTCGTTTTCACAAAATGTTCTTTTTCAGTCGTCGACGAGTATACTAAGAAAATATGGTAAAAAAATATGGTTTATAGGAAGACGAGTTACAAACTGTTTTCATAACCAGCATCAAAAATACTATATAGAACCAAAATAAAAAAATTAGTCTGAAAAAGAAACGTTTTTAACAAAAAAATTGTTGGGGAAGGGGTTAAATCAATAAAGAAATATATTTAAAATTTTTTTTTTTAAATTAGCAAGGTGGCCCTAACCGGTTTGGCTCAGTGGATAGAGCATTGGCCTGCGGACTGCAGGGTTCCAGGTTCAATTCCAGTCAAGGGCATGTACCTTATTTGCAGGCACATCCCCAGTAGTGGGTGTGCAGGAGGCAGCTGATCGATGTTTCTCTCTCATCGATGTTTCTAACTCTCTATCCCTCTCCCTTCCTCTCTGTAAAAAATCAATAAAATATATTTCAAAAAAATTAGCAAGGTATCTATCCATGGCAGGCAGTCACAGATCCTCATATGAGATAAACAACAGTATACACTTATTATCTTGCCCCAGGGCTATGTTAACTCTCTCCCTTTCTCATAATTTAGTGACCAGCCTAATTGAGCATTCCAGAGAACCAAGCATTTATCTACTTTATTGGTGACATCATGTTAATCAAATCAGATAAGCAATAAGTGGCAAGTATTTTGGAGGCCTTGGTATGACACACAAACTCCGGATAGTATAAGATACATTTAAGGAAAATTCAGGGACCTACCATATCAATGTAACTTTTAGGGGCCCAGTGGTTTAGGGCATAACAGGGCATCCCCTTCAAAAGCGAAGTATTGTATATTGCCCCCTTCTACCACTGAGGAAGAAGCACAATGTCTGATAGGCCTCTTTAGGTTTTGAGTGTTGCCTATTACATGATTGGTAATAGTGCTCTGACCAAATGTTATTGCTATGCTTAAAACTTTGCTAAAAACAATTATTTTAGTTACAGTTTTTGTGGGGCAGGGATTTAGGCTAAGGTCTCAGCTGGGTCTGTCTGGCTTACGTCTCTCATGGACTTGCAGTCAAACAGTGGTTGAACTTAGAATAGTCGTTGGGGTGGGTGGGAAGGGGGAAGTGAGAGTGAAGGGAGGCCTGCAAAAGCTGAGAGCTGTCAACACCTCTCTCTCTCTCTCTCTCTCTCTCTCTCTCTATGAACTGGGTGGGCTTCCTCACAGCATGATGGCTGGGTTCCAAAATCATTTTCAGAGGACCAAGTAGAAGCTGCATACTCTTTTCTAAACTAGACTCAAAAATCATGCAGTGTTGTTTCTTCTGCTCTCTATTGGTTGGAACTGCCACAAGCTCCCATCCAGATTCGAGGTCAGAGGACATAAGCACCACCTCTTCATAGAGACAGTGTCAAAGGATTTGGGGGCCATGTTTGTAAAATGCCATAATATGAAAAACTGAAATCAGCATCAATTTTAGAAAAGGCTGGGCATGTGTGTTGACTCCACTACTAGTATATTCTACCGTATGCTATGAACTATATAATACAATCCATCCTTTCAAAAATAATTTTTACTTTCTCCTTTTGTTTTAGTTTCAGCAGCAGCAATATAGAGAATAACAATGCTTTTTTAGTCAACTTCCCTTGGATGTAAGATATAGAGACTCACTCATGTTACCAAAGGTTACCAGGAAAAAACAAACCCAGAGCAGAAACAGCAGCTGCTCCAGAACTGAAGGTGAATCCTGGTGACTGGACAGCAGGAAGGTCATGGAGTCCTACTCTAGTGCCCTTGTATTTATCTGACTTGACTATTGTCTGCCTTTCCATTTCCCCCCTCCCTGCTCACCTGCTGCTGCCTGTGTGACCTGACCCAGCTTTTGCTCTCTTAGAACTGGAGCTAGCATTGTGGCCTCTCCAACTTCTATCTCAAGACATTTCAAGGTCATCTGTTGACACTGTCTTATTCTTTAGGAATTTCCTGGATCAAGTTCCCCAGAAAGAGATAAATTGCTGACCTCAAAGTGGATTGTCTGTGTTTGAATTACATCCTTTTCTTGTTCATTTAGTGACCACTCTTGTATAAAGAGAAGTTCAGCTCTTAACAATTAAAACTGGAAGGAAAAGGCAGCCAGGATTGGCATGGCTGTGCACTCGTCAGCATAAATCAATGTAGATATTGATCTCCAAAAGCTGGTAGTATGGATCAATCAAAATAAGAAAAATAAAAGGTAAAATGTAAAGTTATCCAAGAAGATGTGGTACTATGTTATAAATATACACATTCATATATATCCACAGATTCCTTTAAGAATCAATATATCAAGTTAACATCATTGTTAATTAAACTAGCAAACTGAAAGTTACAGATTAATGTTTTATTTCCATGAATTATTATTGCAACTATTCTTTAGCATCCAGCTACATGCTAGCTATGTCAGAACCTCCACGAATTGAGACTGACTTTCAAGTTTCAAGCAATTAGGCATTCAAATGAATGTCGTGTTAACATGGAAAATTTAGCCTTGTATTTTCTTCGATTCTCTTTGAAAAGAAGGATACTCAGAAATTATTCTTCATTCAATAGCTTGGAAATGCATCTGTTTCCAACTGCATGTGGTATCTACTCAAATCTGTATTGGAAAATTACACTGTAAATGCTCTGCAGACTTTTTCCCCCACTCATTTTCAGTCTCACAGTCTCTCACTTCTTAATCAATTCCTATTTTCTCAACACAGACTGCATTGTCACCAAGCTATCAAATAATAATTTTTTAGAACTGAAAATGAAAAGAAAAAAAAAATCCTAACCAAACAAACAAGAGTGAAGCTTCAGGAACCTTTTGAACCTGTGTCATTATTTTCAACATCCATCCCTCTGCATGTGGTGAGATAGGTACCTGTTATGCTGATTACAATTTTTTTAATTCAAGATTTTAGAACAATCTCTAAAATGAATTTCCTTTCACTTTTCTTCAGGCAAGCCTGCAAATACCAAATCCAATTATGAGAGAAATTTAATTTCCCTTTTGGTCTATGGCACAGCACAACAATTATCTGTGGATATTGAAAGAAAATTCATCAAGTAGAATTCTTTTGGTTCACATGGGATAAAGTCCCCATGAAATGATGCCACGGTTGGTGTCATCTGCTGACATTCACACATGATTCAGTGCCTCTAGACAACAATCTCGGGGAATCTGTTTTTCCAATACAAGTCAGACTTTGTCTCTTTTCTAGAAAATGAAAGGATCCAGAATCCCCACCTTTTTAAGGCTGGCTGCCTCCCGTTACACTCAGCACCCAGAAGCAATGCAGAGACTTCCTGGTGTTTCTCTGAATGCGGTTCAGTGACATTGTAGAGATGAGGCAGCCGGGTGTTTGGCAGATTTCTCACTTGTCCCGTGGCTGCCTTTGCATCTGTTAATACAGCCTCTGTGTTTATATGCACGATTAGGCTAAGAATTCCAGGGTCAACCACCCACAGATTGTATAAAAAATAATCAGTCTTATTTGACTGTCTTAACATTTTGGCTACTTTAAGTTGTTAAGGCAACCAGATCTGATGAAGTACTCACCCATCAATTTGATGTTCAGCAAATGTCTGTCACGGTTCTGAAGTTGGAGGGGGAAAAAATAATAAAAATCGACTGTCAAAACAGTCAATCCCAAACAGTCAAGCCAATCATGAATTTCTCCCCATACCAGCGAGCACTGCTTCTCCTTTCCCTTCCCCCTCCTCCTCCTCTTCTCCTGAGAGCTTCCCTCCCACAGTGTCTTACCCCCAGCGATGTTGATGAATGGCAGAGAAGGGAGATAGTGTAGTTTCACAAAGGCCGACATTTTCCAAAAGGTTTCTCTTTCCTTTGCATTGATGTTAGATGATTTATTTTATTTTATTTTGCTATTAAATAGTCTTAAAAGATCAATCTATGGAATGTATGGAGAATGTTTATCTTAACAGAGAATTTAGGCAGAAATGTCCTTTGCTTTCCCTTTCAAGATGAATTCCCCTTTCCAGGGAGCACAGCTCTGAAGCCAGAGACAGGCAGCTGGCTTGCACCGTCCTCTCCCGTGGCTGCGCCGCTCCAACCTCCTTGGAACACAAGAGCTCCGAGTCTGGCCCCGGTGTGGGTTGTGGCTGGCTTTCCAAGTTGGGAAATGCGTTAGTAATTATTTTTTACTCCTGTCTCCATTTTAAATTCCAGATTCCCCATCCCCAACCCCCATCTCTAGCCTGTGTTTCTCCACCAGCTTCCCACCTCACTATGACTGCTAATTTAACCCTGACTCCCTTCCTCCAGAAACATTTGACTTTGTGCAAGAACTTGGCATCAATTTCTCTCCTCCTACTTCCCCAGACTAGGATAATTAGCATCAGCAGGCAGCACTGCCAGACTGCTGCCTGGGTCCTCTGGGCTCTGCCTGGTACAACAGTAGCCCCCTTTTTCTTGGCAAAAGGACAGTGGCCACTAGTTGCCAGTTGCCAGGAGACCTTGTCCAAGATTTTACTTCAAGACGGTGTTACCAGGGATGTGGACTAAGCCAATTAGCTCATTTAATGAAGAAATCTATAGGGGCGGAAATGTAGAATTGAAGCCTCCTTAGTTCACATATCCCTGCGTTGAATTTGAAAGAATTCTATTGCTTTTTCTTATCAAGAAAGGTTATTCTGTGTCACTCATAATCTGGAAAGGGTTATAAGGGAATTAAGAATTGTGTAACCTGCTTAAGAGAACAAACTTTGCAATCACTTAAGAAATGCCCATTTCTTCCTTTTGTTGATAAGTTGATTACATACCACTTTTATCTCCTCTTTAATTAAGTCCCCAAGGACAAATACTGTGTCTGATTTCATAACTAAAATACCAGCATATATGTACTTAAAAATAATGCTATTTAAATTCTTTAAAAATAGTCCATAATTCCATATTTTTACTAATTCAGTCCCACCTTCCCTTGTCACACTGAAAGAATGGTGTTTCATTGTACATGTTGGTGAATGTATGTTTTTTGGGTTTATAGAACTATCTTTGTAAAATGCCTTTGATTATAGGAATTTAGTATGGAACTAGAACTCGGGTGGTAGAGATAGTGATAGAGATTACAGATAGAGACATTGTCTCTACTCATTTATGATACACATTCTATTCAACCCAGACTATAAAGTACAAAATACATAGTACAAAATTGTGGCTAAGCCATGCTACCCCTCTATTTTGGGGAGAAAGGAAGTAGCAACTGTATGGGTCCCAGTGATGAGGTCTCTATATATTAGAAGATGCACATCCAGGGATGGGATTTTTCCCTATTGTTTCCACATCTCAGAGGAATGAAAATTGGGACTATTTTTCTAACATTGACGTTTACCTTGGCCACCCCACCCCACCCCTATCCTTCATTTCAGAGGACTAGCTCCTTAATTAAGCACAGGTTTTCTGTAATAAAGAATACTATATGTGGCCACAAAGAGTGGATGTGGAAGCAACAGCATGTGCTCTGGAGCTTAATTTATTATCTGCTCTGGCTTCAGCCTGTGGGACTGTCAATTGTTAACAAGGTAAAAACTTGACTCTCATATAAATATACAAAGAACAAAGATTAAAATTCATTTAATCTATTAATGAGGAAGCAATAGTGTTATAAAACTGGTTCAAGAATTGGAGAAACAAAGTTTATATCAATAGATAGATAGATAGATAGATAGATAGATAGATAGATGAAAGATAGATACATACATCCCTTTGAAACATATATTTTCTGCTGGAATGAAATCATTTGTATTAGACAAAAAGCAACAAGTTATCCTACAGCTTCACAGAGCCTGGTGCTAACCAACAGTAAATATAAGCCAAACGAAGATACATTCCCTTAAAAAATGTATAATCTGTGGGCCCCAATTAGATAAAGCTCCAGTATGAAGGACATGCAGGCATCTTTTTCCTTATTTTCAGGTTAGGGATAATTTTTCTTAACAAGAATTAAGGCAAATTACCTCAACTCTCTGAACCTCAATGCCTTAATTTGAAAAAAAAAAATGGGAATAACATTATCTATTGTACAGAATTGCTGCAAGATTTAAATGAAATTATATATCTAAAGCACTTCCCATAATACCTTAAATGATAATTCCCTTCTCCTTCAGTATTCCTTTTATGCCATACTAGAGGCCCGGTGCATGAAAATTCATGCACTGGGGGAGGGGTCCCTCAGCCCAGCCTGTCCTCTCTCATAGTCTGGGAAACCTCAGGGGAAGGAGGTGACCTGGCAATCAGGGGAAGGCGATGCCCCCATCACACCTCTGCTGCTGTCACTGCCGGCAGCGCAAGCCTCGGCCGGCCTTGGTTACATGAGCCTCTTGTGGCTGTGAGCATCGCCATCTTTGAGGGCGGGGCAGTCAACTAGCATATTTCCTCCTTGTTGGCTGTGGGCACTGCCATCTCTGTGATGGTGTGAGGGTCAATTAGCATATCCCCTCTTTATTAGATAGGATTATCTGATATTTTACCAATCAGATCTCTTTCAATTGGTGCATCCACTTATTACCAAAGTAATGATAATTCATAGTTATGAGGATGACACTGAGATTTATCACAGCCTTCTGTGTCATTATAGATAAAATTATGTGTTCAGCATAGTATTAAAGTTAAGTGTAATTTGTCATGTTCTACTTTTTTAAAAATTTATTATCTGCCCTAGCCCAGTAGTTCAGTTGGTTAGAGCATCATCCCCATACACCAAGTTTGTGGGTTTGATCTCTGGTCAGGGCACATACAAGAAGCAACCAATGATTGCATAAATAAATAGAACAACAAATCTCGACCTATCTCTATCTCTACCTCTATCACCTCTCGCTCTGTCTTTATCAAAAATTCAGTTAACAAAAACCATATTTTCCAGATTATTAAGCATAAAAGAAAATTTGAGAAAGTATTTCTTATTTAAATTCTTTATTGTTTAAAGTATTACATATGTCTCATTTTTCACTGATTGACCTCTCCCCAGCCACTCCCACTCCCCCAGCACATGCTCTCACCTCCCCCACTCTCGCCAGTCTGTGTCCATTGGTTATGCTAATATGCATGCATACAAACCTTTGGTTGATCTCTTACCCCTTCTCCCCCTGCCTTCCCTCATAGGTTGGACAGTTTTTTTTACCTGGAAGACCAATTTGAATCCAAAAGTGCTGGTGTGAAGAGTTAGATTTGGACAAATACCATCTAATTTTTCTTCCTACTCTAAGATTTTATAATATGTAGAAAAGGATAGCTAAGAAACAATTATATGCAGAAAGAAGAACACCCAGGCATGTTATTCCCCAGAAAAAAAACCCAATACAATTGTATGTTAAAAATAACAACTGCAGGATAGTATTTTTATGTCTTTGAAAGGTGATTATGGACAATTTCAAATATATAAGAAATGACAAAACACTCAAGTACCCACCATCCATATTTAACACATTTGAATATTTTGTCATGTCTACTTGAGCTATTTTTTAAATAAATAAATTAGACATAACTAAATTCCTCTTCTCATCACCACTCTCTCCCTTTTTCCTCC
Organism: Myotis davidii; assembly: GCF_000327345.1. Classification (NCBI taxonomy): domain Eukaryota; kingdom Metazoa; phylum Chordata; class Mammalia; order Chiroptera; family Vespertilionidae; genus Myotis; species Myotis davidii. Next base: position 583,895 of record NW_006288952.1, on the reverse strand, counting down.
TCCCACCCTTAAAGGTAATCATTATTTGGAAGTTGATCCATATTCTTATGGCAATGTTATGCACCTATAACAATATATAGCATTATTTGGTGAGATTTTAGACTTTTTCAAGAATTATCATATGCTATATGTCATTTTTTAGTATCTTGTTTTTTCACCCACCATTAGATTTTTTAAACTTTATCTGTGTCAATATATCTAGATCTACTATATATTCCAAAATATAATAATCCTACAGTTTATAGAACCATTTCTTTTTGGAGTTAATATCTCCATTTCTTGCTAGAACAAGTCTGCAATAACTTTATTTGTGTATACAAAGAATTTCTTGGGTTCTAGGGAATGTGCACCTTTTACTTTAGTAGATATTGCCAAACTGAGTTTCCTTTTCAATAATGTGCCTGTTCATAATCTGCTCCCATTTTCTTTTTGGGTTGTTTCTTTTTCATATAACTGTGTGTGTGTGTGTGTGTGTGTGTGTGTGTGTGTGTGTGTGTGTAACCTTTTGATGATCATATGCATTAAAATATTTTCTTCTAGGATTTTGTATTTTTAGTTTCTGTGATACTTATTCTTTTAACTTGAACATAGCCAACTTCCCTCTCTTGAGAGGTACTATAGAGCAGTTGTTCTAACCCAGAATGCCTGGGATCAACTCATACCTCTCCCACTTACTGCACAGGTTAAAGAAGGAAAGTCTATAGTCTCTCCAGTCCTGTCTTTTATGAAGATCATCATAATATCTGCCTCACGGGGTTTTTATAAGGATTACATGAGATAGTATATGTAATATACTTAGAATGCTGTGTAGCACATTGAATAGCTCACTAAATATTGACTTATTGACTTTGTTATTATTTTACTTTATGGTTGGTGCTTTTTACATCTCATTTAAGAAATATTTATCTGCCTTCATATAAAAATATCTTACATTTTCTATTAAAAGTTTTAAAATGTTGCTTCTACACTGATTCATCTCAAATTTATTTCTAAGTGCAGTATGGGTAGAAAGTCTATTTTTTTCTCACATGGATAGGCATTTTTTAGCAGTATTTATTGATAATTTACCTTTCCTCGTAATGCTAACTCTGTCATGAATATATCAAATATTTATGGTTTGACAATAGGTTCTTGACTTGTTACAGTATTCTATTTGTCAAACCATGTTGCTTGTATTACTATCAACTTATAAAATACTTACAAATGTGGTAGTATGGGTCTTCCCTCATTCTTCTTCAAAATTTCGTTACTTAGTCCTTGCCTTTTAATCTTCCACATGAATTTTAGAATCAGGTGTCAAGTTCCATGGAAAATTCCAATCATTTGATTTGGGGGAAGTTTTAATTACGAGACTAAATTTCATCCTAAGAAAGTTTATTTTTACTATATGTCAGGCAGTATGTTATTTCAAAAGAGCTAAGATCTGAAGATTTGGAGTAGAATTACATACACTCCTTTGAACAAGGCCATTCATAACTCTTGGCTTCAGTTTCCTCATCTGTAGAAGACGCTGGACCATGATCATCCAATAGCATACCTTGAACAATACTACTCAAAAAGTAATACCTAGAGGAGCTCCATTACCATTACCTGGGTGTTTATTAGAATTGCAAATTAGAATCAGAATCTCTGAAGATGGAGCACTTGAATCTATTTAACAAGCTCTCCAGGTGATTCATATACATGATGTGACAGTTAATTTCATGTGTCAACTTGGTTAGGTCATGGTATCCAGATATTTGGCCATACAATACTCTAGATGTTTCTATAAATGAATTTTTAGATGAGATTAACATTCTTACCAGTAGACCCTGAGTAAAGCAAATTACCTTCCATAATGTGGGTGGGACTCATTCAATCAGTTGAAGGCCTTAATCGAAAAAAGACTGACCTCCTCCTAGAGAGAATTCTACCAGCAGACCATCTTTGGACTCAAACTGCAATTTGGGTCTCCAATCTGCCAGCCCACCCTGCAGATTTTGGACTTGCCAAGTCTTTATAATCACATAAGCAAATACCTTAAAATAAATCTCTCTATATAGATAGATGATAGATGATGATAGATAGATGATGATGATGATAGATAGATAGATAGATAGATAGATAGATAGATAGATAGATGATGATGGATAGATAGATGATAGATAGTTTTTTTCTCTTACTGGTTCTGTTTCTCTGGAACAGAGACTAGTACACAAGGTAAAGTTTGAGAAGCCCACCGTCAATGCACCTGGCATAACTCCATCCTTTATGTATGACTTGTCCAGATTCACCCAGTTGTGCAAGAGCTATGTGTAAAATCTAGGTCACAGGAGGACCAGTGTAATGTGTTTTCTGCTGTGCTTGTTAAGGAAAACACATTGTAAAGAAAATAAACAACTTGAGTTGAGTGGATGAGTAAGGAGAGCAGAAATTTTATTTTCACAATGAATTAATTTAGGAAGTGTATTTACATAAGGAGCTCACCTGGTGAATCATTTATAAATTTCTATATGCTTGACAGAAAAAGCATCGGCAGAGACTCACATATTAGAGCTAAATACCTATTTTAAGTTGAATCATAAATGAAAATAAAGTATCTGTAATAAAAATGTAAGACAATATAAGCACCTTTTAGCCAAATATTTTATTTCTCTATATAATTTAAGAAGATATTTTTGTGTTTAGGTGTAGACATAAGCTCTGTATACTCATTCAGTGGACCTTAGAAAGCATTTACTGGGAGAAATTAACCACTCAGGCCCCAGGGATGTGAGAGACCTCTTATCCCAATAAGGGAGAAGTAAACGCAGCTCTAGTCTTCGTTTACTCCCTATAATATACCTTGGATGTGGGGAGAACAGTTAGCAGAAAAGGATCCAGGTTTAGATGCAGGAAAACTTTCATAGTGTAAGCATTTTGAGACAGTGGAATACACTGTGCATGACCTGGATCTAAATTGCGACTCAACAAGCCAATGACCATTGTGATTCCCACTTGGTCTAACCAATGCTTTATGTTCCTAACGGTTATATCAGAGAGATTTTGCTGACATGTACTCAATAATGGATCAGGTCTTAGCAAGTAACCAGAGGATTTAGAGAAAGAGAAATAGAAAAAGAGCACCTTTCCAATCGGCAGATCTGTTTCTCACTGTGTGCAGCACAAAACACACAAAACCGTGACTACTTATGACACCTGGGAGAGTTTGCAGAGAGTGAAAGCTAATCCTCTCGTGTGGAATATAAGCTTGGACACACAGACATTTATCACACTTTATCTTGACTGAAAAGTCTTTGGTGTTTTCAAATGGCTCTGGGTTGTCTGAGTCTGGCCCAGGGCCGTGTTAGAAATTTAGCATCTTCGACACCACTGGTTTGCCAGGGCGGGGAGCCTGCATTGAGTCAGCCGGGGAGGCACCCGGAACATGGCATGAATATTTATAAGTGAAAATGTATTAACAGAGCTTAAAGAACCTTTATCCCTAACCCTCTAAGAGACAAAAGAAATGTCCAAGGGAGACAGCTGACTGGAATTTTATAAGCTACTGATATTTTAAAATCTATTATTTTTAAATGGCACTTCTCCTCCCTGCATCTGAATGGGGAATTTGCTATACACACTGCCCATTCCCTGCCTTTATCAGTTGTCCTCTTAGGGACACTGTTGGGAAACTTTCTTTTGAGTTTGTCAGACCTGACTCTCCAAAGAGAAGCCCCGGAAGCTGGTGTGTTTCAGAAATGCATATGCTATCATTAAAGGAGCCCTCCGTTCTCCCGCAGCGCCTCCCTTGAAAGCATTTAGTCCTTCTACCAAAATGTAGTTCAGCCTTTATTCTGCAGAGCCAATTTGTTTATGCTTCCAAGTTCAATCACAATCTATTTGTAAAACCTATTTAGGATCAGAGTCACATAGCCAGAAATGATCATGCTCTAATTTCCTTATTAGAGAGATTCTTGTTGCAGCTGGCAGCTTGATTTGACTACTCCCAGAGTCTGGAGCGACATGTTTGTTCTTAACGTCGTTTCCTCATTTTGTCTTCGTTCCTTCTTCTACCCCACCCCATCCCAACATGCACATATCGAGTCAGAGAGGAACAATTCTCGACATTGCTTAGATGGAGGTGAAATGAGAGAGTGACACCTTTTTACTTGTCAAGAAATGAATAAAATTGGGCTATTCATACTATCTGCAGGAGAGAAAAGAGGGAAATGTTCACAAAACACACCGTGATGGGGAAAAATTGCTTGAAGATTCAGGTAAAAGGTCAATTATTTCAAAGGACTTGGGGAGTTCTGTGTTCTGGATAATTGAATCAGAATTAAAGCAGAAAGCCAATGCATCATTTGAGAAAACTTACTTCATCTACTTTTTCTTGAACATTTTCCTTTATAAAAATAGGTGAGCCAATCTTTCTGACAAGTCTTTTAAGGTAATTGGACAGTTCCCTAACAATGGAGGGTCTTCGAGTGTCTCTGTCTGCTTTGCTTGGTGAAATCATCCTCATCTGATTCAAATGTGATTTTGTAAGCTGTCCCTAAAGTCTCACTTTTTCCTTGATGTAATGTAGTTGTGTGTGTGTGTGTGTGTGTGTGTGTGTGTAATAGATTTCACTGGTCTAAGCAGGAAATGCGGTGAAAACTGCAAAGATGCTCCCATTTTGCTTGTAATGGTGGTTAAAGTGATGTCATATCATAAAGTCCTCTTTGTAATAGATTATCAGTTGCCCAGAGATCTCTCCTACCATATCTTTCAAACTACACTGAGAAGCCGCATGATTTACTAATAAATAAGTGTCAAATAAATATGTAACATTTGTCACTCAACACTAAGTTTCTTTTTCAAAATAGCCTGGGGTACAGAGAAGCAGGCTAAATAACATGTTCTATATCTCAACAATGGAGCTTTACTTTGATTTGAATTAGGCAATTTGACCCTTCCCTGAGGTCATATAATAGTTTCCATGAACATCCAAATAATATAACCTTTTCACTCATGCTTTCAAACTTCTCTTGGACTCTGTAAATATGTCTCTCTTCTCTGCATCCAGCATGCCTAGAGAGCAGTCTGGTTCTTCAGTAGGGGTGGCTGGGGATTGAGAAAATGAAAGAAAGAGACAGACACAGAGATGGAAGAAAAAGCTGGGGCCGGGTGGGACCACTGTCCTCCGACCAAGACAGTAACAGAGACAGTGACCCCGAGCCAATACAGCGTATTTATTTTATACAGCAAAAAACAGGAAGTTTTACTAAAAGTCAAGACAAAGGAGATTATTTGCATTTTTGGGTGGTCCAGAGTCATATTCATTCGTGGTGCTTGGCTGGATTTAAATAACAAAACCCACCCCCTGGCACCTGGGCTGAAGGTGAAGCTGACAACACTCCTGCCTTTTGGCAAAGGATGTATTTCCAGGATGTGGATTTGCCAACACCACTGGCTTCAGCTGACAATAATTAAAAGAAATGCCCATGTGCCTTCCCAGGCGCTCTCTACAGGACTCCTGCATTATTTACTCACCTTTTTTCTTTTTCTTTCATTCACTATTGAAATACCACTTCCTCCAAAAAGTCCTTGACACATTGTTAATTATCCACTCAATATTCATCTATTCTACCCTTTTTTTTTCTTACCAACTGAATCTTGAATTTATTCAAGGAATATGTTTCCAATTTAAAATAACGTTTCAGACCTCAGGATCACTTCAAATCTAACTGAATGGAAATCCTACAACTAGGGATTTAAAGAAGAAGCCACATCTTGACCATAGGAGGAGCAGAGACACAGAATAAGCTATTCACACACTCACATGTGGTGGTTTAAAATTGGAAGGGATACCTTGGCTGCAGAGATCTCAGTCCCACACTAGGCCTCCCGACCTGGGTTCCAGTGCTGGGATGAGAAGTTCCCAACACTTTCTGTATAAACTAGTGGGGACTGAGGCTGAGGGAAGTGGAGGCTGCTGGAGTCCCAGGTAGTTCCTCTTAAAGGGCCCATGCACAGACTAACTTGGACTCACCCCTCTGAGCTCTAGCACTGCAGCAACAGCTTGAAAGGAACCAGGGACATATGGGGAGGAACTAAATTGTCTGGTGGAGGGTGGGGAGGATGGGGAATGGGGGAAGCAGCTCTCTGATAGACAAAAGTGCTGGCAGAGGCCACTGTTCCCTTTCTGAGATCCCCTGGGCACCATAGCTGAATACCCGTCAACCTTGTTCATACTGTTTGTCCTGCCCTATTGATTCCCTGAAACTCCACCCACCCAATTTGTGGACCCATCCAAAATTTTTCCCATTGCTTTTCCATAGAACTGGCCTCTCTTGCCTCTTGCTTTGGACTTTCTAAAATCTTTCAAACAAGCAGCATCTGGCATCTACATCCCTGTATCTCTTGCTAAGTGGTATGAGGCCTAGCACTAGTGGCAACTGATCTCGGTTTGAAGCATGGCCTCTCCTGGGCACCACCAAGCCCCAAACAGGTAACAGCCATCTGCAGATCTCTCTGTAACTCATGCTGGGTGGTCCCAGGCAAAGTTCAGTTGGTGGTTAATGTTGTACCTCTCTGGAGGCCCCAGAGTCAGTGCACCTAGTAGATAGTTTCAGAGCACACTGGATTACAACCTTACCAACTCCACAAGCAACACATTCAAAGGGTGTACTGGATGAGCACCAAAGCAAATCCTGCTCCATTAGGGCTGGCTCCTGCACAGCAGCTTCTCCACTGTATTTGCAGCCAACCCTTGCAGCTGATTGGCCTGGGGGGGGTCAATCCCTCCCAGTGACACCACTCACAATCAAGACTAAACTACAACAATACTGTATATACAGCCTACACAGGGGCATACCTGAAGTGTCCAGCTCAGGTGACTGGACAGTCTGTGCCACTGGGCCCTATAGGACATACTACACAAGGCCACTCTACCAAATCCAAGAGACTTAGTAGCTCTACCTAATACATAGAAACATAGGGAAGCAGTCAAAATGTGGAGACAAAGAACACTTCCCAAATAAAAAAGAAGATAAATTTCTTGAAAAAGAACAAAATGAAATAGAGACAAGTAAACTAGTAAACTACCAGATACAGAGTTCAAAACAATAGTTATAAGGATGCTCAAGAAACTTAGTGAGAGCTTCAACAGCAAAAAAAAAAAAAGACATATAAACCATTAAAAAGAACCAGACAGAAATGAAATAAAAAATAATTACAGACAATCAACAGTAGTGTAGATAAAACTGAGAATCAAATCAGCAATTTGGAATATAAGTAAGCAAAAAACACCCAATCAGAATAGCAAAAAGAATCCAAAAAAAGAAAATAGTGTAAGGAGCCTCTGAGCATACCAATATTCACATCATGGTTGTGCTGGAAGGAGAAGAGAGAGAGCAAGAGATTGAAAACTTATTTGAAAAAATAATGACAGAAAACTTCCCTGACTTGTTGAAGAAAAAAACATACAAGTTCAGGAAGGACAGAGAGTCCCAAAAAAATGAACCCAAAGAGGTCTACACCAAGACACATCATAATTAAAATGTAAAAGGTTAAAGACAAAGAGAGAATCTTAAAAGCAGCAAGAGAAAAACAGTTAGTTACCTACAAGGGAGCTCCCATAAGACTGTCAGCTGGTTTCTCAACAGAAATTTTGCAGGCCAGATGGGCTGGCAAGAAATATTCAAAGTGATGAAAAGCAAGGACCTACAACCAAGATTACTCTACCCAACAAAGCTATCATTTAGACTTGAAGGTCAGAAAAAGAGCTTCACAGACAAAAAAAAAAGCTAAAGGAGTTCATCACCACTAAACCAGTATCACGTGAAATGGTAAAGGGTCTTTTTCAAGAAGAAGAATAAAACCTAAAAAATATGAACAATAAAATGACAATAAATACATATCTATTAACAATTGAATCTAAAAAAAAATAAGTAGAACAGAAACAGATTCTTAGATACAGAGAACATTATTACAGTTGGCATATGGGAATGGGGTGGGTATTGAGTGAAGATGGTAAAGGGATTAAGAAATACAAATTGGTTGTTACATAATAGTCATGAGGATATAAAGTACAGCATAAGGAATATAGTCAATAATATACTAATAACTATGTATGGGGTCAGATGGGTGCAAAATTTAATGAGATAATCATGTAGTAAGATATATAATATCTAATCCCTGGGGTGTACACCTGAAACTAATATAATAATGTAGGTCAACTGTAATTGGAAAAAAAAGATGTGATTTCCATAAATAAATAAAAAGAAATTTGCACCCTTGATGACATTGCTGATTTATGCTCATCTTAGACTATCTATTTCTGATTTGCAATGCCATGAAACTAATAAACTTCTTTCCTGTTTAAGCTACCTTTTGTACGTTTTGTAGCTAGAACTAATTCTGACCAATATAACCTTCTCAACTATGTGAGAGACCCACAGTAAATTTTCCTGAGACCTTCCCTGTCCAAATATACAACTCCAATAGCTCCTATTTCTCTCACCACTCTACAACCTACACTTACAATAATGCTTGAGAGCCATTTCAGAGAAACTGGCAATCCACATCAATAAAATTCCTAGATATTATCAATCTCTCTTATCTTTAACCATTTTTAAGATTTCCAGTTAAAATATTTTTATTTGCTAAATCTGGGAACTCTACCATTTGTGGGGGAAAGTGTCTAAAATGTTTTACATGCTTTCCAAATATCTGGAACATTTTGTCTTTTTAATATTTTCTTCATGTTTCTGTCATTACTTCACCCTGCTTTCCATACAATGTCTTTGTTGATGTTTACTTATGTGTTTCTTGTATATTAAATGGTTCCAGCCTGCTAAGTTTTATATGCTGATTTGCTCGTGGACACACACACACACACACACACACACACACATTTTTCCTCCTGTCAGCTTGCACTTCTTTATTATCGGAATGCCTGCCTATAGCATCTTGACCTGCATATCCAATTTACTCTTTCAAATCCGTTTTCACTGTGACTATGTTAACATTTTGTCTAAAGTAAAAATAAATAACTCTAATGATTTCAAGGACTAATCTATCAGTAAAAAATTATGGACTTTGTGATAATTATTTTGACCACTAAGATAAATGTTTCTGGCCTCCTGGTATTTTTTTATTTTGGGTTACAATACCTGTATGATCTCAATGAGAAAGGTGCTGCCATGTAATACTGTTTCTTTAAATATTTACTCATTGTCTCTGTGTGTATGCATGCATGTGCTTCCCTGCATGCACATGCCCATACATGCACAAGTGCATTCTTGCACACACACATTCAGTAGTTATTTGATAGCTTTTATGCCCTGAGAGCCTATCTATCTGAATATTGTCTGTACTAGTATTTAAGGGAATTATTTTATTAAATTCACTTGACAACCTAGCATTACTTATCAGCTGGGCTTGCCCAGTATTTTCTTTTCTTTTTTTTTTTTTAATATATTTTATTTCATAGGCCAGGGGTTGTTTCAGGTAACTGACAATTAATATAATTCATTAACATTTATAACAACCCTCTAGGGTGGACATTTTTATTATTCTCAATATATCATCGATATGGAAACTGAAACAATTTGCCCTTGGGCACAGAGACAGTAAACCCAGGCAGCTCTGAACTCCAT
>NW_006288952.1:554344-573612 GCF_000327345.1 Myotis davidii | reverse complement strand
AGATAGAGAGTTAGAAACATCGATGAGAGAGAGACATTGATCAGCTGCCTCCTGCACATCTCCCACTGGGGATGTGCCCGCAACCAAGGTACATGCCCTTGACCGGAATCGAACCTGGGACCTTTCAGTCCGCAGGCCGACGCTCTATCCACTGAGCCAAACCGGTTTCAGCAGTATTTTCTATTGGTGTTAATTTTCTATATATTCTTGCGACACAAGCAAGGACTGGCAGCATGGGCACAGCCAGGCAACTTATTAGAAATGCATAATCAACAACCCCTCCTCAAAACCATTGAATCAAAAACTATATTTTTAACGAACCCCCAAGGTGATTCCTATGCACATTGAAGTTCGAGAAGCATTGATCTAGAGCAGTGGTTTTCAAACATTAGTGTGCATCCGAATCATCTGGGAGGCTTATTAAAATACAGATTTCTGAGCTCCAATTCCAGAATTTTGGATTTAGTAGGTCTGGGGTGGTCTGAGAATTTGCATTTCTAACAATTCTCAGATTCTACCAATACTGCTGCTCGTCGGACCACCTTTTGAAGACCACTGGTCTAAAGTGAACTGGATGGCAGAATTGGCAAAAAATTCAGTGGCTTAATAACCACAGGTCTGAATTTCAGCTTTTATTCTTTGAGTCACTAGCTGTGTGACCTTGCGAAGGTTTTTGTGTGTGCGTGTTTGTGTGTGTGCTCTTTGCCTTTTTCTCGTCAGTAGAAAATGATTTGAGGATCAGCTCCAGCATAGCACTTGTTTTTCTCTGCATCTGCTTCCATGTCTGCCTCCTCTCTGCACTGTCAGCTCCTTGAAATCAGAAACCTTATTTTAATTATGGTTTTATCCCCAGTGAGACCATAGAAGTTTCTTGGTTGAGTGAGTGAGTAAATGAGCAAAGAAAGAAATGCATCCAAGATGTGAGATACAGGTTGTGAAAAGTATTTTTCAAATGAAAGGTATTTTTATTGTTGTTATATATGATACCTAGTTCTTGAAAATTTCTGATTAAGCTACTACATTGTTAAGGACAGAGATAATAATAATAATAATAATAATAATAAACATTTATATGGTGATAATATTGGACTAGATGCACAACATAATGATAATTGATGAAGAAGACATATCTAAGATATTAAATCCAGTAAGCATGAAAACCATAAGACACCAGGAGGCATGATTGGATGTGTGTAGAGAGATAATTGGTGTAACTAAATCAGACTCAAAGACAGCCAAAAATTCTCGCAGACTAGCAGCCAACTTCTGCTATCAGGGTGGTACTACTGCTTGGGTGAGTCAGAGGACTTCTGAGAAAAAGACTGCAGTTTCAAATTTAGCAATGTAGCTTTCTCTTTTTGTAAGGGTTGCAAGAGTGAGCACACCTTTGCCTGCATCCTTGCCTTTATTTGTGCCCCATCCCTCTAGGTTCCTTGCATGACCTCAAGACGCAATTCAAAGCTCCAAGCCAGGCCTACACCCTAACTCCTATTCTGCAGGTTTTGTTACATCCAGAGGACCCAACCAGCTTAGAATCTTTCTGTCACCAGTGAACTAGATGCACAAGGTGTGGCATTCTTGTTATCTTAGGAAGTGTCAAAGTTCCCCTGTGGACCACAGCCTTACCGAGTCTGATCACAGCAAAAGCAAGAAACAAATGTTTTTGCCCATGCTGAGAGAATAAGGACTGTGGAAAGGAAAATTGAATCAACAGCTTTATAGGTAAGAAGATGAGCAGCCAAATGCAATCAGGGACTAGATTATCATTTTATTAAGAGGGAGTAGATGCCCTTGGTATATAAGAACTGAAATTTATTTCCTCAGAAGTTTTTGTTTTCCTCTTCCATGTATATCTTTCACCTACTTGCTTGCCTAGATTTTTTTTAAAAAAAGATAAAGTGCCACATATGACTGGGCTACTCTGTGGTGGGTTTAATTAATATTTGAGAAGTATTTTGAGTTTCTTTGAAGAGAGATGTTGGCTGCCATTCACAGTCTTACAGCACAATTTTTCTGGTAGTTTTAAGGTTTTAAAGTGAAATAAAAATTCAACGGGATCCAGAACACTGCTGATGGGTGATTTTTTATTTAATAAATTTTAAAAAATAGAATATTAGAATCACCTAAGTACATGCGTGTATCTGCCACTGTTAAGCTATAACATCTGCAGAAGAAAAAAAGGTAGAGCTCAGGAAAGCAGATACCAGCTTCCTGCCAGCCAATAATTGCAGTGCCAATGTGGGTTCCTGAGAAGTATGCTGATAAAATGACCAGGAGTCAGTTCCTGCAGTTTTAGGCAATTTATGTGGGAAAGTTGAATATAGCTACTATTTGCATCTACGTTTGAGACCAGCAAGGAATAGACACACTTACATGCAGAGCCGAATGTGGGTGTAGCAGACATATACATCTATGTATGTGCATATGCTAATTAGTATAAACATTTGATAGGCTTCAAATTATTGTAAACAATTTGTAATCTTCCTCCTCTCTGATGACACTGAAATGTCAGTCTCTATGCCCTACCACTTCTCCAAGGGCTCCTCAGGCACTTCCTCAGAACATTCTTCCTCTAACTCAAACAGAATTCTAACAAGTTTGCTTAGCTGGTTTCTAAACCCATAGAATATTAGAGGCCAGAAATTTGGTAAGGGAGCAGAATTACTTTAGATGGGTGCCCCAATATCACCAAAAAAATGATACACATTTGCCGGATATTTTATTCAGCAGTGAATTTAGTCAGAATGTTCTCCATATGCAACATCAGCCCAAATTGAGCAAGTAGTCGGTGAGCTATCCAGCCAATCATTTAGCAAATTGGTAGCTCCTTGTCACCTGCTTGTGTCCTGTGCGAGCACAGGCCTGTCATTACAGTGAAATTCCTCTTTTTTTGGACCTGTGCCCCATTAGTAAACCTATTGGGCAGGACACATCCCACCATGTCGTAGTGTAGGTGGCACATGGTCTGAACGCCTAAGAGCATTGAGAGCAATTGCTAAGAAGCCATTTCTTAGGCATCCACTGAGTGTGGCTCTGAGTCCAGCCTGACCAGTTATTCCTTCTTCCTGAGTCTCACTGTTCTCGCCTGTAAAATGTGAATCATAACAGCCCCTAACTCAAATGGTTGATAAGGGGATCCCATGAGTAGCACAAGGAGAGCACTTAGAGCATTTACAAATATTGATACAGGAAACATTTAACGCTAGAAGAGACTGTGACAATCTACTTATCCTAACACCTCATTGTTTTTTTTTAAATGAGGAAAATAGGTCCAGAGATTTTAAGTATAACAGTTAAATATTGCAGAATAGGAAATTTGATGAAATAAAAGAAAAACCTAGTCAACACCAGACTAGGAACACCATATCTGCTATCATTTTTGATCCTCAAAAATTCTATGAGATGTTGTCATCTCTGCTTTATGGAAGAAGAAACGTTAGAGGTTCAATAAGTGGTCGAAGGCCACACAGGCAGTGTGTGTTAGAACTGGGATGCAAACCCGGGTTTACTTGACACCAAAGTCCATTTCCATTTCTTCTTCCTACTCTGTCTCAACGTAGAAGGCAGTACTCCCATCTTTTTATGTAACCTACTTGATATTGGGTATAAAATGCCTACATTGAATCAGAACAGTCCTGAGCTATTATTTAAACAGTCCAGGGGGGTACTTAATTATATCTGATGAGGCAGGATAGTAAGAAGCTAAGGAGACTCTTTGATGAGTGGAATAAGGGAAACTGAGACAATATAATTAAACAAGGCCAAACAATCATCAATTTATAGCCAGCTAATGAATCACAAGGTTTTATCTTCCCTAACCAAGGACACTTAGGAGCAAATGAGTTACATATTTTAGAATGCCCCGGAGAGAAGGCTTTTCTGTGACATTCTTTAAAAATGAAACTAACCAGAAAATAACTCCTGACTCTACACACACACATTTTGATGACTCGGCATATTGAAGTACATACCTGAAAAGCTAATGGGTATTCTGCTAAGACCCTCCCCTGAGAGCTTCCCTAGGATTCCAGCAGACCAAAGAGAGATAAAAAGTGCACCAAAGGAGTCACGGTGCACTTGCTAGAGCATGCCCATGCCTTGTATCTTTGCTGTGTTGTCTTTTTCCCCTAAACTCTAAGTCTCCAGGAGACCAGCGACCAGGGGAGCAATGGGCAGCAGTAGCTCCACCTGAGTTAACCCTCTGAACCTGTCTCCAAGGTCCCCTTTTCTCTGATTTTTCTTCTCCTGATGCTTCTCCTATCTCAAACCCTCCCTTTGTTTCACTGCCTCCAGCTTTACCCACACAGCCCTGGGCCTAGACCCTGCCCAGCAACGAGGAGAGGTGCCCAATTAGACTTTCACTTTTTAGCTAAAATCCTAATATTAAAATGTTCCTTCCTAGCAAATGCAGAGAAATATGGCTCTTTTCACAGCCTTAATGTAGCAGAATGCTAATTGAGGAAAGGAACAGAGAAAGGGCATGGAGGGCATGGCCTGAGCAGACAGAGCCGCGAGGCCATGTAAACAAACCCAGAGAGAGGCGTTTCTTGGCAATTAGAGACAGGTATTTTGTAGAAAGTATTGGGAGAGCCAATCTCCATAGAAATCAACATAAAAACACTATATTTAAAAGGAAACCTGAGAAATTACATTAGCAGAAATGGAGACAAATTTCCAGATAGTATCAAGTCCCCTTAAGGAACCACAACCTTTCCTGCACAGGCTGCCTGTGGCAAAAAGAGTGTGAGGGCCACAGCGAGAATGAGCAGAATCTGAGATATAGACTACACTCTCAGATATGTAAGCAGCAATCATTTCCTTAGCCACAGAAGGAAATGGAAGTTTCCAATGGTCCACGTCCACCATGTGGAGACAGTTGTAGTTCATTGCCTGGGAGTTGAAATCAGACAGCTGGTTTGAAGCCCAGCTTCACTACTTGCCAACTATCTGACCTTGAGCCAATTACCTAACCTTCTGCTAAGACCCTCCCCTGTGTACCTCGGTACCATCTGTGTACCTCGGCTTCCTCATTTATAAAATGAATCGAAAAATTGTATGCACATCATAGAGTTATTGGGAGGATTAAATAAATAAGTTAGTGCATGGATGACACTTGAAATAATTCCTGGCACACAGTGAAGACTTAATAAACCTCAGCTGTTAAGACCCCATAGGATTACTCACAGGATAAGATAAGATTCATGCCTAGCATATAGTAAATACTTGATAAGTATTAGCTATTATTTTATACTTGTATATATTTATCATACACAGACTTGGTGGACATTTATTGTTGAATTAATAAAGGCCCAGATTAACCTATCAAGGCAGTTCTAGATAGATATCTGGCCTGGGTTGACCTTATGTAACTTTTGCTACCAAGATTCTAGGACACAGAGCAAGCAACTAGGCTAGTACCACCTCCTCCACAACCCACATTGTGAAGGAAGGCTGTTCTGAAAAGAGATTTCTGTGGAATCCAATGAACAAAATGAACTCACAAGCAAAATAGACACAGACTCATAGATAGAGAACAGGCTGACAGCTGTCAGGTGGGGGTGGTGTGCTGGGTGGGAGAGATGGAGGGGTTGAGAAAAAAAAGAAAAAACTCATGGAAATGGACAACACTGTGATGAGTTCCAGGTGGAAGAGAGTTAGAGGGAGGTGGAGGAGGGGAAAGGGGGGGGATAAATGGTGATGAACAGAGACTTGACTTCGGGTAGTAAACACACAATACAGTGTACAGATGGTGTGCTGTGGAGTTGTGCACCTGAGACCTGCATGATTATTTTGACTGAAAGAAAAGAAAAAGAAATTTCTGTCTGGTGCGTACAATATAATCCACCGATAGGAGATTACAGTGCAATTTATTTTTCTGATGACATTGGTAATTAAAGGACAAGCAACCACAGAGCAGGATTCAGAAATCTCTTCTGGGAAATCAACTGTATTAAAAGCCATCACGGATCCTCTCCCATGAACTTCCCCCAAAACTTTCTCTAAAGAGTAAGCACTAACCTGCTGCTTTATTAGGGGTGTGTGAATAGAACCCTTAATAATACCAATGAAAGATGCTAATTTTAAAGAGTCATAACTGTTCCTAATGGGCAAAAGCTGAGAAAAGTAGCAGGAAAAAATATTCTGACTGTCTTTGCACCAGTCAATTGAGATTTAGAACGAGGTTCACTCAAAGGCCACCCTCTGACTGGTGATTTACATGGTCTGAGTTAAATAATAAAGCAGCCACAGGGAAAAAACACACAAAATATATTGCTCTCTCTGCTGCCTGACTTGGGGGTGGGGGTGGAGAGTGGAGCAATGCAATCTGCAGAGAAAGTGGGAGAACATAGGGTGAGTGTGGAGGCAGTCAGGGATGGGAATCCCATGAAAATGGCTCCCCCTTTACCCAGAGAAATATTGAAATTATCCAGACACAAAGGAAGCCTTGGCAGCTGAGGTCCATGATAAATAAAGCAATATGCAACCACGTGACAAGACGCTGTTTGAGATCAGCTCTTCAAATGTACTGAATCATTGGCCCAGAGGTAGAGCATTTGCGATATTAAATAACCCAGCCTTAAAACGTCCAGTGTGAAATTTATTTTGTTTTAGCAGCGATGTATTCTCGGACTGTGTTTATATGCCTACGCAGTTACTTTGACCATTTTGAAGGACACGACCAGTCTGCAATTGAACCAAAGCAAATAAGAAGTTTCCTTGGTGAAACCACTTGTTGGATTTGAATCGCACACTCCTCTCAGAATCTTCGCACAGGAGATGTGGGCAATGTGGCCAGCCTGGCAGTCGGTCATGCAGTCAGGCTGTCTACAAATTTCTCCAGAAGATTCCATAGGGTACAATCTGACTCCAGTGGAAACCTAATTTAAAGTGACTACCAGAAGACCAGCCTGGAGCCACTCTGTCCCAAATACAGAGAACCTGGGGCTGTGCATCCTTAGTTTGACACAGCCATCAGCCACTTGGATTACTTCTGGCGGGAAAGGTAAAAGTGAAATTTGTGCAGATCCCCCTTTTGACATAATGAAGCATTCCGTAAACAGAAAACCTCAGGACCCAATTATAAAGGCCAAATTGCTATTTTACTCAGTAAAATGAACTGCTATAGTCTCATCGATCTTGCCCTTTGCAATTTACTTTATCTCACGGATTCCTCACAATAACTCTATGAGGAAAGTATCTGTTCTAGTCAGGCATCTGTTGGTTGCAGGTTGCAGAAGCTCAATTTAGCCCCAGAAAACAGGGAGAATTGGGGGTTGGGAGATTATTGTGAGGTCAAAACAGTCTCACTGGAATCTAAGAAAAGCTGAACAGTCAGGCCTCTGGACAGACAAACTTGAGGGAGCTCTGGGACCTGTCATTCTCTGCTTCCGTCTCTCCCTCTCTTGAGTCCAGCGTCCATCCTGGTCTGAACAGACTCCATCTGGAGGATCATGTGGTTGGAACAAAGATGCCCAATTATCAGGGGCAAATTTGAGGAGTGTATTGCCAGAGAAGAGGGTTCAAGCAAAGCAATATCCCCAGACAATTCTTATACAGTACTACTATCTCCATTCACCACGTAAGGAAACTGAGGCGTAGAATAGTTAGGAGGGCTTAGTCAATAGCTAGCAAATGCTTCTCCACCTTCCAAGAGCAGATCTAAGTTGAAATTCTATAGCTCACTTGCTGTTGGGTCCTAGACAATTTATTTAATCACTTTGTGCTTCAATTTCCTCACTATCAATATGTACTGATGTCAAAGGTTTGTTTTTAGGATTAAATTAAATGAGGTAATCTATTTAACCTTTTAGTTTGGTGACTGGAAGATAGCAACATGCAAAAAAAAAAATGATAATAGCCTTTCTCTCACTTATGAAACCATGTCCTAAGCTGCATCACAATGTACCACTGAATGCAGTCGGCCTTTTGCTGTTCTTCCTCCATGTTTATGTGTTGCCACTCCCAAAGACGGCCAGCTCTCGGGAGACCACATCTCATTTCTTTTGCACTCCACCCTGGGCTGGCTGAGCACATTGGCAGTCTCTTCAAGTTCTTGTGGAATCAGTTCATATGTCACTGTTTCCCCTGCAAACCCCCTAAGGGCCATGCATCATCTTTGTGTTTTATTGTGTCTTTTTCAGGCTTCCTGCTTCTCTGAGGTGCCAGCTTGACTTTTTCCTGGTTCCCTTCTGTCTCTTTTTCGTGCAGCTCCACCTACAGGTCAGTGGCTTGAGTTTGTCATGAAGACAAATTTATCCCAGAAGAAAAGTGCCCCCCCTTCAAAGTGGGTGTTTAACTTCAGATCACTCCACATGAAGGAAGATAAGGGATCCTGAATCCCACTTCCTGGGTATGTTATCATGGGATGTCTTTGTTGGGGGCAGGGGAAAGCAAGGGCAGGAAATATTTATGCCAAAGGGAAAAATCGGGTAGTATTTAAAGTGGAGGACTACTCTCAAAGCAAGTATTAGACTTATGAGGAAATACAAAGTAGAAGTGAATAATTGCTTGTCTAAAGATGCCCTCACTTTATTCATCTCACAACTTTCCCCCAGTTATTTGCAAAGTCTGGATGTCAACAAGGCCCTCAAAAATCTCTTAGACAAGGTGCTAAGTTTGAAGAGAGATATTCCACAAGCATGCATTAATGACAGGAACAGGAAAGAGTAGTGAATTCATCTTTGACAATTGTTATCATGTGCCTGCCTTGACCTAGACACTTTATGTACAGCATTTCATTTCCCCAGCAACCTTGCAAGACTGGTGATAATATTCCAATTTTACAGATAAGGAACACCAAAGGGAATAGCCTGAAGCTGCACAAGTAGTGAGAGATGTGCTGGAGCCCAACAAGGGTGCTGGTACAAAGGACATGCCAGGTCAGTCTTGGTTCCAAAAACTGCTCATTTTCATTTTTCAGGCTTCAGGCAACTCAGCTTGACCACTCACTGAGAGAGAAGACTGGTCACCTAGGTGCCTGGCTGAATAGAGCAGAAAGAAGGAATGGAGTTGCTGTTTAGGAACCAAACCACTAGTTGACCATCATTCAAAAGGAAAGATTTTTCACCATTCCTTTGGAGCCACTGAAAGACCAATCTGATAAGAGCAAAACATTATCCCATAGGGATCAAACTGAACTGGGCTCTACCCTTTATTACATGTCCTTGGGTACATTTCTTAACCTTGTTAAAAGGGAGGATAATCACCCTAGCTGGTTTGGCTCAGTGGATAGAGTTTTGGCTCAGTAAGGGGTCCTGGGTTCAATTCCAGTCAAGGGCACATGCCTGGGGTTATGGACTTGATCCCCAGTCGGGGGCATCAGGAGGCAGCAAATCAATGATTCTGTCATCATTGATGTTTTTATCTCTCTCCCTCTCCCTTCCACTTTGAAATAAATAAATAAAAAGTTTTTTAAACAAAAAGGAGGATAATAGTTGTACCTACCTTTAGAACTACTAAATGTGATAGCTTGTATAAAATATTCTTTGCTTAGGAAAATGTCTGCTATATAGCAAGTACTCAAGAAATGTTAACTATCATCAATAGTGGATAATTGAAAGAAATTGGGATTTCTTTGTCACAGAAACTGCTACAAGGATGATAAATAAGATGTTCTTCCTTAATGAAGAGATGTGATTCATTTACAAATAGCACACATTTGCATGTAGACAATAATGTGATAATATCCTTAAATACAGTTTGTTCCTCTAAGAAGTTTGAATGTACTATTTTCCATTGATCCTGAACTCAACACGTTACTTATTTACACTATTCAGTTGCTTAGCAACCTCTCTTGTAGGCTTGAGTAGTGATACATTTCAATTAACAGCAGGACCAAGAACCACAATCTTAAATAAACATACTACTACCATATTGAAGATATGGTATTGAAGATATTTTAAACATAAAAATCACATTTATTTTAAAGTACCTTTTCATGATTTTTTACTTTCTGCAAATTCAAATGGTTCTTCCTACCCCATGCTAGCTCAGTGTGTTGGTGAAAGGGTGAGGGGTATGTTAGGAAGGGGTGGGTCTCTGCTCCCCGTTCCAGAGTCACATCTCATCATTAAATCTTGCACTTTCTCTTTCCTTCTTTCAAACCTTAACTAGCTTAACAAATGAGAGAGAGAGAAAAAGTGGCAGTTACAAATTTTCCCTATATAGAAAAGGATAGAAATTTTTACTTTTTATGTTTTCAAAAGACACGGCTCAGTCTTTGACCCGGTTACCCTGTTGACCAGCATAATTCCTGAGCCTACAACACCCTAAACTCCCATCAGTTACCAATATCCCCTTGCCAAGGATAGTATTCTCAGTTTTCTGATAGCAGACTTTCAACTCTCCACATTACCACACTCTATTTTAAATCCTGTTCTCAAAGAATGTAGGGAGAAAAAAGAAATAAGCAAGTGCTAGATTTTATGACTGACTCAAAAGACCTCAGCTAGGTTTTTCAACATAAATGTCCTAGGACTCGTCACCTGGACTGCGATGGCAAGGACTCCAAAATTGTTCTCTGTTTCAGATGGAGTCCTTCCCATGGTCTCTTCTCTTTATTTCTATGTCCTTTTCTCCTGCTTGTCCTCTTGAATACTAGACTTGGGGTGAGGAGACCCGCCTCAAAACTTACTTCAGGTCTAGTTTCTAGCCTTATTAGTTTCTGGCCTTGAACAAATCACTTTACCTTTCTGTGCATCTACTTTCCAATATGTCCAAGGAGGCAGCTGTACGAGGTAAATGTCCAAGTCCTTTTCAGCTCCAAAATTTCTAACTCTTTATACATCTGAGAGGGATATTCACTTCTGGATAGAATGTAGAAAATCACAGCAGGCTAAGAAGGGAAAAAACAGGCACATTGCAAACGTCATAGCACTGAGGAGCTATGGATGCAAAGAGAATTAGGTAAACTAAAATTTGTAAGAGTTCTTATAACCACTAGTTGTTTGCATCCTAAGGAGCATTTTCCCACTATGGGTACAGGCTAAAGAGTGGATTTGGATCAAGCAGGACTCTATTGGGTGAAAGAGAAACCAGCAGAATTTTTGGTGAACATGTGGGACTGTAATTATATATATAAAAGTCTAAGCAACCATTACGACTGGATGACTGGATGACCAGATGACCGGCCAGTAGTTATGACGTGCACTGACCACCAGGGGTCAGACGCTTAATGCAGGAGCTGCCCCATGGTGGTCAGTGAGCTCCCACAGCCAACCTCTCATGGTCAGCCAACCTCTCGCAGTCCCTCCCCACCGCCGGCCAGCCCAATAAGGACTGGACGAGATGGCCCTGATTGGCCCCACTCGCCAGCCAGGCCAAAGGACTCCATCCATGCATGAATTTGTGCACCGGGCCTCTAGTATATGAGAAAACCAAGAAATGCAAGACTCGTTCCCTTATGTTCTAGGGTCATGGGAAGTCTTATGGGGACTGAAACAGAAAGAGAGAGTAGAAGCTCTTGCAGTCTTCTGTGCCTAAGAGACAAAGTCCTGCTAGAAATATTGGTTTGCAATAAATACATAGCAGTTCTTCCCCTTAAACCATGTGCCAGGTTTTGAACCTGTGTATAGGGGAAGTGTAGGATGTAAGTTCAAGACCTCTGAAGAGCAGAATTTTTACAACAGGGAGCTGCTAAGTTCCCCGTCAAAAGCCTAAAAGTGCCCTCTGTAAAGAACAGGGATAAATCAGAGGTACACTGAGACACTAAAAACTTTAACCCAACCTCATACCCATCTCCATCTCTGCCTGTTCACTGGTAGAAGATTTCATCTAAACATTCTTTGGGGTATTTTTGTTTGCTCTGTTTTGGGTTGTTTTCAATACCCACATTTATAATACAATTCAAAATTACTAACATAAGAAGAGAATAGAAGATATGATTGATAATCAAGAGAGAAAATCAAACAATAGAAGCAGACCCAGTTAATTTAAATATTATTATTAGAAGAGAAAATTTTTAAAATAAGAATTATTATATTAAGAAAATAGAGAAAATATAAAAAGAAATGGATTAAAAGATTAAGAATTTAACAGAGAGTTGAAATTCTTAAAAAATATCAGATGAAGATCCTAGAATTGAAAAATATGATATTTTAACTTAAAAACTCATTGGGTAAGCTTACCAGCATGTGAGGCATGACATATTTAAAATCAAAGACAAGATTAGTGTTTTTTTAAAAAAAGCCCAAACTGAAATACAAAAGAGAGAGGAAAAGAGAGTAGAAAGAACAGAATAAAGCCTAAGAGACATATGGGACAGAGTCCAAAAATCCAATGTATAGTAATTAAGTCCTAGAAGGAGAAGAGATAAGAGAGATAAGTGAGAACATCTCCAAAATCATCAAAGAGATTAACCCACAAATCCAAGAACAGGGAACACTAAAAATACTACAAAC
Source organism: Myotis davidii (assembly GCF_000327345.1). Lineage (NCBI taxonomy): Eukaryota > Metazoa > Chordata > Mammalia > Chiroptera > Vespertilionidae > Myotis > Myotis davidii. Next base: position 561,214 of record NW_006288952.1, on the reverse strand, counting down.
AATGAAAACCACATCAAGGAACATCATATTCAAAGTACTGAAAATGAATGACACAGAAAAAAATCTAAAAGTAGTCTAAGAAGAAAAGACTCATTGCTTCAAAGTAACAAGACTCAGCTAATTTGTCAGTAGAAACCATGGAAGCCAGGAGAAAATGCTTTAACATCTTTAAAGAGCTGAAAGAAAAATAGTATACCAAGTGAAATTATACCCAAATGAAAATATACTTCAAAAGATAACCCAAAATAAATATATTTTCCAACAAACAAACCTTGACAGGGTTTATCTCCAGAATATGGCACTATAAGACTTACTAACGTAAAATTTTCAAGCCGAAGAAAAATTTTCCCTAATGGAAATATTAAACTTTGGGAAAGAATACAGAGCAGTACTATAAAGGATAAATGCATGTATAAATGTTTTAAATATTGACCTTTTAAAACAAAAATAAGAAAAGATTTGTGATAACATAACAATGTAGAGGTAAACGTATAAATAATATCACAAGGGATTAGAGAGTCTAAAATGAGGTTAACTTGTTGTAAGTTTCTTGCATTACTTGTGAAGTGGTAAAAATACTTACTTAAGATGTGTATTGAGAAACTAGGAAGGCATATTGATTCTCTAGGGTAAATGGTAAAGGAAAATAAGGAATGCATAATAAAAAAAACTAGTAGAAAGAAAAAATGGAATATAAATACCTCAAACGCAGGTAGGAAAAGAGGAATAAAGGAACAAAGAATGGATGGGATAAATAGAAAAATATCAAGTAGAGAGTATTAAACCAACTATTTCAGTAGTTATATAAATAAATGGACTAAACGCTTTAATCAAAATGAGAAAGATAGAATGGATTTTTAAAAACACAAGATGCATTATAAGCTCCGTATAATAAATATATTTTGAAGTTTAACATACTTATCTGGGAGGCAGAAGGGCATAGGTTTCCCAGATGAAGAGCCTTGGGTTTAAATTCTAACATCTAATTATAAACTGTTTGAACTTAGGTTAGTTGCATAACTCCCCTGAGTCTCAGTTCCCTCTTCTATAATAAAAGGGCAAAAATACCTATCTGATAGGGTTTGTGTGAAATGAAATAAAATTAATGAGAAAAGCTAGAGCAGCGACTAGGAAACCCTCAGTTAAGGACAGGTGTTATTGTTACTCTCACCACCACCCACCATCCCAGCGTCTCTTAGGGAGGCATTCTACCATTGTGGTTAAGGGCTGGGAAGCTAGAATCACAGTGCCTAACTCTTCATCCCAGTTCTATCAGTTATTAGCCATGTGACCTTGGATAAGTATTTAAACTACCTACATCTTGATTTTCTCACCTGTAAAATGGGTTCCTCTCAGAACTGTGAAGGTAAAATGATGTCACCTTAGCCCATTACCTGAAACATAATGAGTGCTCCCAACATAGCAGAGCAGACTATTAAGACATGTCACATAATGTCATTCATTTGCTCAAAAACTTCCAATGTCTTCCCATTCTACTTAGAGTAAAAGGCAAAATCTTTACAATTGACTACAAAGGTCCCTTATGATCCATTAGGTTTCTGAACTCACTACTTACCTCCTTGCTAACTTCACTTACTTTAGACACATTAGTCTCCTTGTACTTCCTCAAATAAGTCAGTTATACTGTTGTCTCAGGTTCATCTATATATATAAAAGCCTGAACTACCATCTGACCTTTAGACCGTCCAACTGGTGGCTACAATGAAATGACCACCAGGGGGCAGATGCTCAGTGTAGGAGCTGCCAACCTGCAGTTCTTGGGTGACACACCAGGAAACAGAGAGGAGGGAGCCCGATTCCAGGGTGCATCACCTGAGAACCCCCTCTCCCAATCCGGGACCCCTCAGGGGATGTCGGAGAGGCAGTTTTGGCCCAATCCCCACAGGCCAGGCCCAGGGACACCACTGGTGCATGAATCCTTGCACCAGGCCTCTAGTTGTAATCATAAAGATCTGCAAAGTTCTTCCCTCTGCAATCGCCACCTCACCTCTCAGATCAGCACGCCTTGCTCCTTTGTCACTCTTGGGTCTTGCTCAAATGTATTATCCAGTGACAGCATCATAAGACAACCCTTTGTAAAATCATACCTCTCTGCCCCGCCCCAACCCACTCCCTTATTTTACTTTCTTGATTTATTTTCCTCCTTAATAGAAATCACCACCTAACATTCCTTTCTATTAGAATTTTTATTAGTTTATTGTATGCCTCCCCTCATTACAATGAAAGCCCCTAGGGGAGGCAATTTGTCTTTGACCAGTAGTGCTGTAATCCCCAGCACCTATACAGTTACCTGGCACATAGTGGGCACTCAAGAAATATTTATTATATGAAGGAATTTAAAAGTTAGTCACCATTATTATTTATTTGATTATTTCTTCCTCCTCTTCCTTCTTTAGTAATCATTGGAAGTATCCTGCCATACCTGAACTCAAGACATAGCTCAGCTTAGTCATCACTTCCTTAAGAAATTCTCCCCTGAATCCTCTATGTCACTTCCTTCTGCTCTGTCCTCTCACAGCTCTGATCTTTGTTGTGTGACCCTTTGGCTTAAATCTCTTTTCTACTACACCCATACTGATAGAGACCTAATCAATTTTTGCTTGCGTCTGTATTCCCAATACTTAGTACAGTGCTTGGCACATAAAATACACCCAAATAAATAATGAATATATGAATGAACAGATGGCCACTTGATTTATTTTGCCTATTGTAAAACTAATTTTGCACATTACTGGACCCCTCTGGATGTGCTATGTTTAGTGTTTGTTTAGGATAGATATACTAGCGCATTTTATGTGCCATTTTCTCACTGACACTGAACAGTATAACTTAAGCTAAGCTGTGCTCTGGTAGGTATTCGCCAATATCTCTCATTGCTTTGTATTCAGAGTAATAGATGAAAGAGCAATAGGTTGCCAGTTAGCAAAAATCCATTTACTGTTGCTCAGATCTGTGAAGGTATCTAATTACATTATGTATTAAAATTTCACAATAAGGAGGATCCTGGAGATCAGTTTAATAAGAAAAGGAACAAAGTGAAGACAGACACATTCTTCTTTATTGAGATGGGGAGATTATGGCAACTGTAGTGTAGGCAAGAGGAAGGAATGATCATTTATTGGGAACCTGTCATGTACCAGACTCCAAGTTACTTTGCATTAATGATCCCATTTGACCCAAACCACAAATGTGGGCTGAGAAGGGAGGATGCTGTTGAATGTGGGCATATGTCTGCATGGTTTTATGTGTGCACATTTATGAATGTTTGAAATTAGCCAGTCCTCATCCTTTCTCTGCTTCATATTAGCTGTGCAAGCGTGAGCAGGTCAATTAATGCCCTTAAGCTTCAGATCTTAGATTTGTTAAGTGTAGATCATAAAGCCCATCTCACAGAGCTGGTATTAAGATCAAATAAAATCATGTTCTCTGAAAATATTGAAAATAAATGTGTGTGTGTGTGTGTGTGTGTCGTTATAAGAATCAAAGTAACAGTCTATCCCTTTGGATATCATAATTCTTTTGCATTTTTCTTGGTAAAAGCTAGATCTGGGGTAAAGTCATATTGTATTAGCTTATTATGCAATCACTTACTCAGTATAATCCAATAAATATACTGAACTCCTGTAATGTGCCAGACTCCATAAGACCTTAGAGAACAAAATGAAGTACATATGATCTTGCCTGAGGGACTTTACAGTTGAAAGGAGAAAACACATAGGTATAAAAATAACTATAAAATGTAAGGCAGAATATCCATAATGCTAGAGATACTAGGAAATCTCACCTAATCATTTGTACAATAAATATATATTGAATACCAACTATGAGCCAGGCACTGCTCTAGAATCCAAAGAAATGGTAGTTAACAAGAAAGATAAGGAGCCTGTGTTCATGGGGCTTTCATTCTTTTTGTAAATTTTTTATGTATTGATTTGAGAGAGAGAGAGAGAGAGAGAGAAACATCGATTTGTTGTTCCACTTATTTATGCATTCATTGGTTGACTCTTGTATGTGCCCTGACCAGAGATCCAATCTACAGTCTTGGCCTATTTGGATGATGCTCCAATCAACTTACATTCTAATGCATGAAAAGGAAGAATAAACTCATAAACCAATTTCACTTAACTGCTAAGCCAAAAATAAAATAGAGCAAATGTGATAATGCGTTCTGGAGGGGCAGGAGGTCTCAGAAATCTGGAATGATAAAAACAAGGCTGCTTTGAGAAGATCTGAAAGAGTTCCCGGAGTGCTAAGAATTTGTGGGTTTGAGACTCAGAAAGGTGATATGTGGAAGCATGCTAGGACAAAAGTGAGAAATTGAGAAGAGGTGAGCAAGGTGGCCAGCCAGGTCACACACTGTATTTGGGTTATGGTAAAGGGCTTGGGGTCTAATTGAGGTGCAATGGGAAGCCGAGGAAGGTTTTAGAAAGACAAGAGAGCTGATCTGATTTACATTTTAAAAGAACGACCTGGTTGCTATGTGGAGCACGATAGACTGCAATTAGAGCAAGTGGATCCAGGAAGACCAGACACCAGACACGACACGGTGCTATTTTTGTAAAAACAGGTGAAGGATACTGAATAGGGATTTGTAACTAAGCTAGGAAACTTCTAGGTGGGGAGAAAGGGACAGATGCAGGAGATATTTTGGAGGTAAGCCAGCAAGAATTTGAAGACGAGGAAAAAGGTTGTTTCCAAATGAAGAATACTTCGGTTTCTATCTTTAGTTCAAAATCCTTTTATGTCAAATGAGAACAAATCAGTTCTATAAATATATCTAAGGTACGTTAAAGCTAATTAAAATTCTTTGGCTCCAAGTTTCTCTACGGTAAATATAGTAGTACATGCTTGTTAAATAAAGCTGTAAAATAGAGAAAGGTAAAAAATTAAGAAAATATATAGTGTATAATATAAAACATACAGCACATGAGCATATAGGACTGGAATTCCTATTTTCCCCCAGAAATGTGATTTGACCTGTGTTTCCAAGGACATTGTGTTGTATCAGATTTTCCCCTTTGTCTGTTGCATCGTTCAAAAACTGAAAACAATTTAACAACTCGAACACGAATGCTAGGTGTGGCCTTCCCTCATATGTGGGCAGTGACTTCTACTCGTGGGGCAAATGGGCCTCGGAGTGCGCAGAGGTGCCAGTATGTCAGGGGCTGGATGGAGGCGGGCCCATCTCACCAAGGCCTTCAATAGAAGGCACTCCGATTGCAGTAAATCCATGTGCAGGCTTGCTGTGACAGGGCCTGCGAGGGGCTGTAGCTATTTACAGCAACAATTGTCTAAGTAAGCTCTGAGCAATGCAGTCCCTGGGGAAGCCAGGCTGGAAACCTGTCAGGGGCAGTCAAGCCCTGTGTGGTTAGAAGCAGCCAGTGTGCGCTCCGCATCTACAGGAGGGCCCCTAATGATGGTTTCTCTGTTTAAAGACTGAGGATTCCTTCGAGGTAAGGCATGGGGGCGGGAGTGAGTCCTATGCGGGGTATGCCCGAGGAAGAGAGTCCTACAGAGAGCAGTGGGCCCCCACCCCCACCCCGACTGCCGGAGTGTCTCCTCCCACTCTGTCCCCGCGCCCCCAAGGCTGCATGTTGTGCCTGGGAGCCAGCGAGGCTGCGATGTGGCAGGCACCAGCTCCTGGCAGCATCCTCTCTCCTGCCGCGCGCAGTAATGGGTCTTTGAGTCTTAAAACAGGAAGATAATGCCGGGTTTAGCTTATAAATAGATGGTTGTTTGCTCTCCCTGAGAAGCACTGATTGAGAGAGCCAAGCTGACTATTGATCTAATTTTAACTTCCATTACAGCACGTACTCTCTCCGCCTGCCTGTGGTTCAGCGGGGCACGACTGCCTCGGGCGACCGCCAGGGGGCGCGCCACTCGTGTTCCTGCTCCCCAACCCGTCTGGCTTCTGTTTAAGGAGACAGACAATGCCTGCCTTTATAGGGTTCGAAAAATAAGAGTTTGATTTTCCTGCGCCGCGATGACCTCATCACTCATGAAAGTCAGAGGGAAGCGGGGATTGAAAGGCAGTCTGGAAAACAAAGCTTACATTTCTCCTCCTCCCACTCCACCACCTACACAGAGCGCTTGGGATGTACTTATTTAAAATCACATTGCTGAAGCTGGGAAGTGGGGGAGGGCGGTGGGAGTGGAATGTTACATTCTTCTGGGTACCCTGGCGCTGGGTGTGCTGCCGCTTCTGTTTAGAAGGTTACTACCCCCTACTCTCTGCCTACAAGGGCCCTCTCTCTCTCTCTCTCTCTCTCTCTCTCTCTCTCCCTCTCTCTCGAGCTGTCACCAAATGCCAGTGCACCAACAGGGTCTGGGCAACAGTGACTTGACTTTAAAATATCAGTTATTCCTAAATATGATTCATCTCACAAGCTTTAAATAGTGTCATCAGCAATTTTGTACTGTTGGCTTGTAAATTTCAGATCTGCTTATGGCTTCAAATGAATGGGGTCAGTAATTAAAGCCTCTCATGTTTGCTTGCCACCTTTTGGGACCACAAAGTACTGTATAGGGTAGAGTATATGTGATGGGAAGCCAGACAGAAGACAAAGAAAGATGCCTCATAAGACATTTTCCAGCCCCAGAACTCAGCATTTGGACTTTCCTTCTGGGATTGAATGAAATATCTTACTAAATACAATCTAATGTTTATAAGCACTTCCTATGTGTCAGGCATTGTACTAACCATTTCACATTGTCCTCAAGATAACCTATCAGTCATGTTCTATTATTATCCCCAGTTTAGAGTTGAAGAAGTTGAGGCTACATTACTTACCCAAAGTCAGGTAGCTGAAAGGGGCAGAGCCTAATTCAGGCCTCAGGAGTGACTGAGCC
>NW_006288952.1:536970-553218 GCF_000327345.1 Myotis davidii | reverse complement strand
CCACTTACCTATCACAGCATTTTGAAAGTTTTTACAACTATGATTATTAGGGGGTATTTAATAATTATAGATCTTGGGTGTTAGTATAAACTGTTCTATCTGCTCAAATTCATTAATTTATTTTCATCTCATCAGGTGATAAATATCTGTGTGTGTGTAAATCTTTTTTCCAGTTTTATTGAGATATAATTGACACACAGCACTGTATAAGTTTAAGGTGAACAGCATAACGACTTCAATTGGTAAATATTGCTTTTTACAACAACATTTTTGAAATATTTAATTTCCAGAACTGCCATAGTCTCTTCTATTGCGAGGACAGTAATATTTAATAGCAATAATTCTCTAAAGAAGAATATATTCTGAACTATGATTTGTAGAAAAACATCTGAGGACATTCATCAACAGAAATTTACATTTATGCAAGGAAAGCAGCCAAAATGTTTTTAAAATGAACAACCAGGTAAAAACAATAGCATAAGGAGATAGTTATAATCCTACAGTATAGCATTTAATCAGAGGACTGCCCATTATTTAAACAAATCACATAAAGGCTAAAAGCTGCTTTATCATTCAGTCATAGCTCCTTTACAGAATTCTTCCCACGTCAATTAATGTGTAACTGTAATTTTTATTAAGAGGGAAAAAAAGCAAAAAAACAGCAACAACAACAACAAAAAACACAGAAGAAAACTCATCCCATCTGAAAGATACCTCAAAATCAGAGATTGCTGCATAATGAGAGGATGCTCTTTTGACATTAATCTCCAACAAAAGTCATTTGAGCCAAGGTGCCTGGAAAAGCAGAGAGGACTGGCATGTAGACAATAGGAAGAGCTTGAGAGCTGGGAATGTTATTGACCAGGATGCTCTTCAATAGGGAAATGTTTATCCTTTGAATAGTAACAGTGATTTCTAACTCATACACCAACATGTACACTGAAATGGCACAGCTTTGAGTGTTTCTCCAGTAGAGGCTAGGCTTGTGCTGGCCCTGAACATAGGCATTAAATTCAAGGATGTCATCTGGGATTAGGCATCCAGATGTAACTATGAGTTACCTGTCCTAGTTAGACTTATAGTCCCCTGCTTTGACCTCATTAGCAGACAGTGACCCTAAGTGCTCATTGGCAAGCAAGAGCATCGATAGCCTAGCTGCAAAAATTAACAAAGGGATAGTCAACTCAACACTAAGAGCAGACTTTTCTCAACCAGCCAATGGGCCATGGAAGGCCATCTCCTTCTGGAAGTTACAGGCAAATAAATTAAGAAAAACTCTCTGGCCGAAACCGGTTTGGCTCGGTGGATGGAGCGTCGGCTTGCGGACTGAAGGGTCCAGGGTTTGATTCCGGTCAAGGGCATGTACCTGGGTTGCGGGCACATCTCCCATGGGAGATGTGCAGGAGGCAGCTGATCGATGTTTCTGACTCTCTATCTCTCTCCCTTCCTCTCCGTAAAAAATCAATAAAATATATTTTTAAAAAAAGAAAAGAAAAACTCTCTGAATAAACAAACACAGAAACATTTTTTTAAATGCTTTTCATGCTTCTTATCTGACCTTGGCAAGCTGTTCATTGGTGAGAAACCATTCCTTTAACAACAATTTAACAAGAAAGTTTTTCGAAGTCCCGTTCTTCTCATGGCCATCTTGACAGCCTTTGACATGCTCAAGCATAAACAAGCCTGAACATGGTACTTTCCATGTCCATCCTTGCTGTGCACACATATCTTGTCTTTTGTTTTTGTTTTTGGCAGGGAATTGAATTTGGCTTGTTGGTGCTAATTAAGGAAAGAAGAAAGAATAAAAATGTTTAAATTATTTTTCTGTTGTTTTCAGACAAATATGCCTTTCCCACTCTTCATTCAATCTAATTGTCGGCCTCTTTTTATTCATTCAGTTTGGAACTGTGACTCCAATGCTTTTCCTGACAAAACCTATATAGGTATGTGCCACCCAGTGACAGAGCAGGGTGAAGTGGGGGGAGGGGGGGGAGCAGGGACTGAATAGACTGCAGGCTGCTCCTCCTCCTCTCCTCTCTGTATCTCTCTAAAAGCATGTAGGAGAAAGTGTGGGAGTGGGAGTGACCTTAGCACGGGATGATCTTACAGTCACTCCACTTTCCATGAAAAGTACCTCATTTACAAACTTAAGAACTTTTTTAGTTGTAACAAAAAACCTGTGGCAAATGCTGTAACTAACTGGGACGATATGTCACAACATTGTGCTTGGGAACTGGTAATGTGTTCCCATTTTAAAGATGAAGTGAGGGGTAGAGTCTACAAGATTTTCCCATAGAGAACCCCAAGACTCACCAAGCACCATATGTCACATTTAGAGCAAAGGTTTCTCTATGGGTCAGTGTGTAATCTGTAAGAGAGAATTGACTCTTTAAGGTCCAATGAAAGTGAAAAGAAATGCCAGGTGCAGAAATACTAAAGCAGTGAAGGTTATGATGGTACGTGTTAACAGGAGAAACCACCTTGATCAAGGAACTAAACTTTAATGACAGTTTCCTCTTCCTCAAAATGGGGAGAATAATAGTGTTATCGTTGGAAATGGGGTCCTTGGGGTACCACTGGAATAAGCATTTCTGGAAAGTTTTATTTCCATGGAATTACAGCCCTGGGTTTCCAAAGTCCCATTTCCCTTAGTCCAGTCATAGAAGGAGTGTAGCTGGGGTTTCAGATCTAAAAGCAGAGCCACTGTCCAGAGTTTCCTTTCCATGTTGGAGCTGGGTCCAGTTCAGCATCAGGCTAGTTACCGTCTGTTAGTCTATTGTGTGTAGGGTCCACATGGCCATGGGCTATGTGGACAAATGCAGGGAAATAGGAGCAGAGCCCTCAGAAACCCAGAGTCACAGGAGTCCCAAGAGAGCCAAGAGCAACCAAGAGAGCAAACTCCTTTATTTAGAAGATTATATATCCACACTTGCAGTGGCCACATCCATTCTGGCCAATGACCTCTATTCCCAGGTGTGACTGAGAGAAAGCATCTTCCCTGATCATCTCAACTTTACTGGTCATCTGTTTATCTTCACTTTGTCCAGTCCTCTTCCCCCAATGATTTGCAGGAAATGTATGTTTAGCCTTCCCTTTGCTCCTTTCCTATTATTAAGAATTAGCTAATCACAATGATATCAACAGTATGTAACTCATAGGACTGTTAATACCTGTAAAGCACTATGTAGGCTGCCTGCCATATAATAATCTTTCAATGAAGGTCAACTCCATTACTATTACTAGTGGCTGCATTACTATAACATGGACACAGCCATTTTTGTGGCTAAACTGAGCATAAACTCCAACACTGCTAAATTTATCAGCACCAAATTCACTCTAACTTTGACATAACAGTGGAAGTGAGATGGGTTCATGATCATCCTTTTATCCAGTTCAGATCATTGTTGAGCCATAATAGAGGCATAGGGAAATAGAAAATTAGCCTTTAAAAACCTGTTGATTTCCAGTAGAAGTGTAAATTGAGACAAACCTTCTGAAGGGTGTTAAAAACCTTAAAATGTGAATACCCCATGTCCCAGCAATCCCTTAACTGTGAATTTAGCTTATGGAAATAATCAGAGATGTGTGAAAAGATATATGTGTAAGAATCTTCATCAAATTTATTTATAACACTGAAAAACTGAAAGAATCTTAATGTCCACCAATAAGCTGCTAGTTCAGTAAAATATGTACATTTATATGATGGAATGCTGCATAGACATTAAAAATTATGTTGGAGAAGACTATCTAGTGACAAGAACAAATGTTCCTGATATACAACCCAGTGAAAATGGGAGGGTACAAAGCAGTATATTATAAAAATATTATTCAGATATATATATAACAGTTGGATTGAGGTATACCTATGCAAGTATTTTTTTTAATTAATCTGGCTATGTTCTCAAAACTTCTTTTAAATTTTTCAATCTACCCAGAGCATACATACTTTGAGGCCTATTGTTGTTTAAATCTTAGTCTGGTCTGCAGATTTTTGTAATCCAATCTGGTTATTAAAGGCTTAGACTCTCTCTGTTGAACATTCTGTCAAAATTCAACATTATTAGCTGCTCACTGTTCAGATTGCCAAGCTCTCTCTCTCTGAACTAATACTGTCTACCCCACTTATAAACTCCAAGCATAGCAGGGAGGAGTGAAGTCCTCTTTGTGTGCCTGCCTGGGAGTAACAGCTGTGGTAGGAAGACCCCGTACAGATCCCATGCAGTTTGATTCCCACAGCATCTGCTGCTATGGAGTCTCGGTGTAAGGTGGGTATGTGGTTTCCTGAGACCATGTTTGTTTCATGCTAGTCCCCTCCCAGAGAGCTCTCTTACCACAGAGGGACAGCTGTGAGCCCTTCTGGCCCCCACCAGGAGGTTCTACAGCTCCCGTTTGGAAGCATGTAGCCTTGGTTAATCTCTGCACTCTCATTAGATATTGGGGTCTTCTGAGAGTCATGAAGAACTGAGAAAGGCATATCCCTTCCTCCTCTCTCTTCAGGAATGCTATAAGACCTCTTTGAGTCCTGTTAGCATTGATTAGCCCATTGATCTTTCGGCCTTTTTAAATCACCTGACAAGCAGGAACCCTCAATCTCAAAAGGTCAAATGTTCAACAGTTCCCTCATTCCCTGGGGTGGAGGTGGGCATGGTAGGGATGAGATGGGATGGTGGAAGGGTCACAGAGCCAGAGAAGACACCTTCTTATCCCTGAAGCATCTCAGAGGATCATCCTCAATATCCCTGCTACCACTCACTCTATTAAAAAATATTTTTAAGTATATTTATGTAAGATAAAATGCTCCATTGTAAATGTAGTTTGCTGAGTATTAACAAATGCATGCCTCCATGTAATCACCACAATCAAGATGTAGAACATTTCATTTGTCCAAAAAGTCCCCTCCTGCCCCTTTGCAGTCAATGCCTGTTTCTGTGTCCTGGGCAACTGCCGATCTGCTTTCTATTCCTTGAGATTTGTTAGAATTTCTTCTAAGTATTATAATACAGAATGTACTCTCTTGGGTCTAGCCAAGCTTAATGTTTCTGAGATTTGTCCATAGTGTTGCTGTAGTTTGTTTCTTTTCATTGGTAAGTAACATTCCACTACTAGTATATGGAAATATCACAGTTTGTTCATTCACTATTGTCAGATATTTGGGTTGTTTCCAGTTTGGGGTTATTACAAATAAAGCATTTGTAAGCGTCCATACAAAACATGCAAGTCTTTATGTGAATATATGTTCTAATTTCTGTTGGGTAAATGCCTAGGAATAGAATGATTGTGTCATATAATAGTATACACACACACACACACACACACACACACACACACACTAGAGGCCTGTTGCACTAAAAGATTCATGCAATAGGCCTGGGTCCCAGGTGCTGGAGGAAAACCGATGCCGCTCTGGCCAGAGCTGCCTTCACAGCCCTCACTGCTCCGGCCGGAGCCGCCTTCAGTCTTTGCTCCGCCACTTCACACCTACATATGCAAATTAACTGCCATCTTTGTTGGTGGTTAATTTGCATATCTCCGTGATTAGCCAATGGGAGGCGTAATGAAGGTATGGTCAATTTCAGTCTTTGTCTATTATTAGATAGGATATATATAAAATGAAATTGCCAAAATGTTTTCCAAAGTAGTTGTACCATTTTTTCATTTTCACGGGAAATGTATAAAAATTCCAATTTTTCCACATCCTTGCCAACACTTTTTTTGGTCAATCTTTATAATTTTAGCCTTTCTAGTGGATGTATAGTGTATCCCATTGTGGTTTTAATTTGCATTTCCTACTGACTAAAGATGTTGAGGATCTTTTCATATGCTTATTAGTCTTTTGTATGTCTTCTTTGGCTAAATATCTGTTCAAAGCCAATGCCCATCTTTAATAATTAAACTTTATATTTCATAATAGTTTTTGGATTTACACAAAAGTTGCAAAGATAGCACAAAAGAGTTCCTATATATCACACACCCAGTTTTCTCTACTGTTAACATCTTACATTAGTATGGTGCATTTGTTACAGCTAATAAGCCAATGTTGATACATTATTATTAAATAAATTTCATACTGTATTCTAATTTCCTTGCTTTCACCTAATACCTTTCTACCCCACACCCAGGATCCCATCTACATTAGACACTACATTAAATATACTCATGTTTCTTTAAGATTCTCTAGACTTTCTCAATTTCTCAGGCTTCCCTTGCCTTTGATGATCTTGACGGTTTGGGGAATACTGATTAGCTATTTTATAGAATGTCCTTCAATTGAGTTTATCCGGTATCTTTCACATGTTTAGACTGGGAGTGTGAGTCTTTTGGAAAAAGACCACAGAGTGAAAGTGTAATCCTCATCACATCATAGCAAAGGTGCATGCTATCAACAGTTACAGCCTTGAGGAGACAGAGGCCACCCGTCACTGTCATCTCTACAAGTAACCTTCATATAAGAAGTCTTAAACACCTGCTTGTAAGATTAAATAATGCTGTTTACCTAAACCCTTTGGTTTGGCCTCCTCTCTCTTATCTGAAAACAAAGTTTACAATTATGCTAATTGCTAAACAGGTTCACAGGTTAGGACTACATATGCCAAAGGCAAACTTTCTCCTTAACCCGAGGCCCTTAATATTAAAAAAGTGGGGTGCACCTAGGTACCTAATGGGGCTTGGGTCATTTCCACTTTTCTGCTCCCCTAATGTTGGGACATCTGGTCTGCAGAAATGCTTCAGGCAATCTGTGTGGAGACGATACAACAAATGTAACAAAGGTTTTCAAAATAAAATGCAAATTAAGTTTTAATGAAGTGCAACTATCTATCACAACACCATAAAGCAATCAGGGTACCTTCTGTTCTCTCTGCTTGACCTGGGAGAGTTTTAATATGCTTACTTTATTTTTTCCATGTACATATTTCAAAAGGAAATTCGGAGGCCTCCGAGAATGGCCAGGAGAGCTACAAAGAAGGGGCTAAGCCTCTAGGTAGCTATCCTAACTCAAGGACAAAGTGACTAGCAGAGAATTCTGTTGTGCAAATCTCGCCCAAGGTGTGTTTGTCTTTTGACAGTTGGACCAACTAGTGGGAAAACAGTCTTGTCTGGCCTTGGTTGCTGGTTCAGCCACCCACAGCTCTGTGAACATGAGCAAATTCTGTAGTCTCTCCAAGCCTGCCTATAATGTGGGGATTGTGTGTGCTGTGCACTTACTCTGGGGATATAAAATAATAGATGTACAGTGTATGGCACTTGATAAATGATAGTTTTTATGACTGTTATTATTTCCAGGACACTGTACAGCTACACACTCCAAAAGTGAGAGTGTCAGAGAGTGGAGTGCGATGAGACAGACCACAGGCATTCTGGAAAGATCGCGGTGATCATTTCACCTTCAAGAATCCCCTTTCATGTTTACAGTTCGCTTGGACCTGGAGAAGGTTAAAAGAGGCTTACTGTAGTCTCCATTCCGCTCTCGTCCTTTTCTCCCTCTGACGGAAAGTCAGCGACCTCTGTGACAAATTGCAGGCGTCCTTGGAGGAAATGCAGACTCCAACATAATGAGGACTCAGACCACAGGGCAACTCTCAGACATGTGACACCCTGGCGGGGCCCTGCCTCTGATCAAAAGCCCATTTCTCTAGCTCCAGAGAAAAATTTCGGGGTTGAAGTCAGAGCTTAACTTGGTTTCTCTTCTGTTTCCCTTTACAGCTGATGGGCCTTTGGTTTAATCCTGACAGTGCCCAAGTAAGTCCACATTCTGTTCATCTTTTTCTGAAAGATCTTCCTACAACCCAAGGTTGTGGCCGCCATGCTCCAGGAGTCAGACCTGGGATGAGGCAGCGATGAAGATAAGCGGTAGTGCCAAGTCCCAGGCAAGGTTGGCATTAGGTAGGCATGGAAGAGGTGACTGCCTGCCCACACTTTGTGACTGGGGAGGCAGGAGGCTAAACTTGCTTGTGGGTGGGGGATGTTAGTTTGCTAGGGCTGCCATAAAGTACCACAAACTGGGTGGCTTAAAACAACAGGCATTCATTGTCTCACAGTTCTGGAGTCTAGATTTGTTGTCAGAGTTCCTCTCCGTCTGCAGCCTGTAGAGAAGACTCCTTCCTTGCTTCTTCAAGCTTCTGGCATTCATCAGCAATTCTTGGAGTCCCTGGCTTACACACTCATCACTCCTTTCTCTGCCTTTGTTGTCACATGGCGCTCTCCCCGTGTGTCTTCACATCGTCTTCCCTCTATGTGTGTCTGTGCATCTCTTCTTATACGGACAAGTCACACTGCATCAGGGTTCACCCTACTGCACTGTGACCTCATCTTAACTCGATGAGTCTTCCAAGGACCTAATTTCACATGCACAGGATCCGATGGGGTTAGGTCTTCAACCTACCTTTTGGGTGAACAAAATTGAACCCATAATATGTGGTGGAGGCGGGAAGGAGGGGGCTCAGAAGAACAAATCCTTCAAGTCCCTCCCACCTTACCCTTCCCTACATAAGACCCTTAGTGCTTCAGAAGACCCTTTAACCTTCAGCCAGTTTTTCCCAAATACA
This sequence comes from Myotis davidii, assembly GCF_000327345.1. Classification (NCBI taxonomy): domain Eukaryota; kingdom Metazoa; phylum Chordata; class Mammalia; order Chiroptera; family Vespertilionidae; genus Myotis; species Myotis davidii. The sequence goes on along the minus strand of NW_006288952.1, from coordinate 544,675 downwards.
ACACCCAGCATAGCAATCCCCAGAGGCCTTTTGTTCACAATGTGGACTCCCTGATGTGTGTGTGTGTGTGTGTGTGTGTGTGTGTGTGTGTGTGTAGGGTGTGGGGTTAGAGGTGGGGGTGTGTCAGAAGGTATGCAGTCCCAGAATCTGCCCCAGAAACCTCCAAAAAAGGAGGTTTGCTCTATTATGAGCCACGTTCACTATATGGTGAAGAGCTTTCAGATTCTTTTGCAGTTTAAGATGGGGATAAAGTAAAGGGAAAAGAGAAGGCTTGAGGAACTTAGTGGGGGTAAAGAAAAAAATGGATTTAAAGAAGGATGCTGGGATCTAGGAAGAAAAAAAACTTCTCTCTACTCTGTTTTGCTAACAATTGGCCTGGACAGTTGCTTTGTATGTGGGAGCTGAGAGAAATGTCATTCAACTGTGCAATTTCAAATCAGGCTGCACTATTGCCTCCAACCCCATGCCACTTGGCAATGTGGGCAATAAAAGGGGCCACATACTCAACCTGACAAGCTCAGGGAAGGCCTGCATGGCGGTCTTACAAACTCAGAGACCAAAAGTAACCATAGGATGGTCTGAACATAAGAATTCCTACCTCAAAGCGAGCCATGATCCATAATCACGTTCTAGGTCTCAGCTTCCTTAACAAAGGTCAATCTTTACCTTAACTGAGCCTGTCTGTTGTTGTTGGGTTTTTGTTTTGTTTGTTTGTTTGTTTGTTTGTTTGATCTAAGATAGCATACCTTTGAAATGTCAGTGTAATCACCCTTTCCCAGACGCCTCAGGATATAACCTCTCCACCAGCACATGAGACCCCAGACCCCTCATTGTTATCTTGTTGCTCAAATACCATCTCTATGTGCTCTAAATGTTCACTGTTAACTGTCCTGTACCCTCCAGTGTAAAAGAAGCATGTGTCTCTCCATTTCACTTTGTATCCAATCCTAGAGATTTCCCTGCTTTGCTTTCTTCCACCCTCTTAGTCATCTAGCACCAATGGATTTCATGTAACCCTTCTTCTGTCTCTTCCTTTTAGTCTAATGTGTAAAATAGTCTAATGTATAAAATTATCTTCCTCAGGGGCATTTTCTCAGTCTATTGAGAATTTTGCCCATGGTAATTATCATCAGTTTGGCCGCCAAAAACTCATAAAGTTATCTATACATTTGGATAGTTTCTTACTAAAATAGCAAGTTGGGGCCATGGAGCCCAATGACCAGGGCCTATGTTCTTTGCTCTTCCTCCAAGCCTCACAAGGGACAAATGAGTCCCTTCAGTCCAAATGCCATCACCTGAGCAAACCCTGACTACTTCTTGCTGATGGGGAATGTGAAAGTGGTTCAGAATGAGTAATAGGATCTATCCTGCTCTATCTTTTATCTACTTACTCATTCATTCATTCATTCATTTCAGAAAGGAAGGGAGAAGGAGAGCGAGATAGAAACATCAATGATGAGGGAATCATTGATCACTTGCTTCCTGCACACCCCCTACTGGGGATCGAGTCCCCAACCTGGGCATGTGCCCTGAGCAGGAATCCAACCATGAGCTCCTGGTTCATAGATGGATGGATCATAATAAAATATTTCTAAACTTTACATGAAGCAATGAACTAACAAAAATAACAAACATATTTTAAAAGGAAAGTAATTGGGGAAAATTTGTTCTACTTGATAAGAAAACGATTAATAATGCTAGTCAACCTGGCAGGAGCTTCACCACTGAGCAACACTTGCCGGGCCCACAGGCAGAGTAAGTGATTAATGCAGGGGCAGTAACTAGGAACAGGTCTTGTTCAGGCACCACTCCAGGGTTGAGAATGCTCTACCTTGGCTCCCTGCATGCTCTGGGCACCAGAATTTTTACTGCAAACAACATTGATGAGGAGAGCAAAGGGGAAAGGGTGACCAAACCAACTCAAATACCCCTCTTTTGTAATATCTGAAGATGCTCCTTTCCCTGGAACTAATGAAAACAATAAAAGGGAAAACTGAGAGTTATTGAACCAGAACAATGAAATGAGTTATCCATAATTCACTAAATGCACAGCAAGCTATAAATAACAGAGAATAATATCCTTGGTGTGCCTCTGATGTTTCCTGTTAGAAAGGTCCTGGCCTTGCAAATATTTGAAGGGGGCCCTAGGTCCCATATCTTCAACATCTTTTCAATATTGCTTAAGAATTTAGCTTTCTGGGAGGCCAGAGGCTCTTTTGTAGAGGAGAACTATATAGGAATGTATTCATGAAATGCATCATTGATCTTGAGCAAAGTAGAGAAAGGAAGATGTCCCAGGAAGAGGTAATGAAAGAACTAACTAGATTTTGCATTCCCAGGAGGAATGGTAATGTTGAAGTTCCATGTAAATAGACAAAGGGAATTTAACAAGGAAAGGCGAACTCAGGGGCATTCACACAAGGAATTGGATTAGGAATAAGATTCTGTGTCTGTCAGGGAAGGAAATGGCCAGGAAGGAGGGGAAGGAGCATATAATGAGCCTTATACTTTTATATTTTGGATTTAGAATGCTGGAATATGGCTCTGCCTTCCACAGTTGATAAAATTGAAAAATGGAATATGAGTTAAATTTGAGCAGAATTATGAAACTTTAGACTGCCCTTGCCTCCAAGCTGACCCATGTGGTGGGATTTCCACAGTCAGAAGAATAGCACCAACCCTGGATCCAAATCCAGAGTCGCTGGGTTTAAACCCTAGCTCTGCACTAACTAGTTACATAACTCTGATCAAATTTAATTATCTTACCTGTTTCTTATTTGCAAAGAACTTATCTATCAAACAGAGATAAAAATAGTATCTACTTTGCCCTAGCCGGTTTTGCTCAGTGGATAGAGCTTGTACCTGTGGACTGAAGGGTCCCAGGTTCAATTCCAGTCAAGGGCATATGCCTGGGCTGTGGGCTTGAACCCCAATGGGGGGCGTGCAGGAGGCAGTCAATCAATGATTCTCTCTTCATTGATGTTTCTGTCTCTCTCTTTCTCTTCCTTCCTCTATGAAATCAATAAAAATATATATATTAAAAAATAGTATCTACTTCAAAATGTTGTTGTAAAATTGAATTAATCTGTATAAAACAGAATAGTGCTGGGAACATACCTACTAAAGACTCAGTAAGTATTTGCTATTTAAAAAGTAATTGGCCAAAACTGCCTTCAAGGTCCGATTAGGTCCTGGGTGTGGTTTGAGGTCCGATTTTGCATCGCCTCCTGCTCCTTCTCTGAGTGCCGTGCTGGTCTGTGTTCTCCGGTGCTCCTCGTCAGTTCACGCGGAGTGAGTAGGTCTTTACAATGAGTTGAGTCCAATTTCACAGGATGTGCCTGCCTTTGTTGACAGTTTGGAAGTGTAAGTGTGTTTCCCTATGTCCAGCGACTTCTGCTTCTATGGGGCGCTGCAGAGATTTAAGCAAAGTTAGTGTCTTCAGGTGGACAAGTTCTGCAAAATGTCTTTTCCCGCATTCTCTGCTTGTGGTGGGTTAGGTTCGTGGGCTCTCCCAGCTTTGGGTGGAAAGAAAAAACCTTCCAGGATGCATTCAGTCTAAAAACTCCCCCACCACTTAGAAGTCATTCACTCTATGTACTTCCCATATTGTATTGTTTTAGTCAATACCCTCTTTCTCTCCTTTGCCTACTTCATCCCACTGCCCTCTCCATCTCTCAGGTCTTTCAATGTAATAAAAATGTCCCAGATACCAGCGTCCCAAACTGTCAATATTTAAAGAGTTTGAGTCTTCTTGTCAGTGTTTCATATCTGGTGTGATGTGACGGGTGCATGAGGTTATGGCTACCCCAAATACCACCTGTTTTAGCTTCTCCCAACGTCTGACATTTCCATGATTAAACCATTTCCTCTGGTTTAAGGCATGTTCTCCCCAAGACTCCTGTAAAAATGCAAATATCTCCCTAGAAAAGGGAACTCAGCCACATTCTCATGGTTTGTCAGGTTCCTACTGGATACAGTGTGGCTGTAGAGTCCCAAGGGCACTAGTCTGTGAAGGAAGAAGAGGTAGGATAAATCAAGAAAAATTTCTTTGCCCAGCTGGCTCCACCCCTCTAAGGGAGTGGGCTGCAGAAGGGCTGAGTGTGGATGGTCATGCGGTCCTGGACTATGGCAGGACTCAGTCATCAGAGGGGCTGGGTGGGTAGGATGGACGCTTCCAAGGGGTGAATTGGGGAACACCAAAGGTATACCCAATTTGTTGGCAGAAGGCCTGCCATGAAAAATACTGTTTTTTGGTTTTAATTTCTAAATGACATGATTTGTGTTTTAGGAACTTTCTATTTCATTACAACTTGGAAGAGCACATGTTCTTAAGTAACACTATGCCGAAGGTGGCGTTACTCAGGCTGTTACTGTTATGTGCAGACATTTCCTTGAAAAGGCTGCACTTCAGTTCCTGTGCTTGCTTTTAGCAGCCCTGCGATGGCACTGCTTCAGGCTGCAGCTTCCTCTCTTCCTGGGGTGTCATTCTTTCCCTTTCTGGTTCTTTCCTCTCTACTGATGCTCTCAGTGGGGGTCTTCTCCCATCTCCACAAGGCACCCCTACATATTAGTTCTCTGCATACTTCCTACTAAGACTGTTTAACCTGAAATTTTATTATTATGCACTTTGAATTCTACTGTTATTAGAATGAAGCCAGTGACAAAAGAGCAAGTTTATAGGGCTAGTGTGCAATACACACAGGGCATAGAATAAGTAAACAAATACAACACAATCCATTTTCAAACCTTCCATAGTGCTTAGCAGATCTCTGCTTTAGGGCAATTTGAGAGGGTCCACCGCCCTTCTTTTCTTTTCTTTCTTTTTTTTTTTTTAAAGAAGGCAGCAGTGCAGAGTGGGGAAACCATGAACTCTGGATCCAGACATACATGAGTTTGTCTTGCTTGGAGTGTGGCAGGGCAAGCTTCATAAACTCTCTCTGATCCGTGTCCATTCAGCATGAGTAGAGATCTCTATGATGTAAGGATTAGAAATCATTCTTAAATCCTAAGGTTGTTTTTAAAACTAGATAAGTTAATGTATGTCAAATAATAAACTGCCTGGCATTTAACAAAAGCGATATATCATGTGTTCCTATTAATACTATTAATAAAAATGATCAGATATAAGGAATAAAACTAGAGATGAACCAAAGTAAACCAGACTATGGAATATTATTCAAGGCTTAAGGGAAATGAGTTTATCAAACCATGAAAAGACACAGAGGAGACATAAATGCAAATTACTAAGTGAAAGAAGCCAACATAAAAAGGCGCTATTCTGTATGATTCTAATTATATGGCATTCTAGAAAAGGCAGAACTGTGGTGACAGAAAAAGATCAGTGGTTGCCAGGGGCTGGGGGTGGGGAGCTGAAGAGGCGAAGCACAGGGGATTTTCAGGACAGTGACACTGCTCCACATGGAACTAGAATGATGGATACATGTCATTATACTTTTGTCCAAGCTCATAGAATGCACAAGACCAAGAGTAAACCCTAAAATAAACTATGCACTATGGATGATAATGATGTGTCAGTGTGAGTTTATCCATTTTAACAAATGTGCCTCTCTGGTGGGTGAGGGATTTGAATAATGGGGAGGCAGTGCTTGTGTGGGACAAGGGGTACATGGGAAACCTCTATACCTTCCTCTCGATTTTGCTGTGAAACTAACACTATTCTGAAAAAATAATAAAGTCTTTAAAAAATTTAAAGCAGACAAAGAAGAAAGAGGAAACACTGAGCAGAGACGAGCAAGTTGAATTCTCTCCCTGTCTGAGGTAAGGGCCTGACTTTCATGACTCTGGGCATCCAGCAGAGGAAGAAAGATGAGGCCCGCCCGTGGCAGGGCCAATGTGGCTGGAAGGAAACGACAGGAAGGGGAGAGAGCAAGGCTGTCAGGCAGCCACACTGTAGCAGCAGTTGGAATTGCTTGAAAATGGGGGATCCATTATCATAAAAGCATACAAACAAGGAAGTGGAGATGTAGTCATTGCCTTAAAGTCACTTAGTCAATAACACTTGTCTTCTTATCTGATTATGAAAGTAGTATATGTTCATATTAAAAAATTGAAATATACACAAAAACACAAAGACTAAAAGGAAAATCTGTAACACAAAGAGGACCATTCATCATTTAGGGTAAGTCCTTTCAGTCTTTTAAATGTAAATATGTGTATATATATATATATATAATATATATATATATTTACCCTTTTTTCTTTACAAATTTGGGCTTATTTTACAAAGTAGCATACCTATTTTTTCACTTAATTATATGTGGACATTGTGCTGTTTCATTAAATATTCTCCTAGAACACCCTTTTAAAAATGTACAATTAAAAACTTCACACATATAAAAACGTAGAGACTAGAATAATGAATCCCATGCCCATCATTCATATTCAACAATTATCAACTTATTGCCTGTTTCATTTATACACCATCCACTTCTTCCCCCCAACCCTTGGATTCTCTTGAATCAAATCCTACATATCATGGAATTTCCACTATAAGTATTTCAGTACGTCTGTATCTCTAGAAGAAATGAAATTATTTTAGAAATATGTTTATAATAACATTCTCACACCTAAATATTAGTAATAATTTCTTGATATCATCAAATTGCTTTCATTTTTTACTTATAATATGGCTGGTTGTCATATTATATATAAAGTGTTTGAAGCAGAATCAGATTTGGGTATGTATGAAATTAGGCACAAACCCTATGTTGGCTCTGCCCTCTCTGAACTCCATTCTCAACTGGAAGCATAATATGAACTCACAATGTATTTAATCTAAAATCAAAATAGATTTTTTTAATTCTGTACACCAAAAAGGCCTTGGAATAGTGACTAACCCAGTAGCAATTACACTCTAGTGCCAAGATTATAGACTCTTGGCACTAGAGTGTAATAAAATACAATTTTATTTATAAAATACCATTTTCCACTAAAAAAGAACTGGAGTGTCTTAGAGGAATGTCAGATTCCAGGTCTTGAACAAAAAATGAACAAGATGAATCTAAAACACCTTATACCAGAACGCAAAGGGAGTATGTGAGACCATGAGGGTTATGTCCAAAGGACTCAGGAATTTGAATAGGTTCCCAATATTCAACCATGTGATAATTTAATAATGATAACATTGATAAAGATAACTGTGATAGATTTAAATGGGTTAAATAAGTGCAAATCTATGAGTTCACAATTGATTATTCCTCTACATCAAAGTACTCATGGATCAGTTTATGGGGTAAAGAGGTCAGTGGGTAGGGGGAATATGGGACATCTGTAATACTTTCAGTAGTAAAGATAAATTTAAAAAGATAATTGGAAACAAATTTTATTTTTATAATAAGCAATTAAAGAGAAAGCATTGCCATTCTTTACAAACTGTACTTTAACATAAATAAAAAGGAAAAGTTCCTCTTTATATAATACTAGAGGCCTGGTGCACAAAAAATTATGCATTCCGGGGGGTCCCTCAGCCCGGCCTGTGCCCTCTCCCAGTCTGGGACCCCTCGGGGGATGTCCACCTGCTGGTTTAGGCCCCCTCCCTGGGGGAGATTGGGCCTAAGCTGGCAGTCAGGCATCCCTCTGGCAGCCCAGCAGCCCTCGGGGGATGTCCACTTGCCTGCGGGGATCAGGCCTAAGCTGCAGTCGGACATCCTTAGCGCTGCTGAGGAGGCGGGAGAGACTCCCACCC
>NW_006288952.1:530606-536864 GCF_000327345.1 Myotis davidii | reverse complement strand
AAACAGTGTTATTTATGATAGTTATATTTTAGGATGGAATAGAGGGGATCATCTAAGTCATTATATAACATCAGTGCTGGTTCTAATTATTTATTGAGCACATACCAGGTGCTAATTATAATTTTGTATCAACAATGGGCCTTCCCTACTTGATTTGAACTCTGTGACCATGACTTGTAATTATTTGTTCTAACTGGAAATTGGTCTGTTATTATAATTCTCCTTTAAGTTTCCTCCAAGTAGCCTCATTTGTAGTCTTATTGTAAACTAGTGGCCTGGTGCATGAATTCATGTATGGGTGGGGTCCCTCGGAGTGGCCTGCGGGGATTGGGCCAAAACTGGCAGTCCAAACTGCCTGCTGCTCCTGCCTGCCGCTCCTGCTCATCCCAGACCTGCTGCACCTGCTGCAGGCTCACACCTAGTCAGTCCTGACCAGGAGAGGCTCACACCGCTTCAGCAGTGCTTGCCAGCTATGAGCCCTGCATCGGGCACCCATCCCCAGGGGGGTGGGGGGACCAGGATGAGATCAGCCCTCCAGGAGGGTGGTGGGATGTCCTTGCCGGCCTGGGATCTGGATCCATCCCACTGATGTTTGCGCAGTTGTCAGGAGCCACCTGGCAGCCCCTTTTATATAGTTTCTTTCTTGTGGAGCATCTAGGGAGGGAAAGTGGCCATGGTGCCAGAGGCTGACTTCCAGGAGGCCAGTGGTACTGTCAAGATCATGCTGGTGATGCCAGTCCATCAATGCCTGGCCCATTCTCCAGAGATTGGACCTACAGGACTACTGAGGGAGTGAGTGGCTGCTGCTGGGTTGGTGGGCTGCCTGGATGGGTCTGTCAGCTGAGCGGCACTCCCACTGTGGGCGCACACTGACCACCAGGGGACAGCTCCTGCATTGAGTGTCTGCCCCCTGATGGTCAATGCACATCATAGCCACTAGTCAACCAGTTGTTCAGTTGTTTGGTCACTTAGGCTTTTATACATATAGATTTCAGCTCATTAAGAGTGAAAGATGATAGAATTAAAACAGTACCATTTTGTAGCCTTTATGAGTTAATGATGCTAACATCATTAAAGACAAAAATAAAACAAAACAAAAACATGTAACATCCATTGTTCATAATTATTTATTTCCTCTCCACCCGTATAATTCCTGGCCTGCCCACTGACTTGAAATCTCCCCATGAGACTGCCTGTGAACACTGGAATATGAGCAAACTAGGCCACCTCCAACCAAATGTGTGGGTTGGCTCTGTCCTCTCTGAGCTCTGTCCCCAACCAAGGAAATGGCAAGTACTATGTAACTTCTGCTTTCTCACCTGGAGTCCTGGAATGTGAAGACAGAGAGAGAAGACCTGAACACAACCCACAGTTTGGAGCAAAGAAGAGCTAACATGCAAACTCTGTGAGCAAGTAATAGTGTTAGTCTCACTAAGCCACTGATATTTGGGGAGTTCGCTAGTGAAGTAGTTTTGTCAAAAATATCAAACCCAACTCTGGGCAAGTTTCCATACTCAGCAATGAGGAAATACAAGGGACAAACCAACATCTTCCGTGACATCATGGGGGCCCACTCAGCGAAGTCCAGACTGTGTGAAACCCTACCTGACGAAAACTCCAATGTCTTTGCAAACAACAAAAAGCAACTTAAAAAACATCCAGCCAATCACATTGTATGCTATTGTTTTAATGTAATCAAGGAACATTGGTGGACACCCTATATCCAAGAGTGGTCAGGGAATGATTGTTTGCCGGTAGAAGCTGGAGGATTATGGGCAGAACTTGACTGTAGGCTGGATGCTCACACACATGCCCCCTTGGCTTTTTGTGGTGGGGTGAAGACGACCAGCAATGGTACTGACAAGACAACTCAGGTCTTGGAGGGGATTCTGCTGCCTGAGTGTCTCTGTTTTCTGTGGGAAGAGAAGAGGGGTGAACCAGAGGCCTTGTCTGTACTCACATTCCGGTCCTGTGCCGGATTGGTCTGATGAGTTTTCAGGATGGTCGTCCACAAACAGTAGGAGCCAGGGGAGGGCTGCTGGGCATGGACATGCCAGGAGGAAAAGGAGGTTTAGGAAGTTTGCTTTGGCAGCCCTAAAGAGAATGGATTGATGGGGGTGGGAAGGGAGGGAGTCGGCTCAGCTCAGAGGCTCTTGCAATAATATAAACAAAAGTGATGAAGCAGCTGGCATGGGGATGGAGACAGAAATACAGGAAAATTCTAACACCATTAAATTAATCTCTGTTCCTGAAGAATTACAGTATTCCTCAAACATTTTCTGGTCATAAAATGACGATGATAACCACATTCAAGAATCATTTCAACAATTTTGGATTTTAAACCTACATAGGGCTTCAAAGGAGGACAGGTGGGGGCAGAAGTGAAAGTATTGCATCAGGAGAGAGGACCCAGTGAGATGACTACAATAGAGAGTGCTTTCACAGCTGGGTGTACAAGTTGCTAAGAGAGAGCTAACTGTGAAATTATGGTGATGGAGAAAAGGAAATTTTCAGCAAAGGAGATGGAGGCAGATGGGAGCACTGTGAAATTGAAGAAGAAGGCAGGGTAGTTATTCATAGCTATTCTTCTGTTATAATTCTAAAATACATGTGCTTTAAAAACGAGTAGAAAGCAATCAATTTGAAATAGAAAAGCATTAAAGCTTGGAAATATGGTAACATGAGAAATGACCCCGAATTAAATGTGTTTAAGATGTCTTTTAGGGCTTTCTTGGTCCCTATAACTTGCCTTAATGAAATATTTTTAATAAAACTCTTAGAAAAAGGTAGTCATTTGATTTTTTTGGAAGAAAATGTCACTATTGATTCAAGGCAAACTGCATGGTTAAAAACTATGAAAATGGTTGCAGAGCTCCAAAAGGCAGCAGCTCTGGCCTCAGTGTGGGTTCTGATTTTTGTTGTATGGAGGGTGTTCATATTGTCAACACCGGAGCTTTCTACCTGTCCCAGGCAAGGTTCCCTAGATGCCGACCTGGGGATGGGTGATGTGACCAGAGGCAACTCTCTAGAGAAGAGGACAGCTGGAAGCGGTCATTAGCCAGCACTGCAGCAGCTGGCGGAGAGGCATGCCAGCTGGTAGGGCAGAGCTGGGTGGGCATCGGGAGCATCCACTCCATCACCTAATCGCCTTCCACCCAGGGGTATATCCTACATCAACGAATAATGTGCTTTCAACAAAACCCAACTGAAAGGCAGTGAGGCAGCTTAGGGCAGAGGAAGGGAGCCCTTGGATGGAGGGAGCACACCTGGACAAAAGTTTCTCTCTCTCCCACCAAAGCTGTGGGGTTTTGGAGAAGTTACTCAGCCTCTTCAAGCTTGTTTCTTTATTTAAATATAAAAATGCCTATTTTGAGTCCTAGTAGAAAATACATATGATATATGTAAAAAGTACAGTTATGTCTGTATACAAGTGAATCATACAGGGCTGGGCAAAAGTAGGCTTACAGTTGCACTGTGACATTCTTTTGAGTTAATAAAGCTACTATAATAATAACAACCTGCATGCCTTTTCCATACAAACAACTGTAAACCTGGTGTTGCCCAGCCTGCATATTCATTTTTTTTAATTAGTAGAAAATGTCTGGAATGTTATCCGCTAAGGTTGATTGTAAGTTATCCATGAGGGAGAGGTATTGGGAAGAGTTATAGAGAGAAATGCAACAGTGTGGAGAAGAGCACAGACTTTGGAGCCAAACTGTTTTGGGACTTGGGGAAAGGTGTTCAACCTCTCTGTGCCTCAGTTTCCTTATCTGTAGAATGGGGGTAGGGAAAAATCTACCTCAGAAGGTTGCTTTGAGAATTGAGTGAGCTAATGTAAGAAATCATTTATAATACTGCTTGGCATGTAATAAGACCAACATAATTATTAGATATTTATATCATATTATTTTGCTTATTCCTGATTTCTAATTGATCTACAGTGATTACATATTAAAATGTATAACCCACCAAAGTTCTTTGTAACATATGAACTGTTAATAATGGGCAGACATTTTAATTAGTTCCTGTTCTAACTGGACATAAAATAATTAAAACTGTTAAAGTGATACATCAAACAGACACAATGGCCATAAACTTTCTACTGCACCATTCAAAAAAATAAAGGCCCTTAGGACTGAGCTTTATATATGTGTGCGAGTTTGGGCTGCTGTTCTCTCTGTCTTGCCCTTTGCACAGCAGCAAGCACCTGAAGTCCTGCATTGCACACTCTCTTGTTCACAGCCAACCCTATGGACATGCAACGTCAGCATTTCAACTGTCAGTGCGGGGGCAATCCTGCTTCGTTGTTCAAGCTGTGCAGTGTTGTTGTTTTTTAAGAGTATAAAAGGTGACAGCTGCTGCCTCACTCGCCATGGACAAATGCATACAAAATGGTTTCCTCGTCAGCAGCCCCTGACTGACTCTAAGCCCTGTGGACATGAAAGCTCTCCAGAGACCAGAGCCTCCGGCACAACCTCACACTGTCCTGGCCACATGCAAACTCCGCACGTTCTCCACACACTGGTCTTCTCTGGCCTAAGGGGTGGGTCCCAGACAGCCAGTTGCTGGTTTGATCAGGAATATTCAGCTGGCTGAGCAAGTTCAATGCTGCGGAAATGAATTAGCTGCATTGTTCAGTTCTCTGGGAAGTTTCCTCTTGCTGATCAGGAGGAATGAAAAAACAGCAGTGACACACACACACACACACACACACACACACACACACACACGCTTAGGTCAAATTATCATCAAGAAGCCAGTTGGATACCTCTTAAAATAGGCTGCAGCAATCACGCTCTCAATCCAGCCACTACACTTTGTAGGTAATTGCAAGCCAGGGGCAAGCCACAAATACCATTAAATACAGACATTATCGTTCCCGACGCCCACGAGTGCCATCATAATAATGAACGACCGATATGCTCAGATTCCCGGGTCACATGGACTGTCCTTCGCACAAGGACTTTTAAAGCCCAGGCCAAGGGAGGAATTCTCCAGGCTGTGAGATGTCTTTGGAGGCTTGATGGATTCAGAAAGACAAAGTTAATTGAACTAAAAGAAAAATACTAGTGATGGATTTATTCTAAATTTAGAGACCAGAAATGTTTTTCTTTTCTGGTTCAGCTTTTTTCCTGCAAGGTTTCTTTCTGTCTTTTTCCAGTGAGTCTGTTAGCATAACTATCCAGACCTAATTGCAAACGGAAATAAATAAATCATGGGCATCCGCCCAAGCATTTTGAGGGAATTTATAGCTGGAATGTGTACATATTGATCAAAACAGGCATCCTGCCATTGTTGATGAGGGCCCTGGTGGACAGACCTCGGAAAACTGAGCACAATTATAACAGCATACACTGCAGGGTCACTCAACATTTCAGCACATACCACAAGGAAAGCAATACTGCTTCCATCAGAGGAAATTATTCCTGATGGAGCCACCAGACGGTTCTGAGGCATTAGGCATGAAAATACGAGCTAACAGGGAACTTGTTTCATTTCTATTTTTAAAAAACTTTCAGTGAGATTTTATTTCTAAGATAATTTAAAATAGCAACCCAAGTTAAGGTGGAGACCCACTAAGGACAATGTTTTGTTAAGAAATAAAGATTTTGAGCCTGGCCAGCATGACTCAGTGGTTGAGTGTTGACCTATGAACCAGGAGGCCAAAGTTTGATTCCTGGCCAGGGCACATATCCAGATTGTGGGCTTGATTCCCAGTGTGGGGTGTGCAAGAGGCAGCCAGTCAATTATTCTCTCTTATCATTGATATTTTTATGCCTCTCTCTCCCTCTCCCTTCCTCTCTGAAATCAATAAAAAATATATTTTTTAAAAAAAAGAAAGAAAAAGATTTTGAGACAAGTCAAAGTTTAGGAGCAGATAAGTGTTTATCTGGCTGAAACAATCTTCAGAAAAATGTGTCATTTAATATAAATGTTTAGGAAGAGGGGGTACAAAAAAAGAATATTTTAGGGATATAAAGGTATTAAACAGTTTTAGGTAGTTTAATGGTGTACTAAAGGAAATGATTGACTCTATATGGGACATAATGTGACATTTGAGCTTCAGGATAATTGAGTCAAGAGGAAATACATTTAAGAAAAAAAGAGAACAATAATTACTTTAAGATTATAGACTCTAAAATGATCTGTCCAGATAATGAATATTTAGCGTCTTTTATTCTGAAGGGGGAGAAGTGGCATTTTAAAGTATTCCAAAGATGTGGGACTGATATGTTGCTGAAGTCAAAAAGGGAAAGA
>NW_006288952.1:513257-530572 GCF_000327345.1 Myotis davidii | reverse complement strand
ATTGGCTATTAGAATAGGAATTAGAAAAAAATGAAAAATATTCTCCAATCTTTGCATTAAAATCATGTTGCATGCACTTTTGGAAAACTGCTAATTTGGGACATTAAGAAACGCTGTGAAGCAACTGAGTAGAGAAATATCTACTGGGAGGACAGAAGGCCTGATTCACACCCAAGGAAAGACAGACACACCTGGAACATAAGCTAAGAGGAAATGGATACTCATTCAAAAAAATTCCCAGGGATATTGACAAGGATTCATGTCAATGGATTGTGGGATTCATGTCTAGCTTCCTTTTCTTGAGCAAACTTCTTAATAATGTATATATCTTGCATTTCCAATTGTGATTTTCTCACTTCCATTTTATCTTCAATCATTTAACCATAGATCTGTACTTCTTGCTCCAGAGAAATAACTCTTTCTAAAGGAAATGACAATTTTCTAATTCCAGATCCAATATATAACTTTTTCTCATTTACTTGATCTTTCCCCCTTGACCATTTATTTCTTTTTGATATTCTCTCCTCCTTGGTTATTCATCTTTGTATACCAAAGTCTCAGGATTATTTGATACATTGTAGGTGCCTTGTGAAGTCGAATAAGTAGATGAATAAATAGTATGAATGACTATGTAAAGTTGAAGTTCTCTTCAAATATACTGGGTTGCCCCAGGAAGCAGAAGGTTCCCTTTCCCTGTGTCCAAGCAGAGGCTGGTAGGAGGAATTCATATAGTGACCAGATATGTAGTGTAGATACACTTTAACACACATGAACAACAAGCCCCTTTTAACTTCAAAATGTCATGTCACCCCCCAGTAGGACACCTTCAGTGTCTGCAGAAAGAATTGAGGTCCTATAACTCTGCTATTTAATTTTTCCAGACACAAAATGTGCTAAAATTACTTCTATCTCCTAATTCTATTGCTCATTGTAGTGGTTTTAAAATGTACACAAATCCTTTGCTATTCTTTCCTTTAAAAGATAGAGCCCAATTCCCCTCTCCTTGGATATGGGCTAAACTTTGACTCACTTCTAAGAAGTAAAATCAAGTGGAGGTGGTGGTGTGAGACTTAGGAGTCTAGAATTTTAGGTCATAAAAGACGTGTGGCTTCCTCCTTAATTGCTTGTGCTCTCTTCGTTTATTTGTTCAAGGGGAAGCTAGCTGCTATGTAAGGACACCATGTTCCCTACAGATAAGCCCATGTGGCACAGAACTGGGGAATCCTGCCAACAACCATGTGCTGAGCTATCTTGGAAGTAGATCTTCCAGCCCCAGTCGAGCCTTCAGATGACAGTGGCCCTGGACTATCTTTTTTTTAAAATATATTTTATTGATTTTTTTACAGAGAGGAAGGGAGAGGGATAGAGAGTTAGAAACATCGATGAGAAAGAAACATCGATCAGCTGCTTCCTGCACACTCCCTACTGGGTATGTGCCCGCAACCAAGGTTCATGCCCTTGACCGGATTTGAACCTGGGACCCTTGAGTCCGCAGGCTGACGCTCTATCCACTGAGCCAAACCGGTTACGGCAGCCCTGCACTATCTTGACTGCAACTTGGTGAGAGGCCCTGAACCAAGCCAGCCTACTAAGAAGCTTGGTTTAGGAATCTAAATTCCTGACCCTCAGAAACCCTTTGAGATAATAAACCTGTGTTGTTTTGTACTGCTAAACCCAGGGATAACTTGTTAGACCTCTAAAGATAACTAATATATGCATTGGCTTTCTTTGTTCTGAACAACTCCCCGAATATTAGAAATAGGCTCTCCCTTCTCTCTGCAATCCTCTAAAAAAGATAACTTCAAGGTTTTTTTTAAAAAAAAGGGAGAGGGGGAAATAATATTTTTCAAGGCAGAAAGTAAATTTATGAAATTCATTAACCCCTGCGGTATATAATAGATTGAATGTGTTCTTAGGTTTGAGAAGGGCTTAGCTGCATTTATGGATGATATTCATTTATTAATTCATTCATAAGTCACTTAAAAGCACCTATTCGGTGTCAGTCATTGTGCCCAAGGGTGGTAGAATCCTACTAGGTTATTAAGAAAAAATGACTTATTCCTGGAGGAGGCACCCGCAGCCATCTGGGTTTGATGCAGTGGCAGACATCCATGCCCTCCCCTCTGGGAGAGCAACTGGGAGGGCGGGCGTGCAGTTCTGAGCCAGGAGAGGATTAATTATGCCTCGTATTAAGGTTTTTGAGTTGATCACTCACTGACTTCTGAATGATAACCCTATCGTTTTTATCTCTGTAACATCAAATAAAGTTCTTTTCACTTTCAGGACTAAGCGCTGCAGACATGAAACGCAAAGGCGTGTATCACAGAACACCAGAGCAGTCAAAACCTAGTCTCATCATGCTTCTCCCAGCCAGAGATTTTTAGACACTTTAACAGGATACTTGTGGCATAGATGGAAAATGAATTTCATCTAAGTTAAGCAGAGTAAACGAGGGGAAAAAAACCTCGAAGATCAAAGAGCTGCATAAGAGATACTCTAAGGACTCGGATTATATAAATGCTTGTAAGCTAGGAGTGTTTTCATACAGTGCCATTAAGAAACCTGCAATTAAGGTGCTGGAGGTTTTTCCTAAACACACATGCACACATACACTCGCAGGGAAATCTCTTCCAAAAGAACAGCGGTAGGTGGGCGGAGCCGTCTCTGGGCCCCAGGAAGATGCAGCGCTTCTGTGGAAAAGCAGCCCCTCCAGCCAGCTGCACATCACTGTGGAAAGGTAACATTTGCGGCACCCCGGAGAGCTCCGAGACAGCAACACCTCCCCAGGAGCCTGCCACTTCCCTGCAAACCCCAAACAAAGAGTGTGAAAAACTCTGCCCCTGAGCGGGAAATGTGCTTTCTTATGTAGAGCCAAGGAGAGCATTTATGCCACACGCCTGCCATGGCCTAACAAGGAACGCAGCCGGCTGCACACCCGCATCCTCTCTGGGTGAAGCCATCCGGAGTGGGCGGGGCTGGGTTTCCTGAAGGGCACCAAGGGCACCCTTACATCTCAGCACCGTGGTGCCGGTGCCGGTGCCGGTGCCAATGCTCTCCTCCAGTGCTGACCTGCAGTAAAAGTGCTCGAATAATTCAGACCCACTGTCTCTGAAAAGGCAGTCCACACCATGTTACCCTCCAGCAAATGAGACTCAACCCGAAAAGTGTGATATGGGTAGAGCCAGCCTTTCACACCACATCTTGAGGACAGTGGTTGTCAGTGTGGTCCCTGGACTGGCAGCACTGGCAGCACCTGGACCGTGTGAGAGGAAAATTCTCTGGCCCCACCCTAGCCCTCCCGAAGTGAAAGTCTGGAAACAGGTCCAGCAGTCTGGGTAACAGCCTCCCAGTCTTCTCAGGTATGTTAAAGCGTGAGAGCCAGTGCTTCAGAGATATGAGTCATGATCCTGTTCTGTGGCTATCTATAGAATAACATTTATTCTATCATTCCATATTATGTATTTTCTATACAATCTCCTATATATATAAAAGCCTAAGTGACCTGCCAACTGGCAGCTATGATGTGCTCTGACCACCAGGGAGCAGACACTTAACGCAGGGCTGCCAAGCTGCGGTGGCTTGGCAGCTGTGGTTCTCAGGTGACACACCTGGAACCAGAGAGGAGGGAGCCCGATTCCAGGGTGTGTCACTTGAGAACTACCCTCTCGAAACCCGGGACCCCTCAGGGGCTGTCGGAGAGCTGGTTTTGGCCCGATCCCCACAGGCCAGGCCGAGGAACCCCACCAGTGCATGAATCCATGAACCAGGCTTCTAGTATTCTATAATATTTATTCTCTATCACTTATAGAATACTAGGAATGGTAGAGGAGAACCTACTCGATTGTTCCCAAAGGTAATAAAGTAGTTACTTTATTATTTCGTCACTTTTGGATGAGAATATATGGCTTCTTGTCTTCTCTAAGTTGCTTCAGGAGACATGGTGAAAATCCAAGAAGACCTCCCCCTCCACGTCAGGCTGATCACTGCCGTGGTGTCTGTGAGGCCCAAATCAGTTAACCTTAGACTTGCTAAAGATGCATGACCTCTCATGCAGTAACGCTTTCCTAGAGGCAGTGCTGCTGCGTGTTGATATCAGATCATTGTGCTGTGGCTGTGAAAGTTCATCAAGACCCACATAAAGGAAAATTTTGTCCAACAACAAACAACCACTTCCAGATGTCATGGATTTGGGGCAGAGACAGGTAGTAGACCAAGATCCTATGGCACCCTTCCTTCCTGTCATTCAAACTTCACTTAGAAAATGTGAGTTTCCTTCCCTATTGAAAGGAGGACCCATGCTTTCCACTTAAATAAAATAGCCTCTCAATTCAATACTCTCAAAGCTATTAAGCTAATGTTAGTACAGTGCTTCTGGGCTTACACATATAAAGAGCTTAATGACAGCATGTGTAGTATTATTACAAACAACAGGAAGCAAAAATGTCAGGGCATGCAAAACCCACAAATCAAATATCTCATTGTTCTCCTTGACACATTTACTCCGCTCCACAGGTGCCATTAGTCCCAGGAAGCTGACCTATAATTTCTTTAATCATAACTATCCAGTGTTGTAGCTCCAAAGGTGAGATTTCCTTTTCTTCTAATGTTTAGTAGCAAAGATTTCTACAGTCATGTTTCTTATACAGCAGTAGTAAGACAATGAATAAAAACGTGATTCTGAGATCTTTTGGATGCCATGTAATATAATCCATAATCATCATCGTGTCTTTCATTGGGTTATTTTTCCAAGAGAAGATTCCAGAATTTATTGTAGTGGTGATTATTATGAACATGTAGAAGAATCTGTTGAGTGGCTGTGTAATGTGAGGAAGTGGAAGAGGACTAGAAGGGATGCTAAGCTCTCAGGTGTGGTCTCTCCAGCCCTGGTTCTAAAAAAGGTTCTCAACCACATCAAAAGCATCATCTCACTATTCCTAGAACAGGCCTAGAAGACAAAACAGTATTTAAAACTCCTGGATCAATTCTCACAGCAACACTATGGTTTCTGTAAGTGCTGCCATCCTAATGCCCAAAAGTTTAGGCATGTCAATACATCCTCTACTTAAGCCCCAAGTCTATAGCGGTAGATCAGATGTCCAAGAGTTTCCCAAAGCATCTCAATTTCTGTCCTGTTCTCACATCATGTGTAACATTATTTTTGATTAACCCAACAGTTATTCTTAGCCTTCATTTTCCATCCCCACCTTCCAGGATAGAGGTTGAAAAGTGAGATTGCCCTGGCCAGTGTGGCGCAACTGGATGAGTATTGTCCCATGCACCAAAAGGTCACTGTTTTGATTGCCAGTCAGGTCACATGCCCAGGTAGCAGGATCAATCCCCGGTTGGGGTGCATACAGGCTGCAACTGGCTGATGTTTCGCTCTCTCCCTTCCTCTCTCTAAAAAAGCAATACAAATCTATGTTTTTTAAAAAAGTGAGATTATCTACTTTCCCAGATTCCTTTTCAGCTGGAGGTAAGTAAGCCTATGATCCAGATCTAGCTAATGAACCAAATAGAGGCTTCTGGAAAAGATTGTATTTTCAGTGATATAAAAGATGCAAAAGCCTTTTGCTTCTTCCCATTCATTCTTGTTTAAATGCTGATGTTGGGACATTATGCCCTGACTGTAGGAAAAATCTTGTGACCTTGATGGGAAAATTCAGGATGAATTGATTGGGCTGAGGACGGTGAAGTGAAAAAATGGAGAGAACCTGAGTCTCTAGTGGTGTCCCCCAGTCACTGGTCAAACCTGGAAATGCCTACCTCGAACTCGTTGGTACGTAAAAAATGAAATGTCTTTATTGATTAAGACGTCATCAGATGGGTTATCTATTATTTGCAACCCAAGTTATCCCTAATTGAAATATATATCATGGGTCAGAAATTTTCTTTTAATTCTTGGTTTAGAAAATACCAATATACCATGGCAAATCAATAAGTCATATCAAAATTTCCTTTTGATCTTAAGAAAAATAAAAGAAGAAGCCCTGGCCCATGTGGTTCAGTGGGTTGGGCACTGTCCCATGCATCAAAAGGTGGCCCATTCCATCCCAGCTAAGAAATATGCCTAGGTTGTTGGCTGGATCCCCAGTATCGAGCATGCAGAAGGCAGCCAATTGATGCTCTGTTCACATTGATGTTTCCCTCCCTCTCTCTCTGTCTCTCTTCCTCTCTCTCTAAAAATCAATCAATAATATTTTTTGAAATTTCCTTTGCAAAAGTTTTTCTAAACACATGTTCCATTCTCTCCATTCATGTTGTCACCTTACTTCATATGTGAATCAAAACATAGTTTAAGGACTGAATGTTTGTTTCCTCCCTAAATGTACATGCTAAAGCCCTAAACCCCAGAGTCATGTTATATATTTAGAGATAGGGCTTTTAGAAGGTAATCAGAGCTAGATGAGGTCTTGAGGGTGGGGCTTGGTCCTATGGGATTAGTGCCCTTAAAAGAAAAGACACCAGAGAGTTTATGCTCTCTTTCTCTGCCATGGGAGGACACAGCAAGAAGGCAGCCGTCTATAAGCCAGGGAGAGAAACTTCACCAGAAACCAGCCTGGCTGGAACACTGATCTTGGATTTTCAGCCTCCAGAACTATGAGAATGTAAAGTACTGTTGTTTAAGCCTTCCAGTCTAGGCATCTTACTATGGCAGCCTCTGCAGACTAACGCACCTGTTTGGTCTATAAATCTTTTTATGTGTAAGTTTAGTGTTAATTTTTATTTTAGAGACATTACAGACAATAAATTAAAAAAAATAATTGTGATATAAGCATAACCAATGGACATAAGACACTGGGGGATAGGGGAGGCTAGGGGACTGTCTGGGGGGGGAATGGACACATATGTAATACCCTTTGTAATACTTTAAGTAATAAAAAAAATAAAGTATACATGTTATCTCTTTCCATTTAAAAATAAATAAATAATTGTGAATCACTTGTATATATCAATAACTTTAATTCTAAACTTCTCTGTAAGTAATAAAATTATTATTGTAGTTATTATTGCAAATAAGGAAACTGAAGTTCAGAAATGTTAACTTATAATAGGCTTAAGGTCTCTTTAATAAGGGTCAGAAACAGGATAAGCCCCATAATCTGTCTGTGGCAATGAGTCTGCTCTCCCCTCACCTAAATCGTCTTTCTCCACATTCTTAGAGAACTTGGCTTATTTCACTTATGAAACTTTTTATTACTGTCTTTCAATATAGGCATTTGGATATTCTAAAAGTGTGCACATAATCGCTGACAATATAAAGAATATATAGTCAAAAGGTTACTAGTTTACCTTCCTCCCTCTATTTTAAAATTCGAGCTCTTGAGTCTAGGGCCCATAGATCTGAGAAATCATGTCTTTACACTGAGGCACCAACACCTTGAGTGTGTGAGTTTGTGGGTGAGGGGGTGCTTGATGAGAGACTTAAATTCCTGTTGTGGGAAGTATAAGTTTATAATCACTACTCTGAGTTAGGGTTTTTATAACATAAAGATTGATGAGACCTTTACTTTTTTAAATTGTGAAGTAAAACTTTAGTAGATGACTAAGGTAAAAAGTTGGGAATAAAATATTTTGTAAAATTGAATTATTTTCTCACCATTAAAAAATGATAGGGTATAGAATAATGTTCTTGAAAAAGATTGTGAATAGAAATTTGCCATGTTATAAATTCTATAAAACCTTGTTGCACTAAGGATACTTCACAGATGTTAATTGTTATTATTACATAAAAATACCAGTGATAAGATTGTTAGACACAATGTCCAATCTAAATCCTAGTAAAAAACAATTAGCTAATGTGAAAACAAGGTACCTCACAATTGTATTATTTGCTAAGCTAATCTAGAAGGCTTCTAGATTTATAGTAATTTACACATACTTTATATATAACATTTATACACACAATACATATAACATACATTATATATATATATATATATATGGCATTTATACACATATAACATTTATTTATATTGGGCTTAAATAAGATAAAAACTAAAAATATCTTTTATCTTATTTCTTAAAAAATAGTTGGTATTATTTTAGGTAGATGGTCATAAGAAAGGAGAAAAAAAATACCTTCTACTTGGACATGCTGGTACTTTTTTTAAAAAACCACCTAGCCCTTGTTCTGACTGCTTAAAAATAAAAATGATTTAGGAGCAAGCAGGTTTGAAGCAATCTTTAAGTCAAGTAGTGTATAAAAGCAATTATAGGGGGTAACATGTTCTATGCTATGTGGGGAAAAGTATATAAAAATGTCAAAATACTAGCAATAAAAAGACTATAAACTTCATCCTCGTGTCCAGTCAGGAAATGAAAGATCTTCATAGAGCCTGTGCTTTGAAAAAGTTAAAGTGCTCCGTGAGTTAAGACATTGTAGGATCAGGTCATTACCACTTCCCAGAGAGGATGAGGGGCAGAAAGAATACACAACATAAAAGTGGTTGTTTTATAACTTTTGTTCCATTTCTTTGTACTTGGGCTTTGATGGGGCAAATAAAAGGCAGACAGGGTTTCTTTCATGCTTCTCTCAGGGCAGGCAAACTCTGGACGAAATGCCAGTGTGGTCACAATGCTCATCTTCCTTCATCATGTGTCCTGAATGTCTTCCCCCCTTTGCTGTGCTGCCCATTCTCTCTGCAACGTTTCAAGGCTGTGGACCCCACCTGAACCTGCCTCCCAGACAGCACCCCTATGCCCTGACACTCTCTCTCCCTGTCCTTCCCCACCAGCATCTACCTGCCCTCAACTCTACTCTCTAAAGTCTTGCTAGGTAACTGGCTAAATAGATAAATAATCTGAGCTAAATATTTCTCACTGATAAATGACAAAAGGTCTTATCCAACCTAGAAGATACCTCATTTTAAAAAAATATAATCATTAATTTCAGAGAGGAAGGGAGAGGGAGAGAGAGAAACATCAATGATGAGAATCATTGATTGGCTGCCTCTTGTATGCTCCTACTGATCAAGGCTGCAACCAGGCATGTGCCCTGACCAAGGATCAAACTGTAACCTACTGGTTCATGGGCTGATGCTCAACCACTAAGCCACACCAGCTGGGCTGAAGACACCTCATTTTAATATCTTATGCCAAAAAGAAAATGACATATAGACATTTCTGGCAAGGCCAAGAATAGAAACCTCTGCGGACGTTTGAAATATCTCCATTTAAACCTTTTTAGTCATATTTCTAAGCCCTCCGTCACTCAACCACGACTTAGCCTGCCAGTCTCACTCCTAGTTCCACCAGAAAAAAAACATAAAACACCAGATCTTAAATCCTGAGATCTCCTTACCTTAAAAATGCATTCATACATAGAAATATCTATTTTTTGTTATTCAAGTTGGCCCTTGAACAACACAGGTTTGAACTGAGTAGGTCACCTTGTACGTGGACATTTTTCAATAAATATACAGATGACTCTTTGAATCCCCAGGTTTTGCATCCTTAAATCCAACCAACCACAGATGGAAAACAGTACTTTTGATCCCCAGTTGGGAATCTGTGGATGTCAAAGTCCAACTGTATGCATTGTTTTATGCCATTTTATGTAAGGGATTTGAGCATCAAAGATCTTGGTATTTGCAGGAAGTCCTGGAACCAATCCCCCACAGATACTGAGGGACAAACATAGTTACATTTTTTTGGAAATTAAAAGTTATACACAGATTCTCCACAGTGAAGGAGTCGGCACTTCTAACCCCAACATTGTTCAAGGGCCAACTGTATATTTATTAAAAGTTTAATAAACCTAGTCTTTGGGTTTGAGTAATTTAAGGCATTTTTTGAGAAGGCTCGCCAATCAAGAAGACAGGGCCCTTGCAAGCATTCAAATCCTGTCTTATAGCAAGGTTCAGGGTACAGAATTATAAAGGGAAAGGGGCTAGGGTGAGGCTGGGAATGGAATGCAGCTACATGCAGTCCTGGAGGTCTGCAGATATTAGCTACTAGAGGCCCAAGTGGGGTACCTCAGCCTGGCCAGCGATTGGAGCCAATAGGGTCAGTCACCCAGTCCCAATCAGGACCAATGGGAGCCCACCAGCTGGGAAGGGACGGCGGAAGGTTGGCTGGCCAGCAGGGGAGGGACCATGGGAGGGCTCCAGGACGTGTCTGGCCCTGCTAACCTACCAGTGATCAGAGCATCTGCCCCCTGGCGGTCAGTGAGAGTCATAGCGACTGGTCGAGTGGTTGACCAAACTTAACATATTACACTTTTATTATATTAGCTATTGTCAGGCAAAGAGCTGATGTTGATGAGATGACTCTTGGTGTGTCGGTCTGACCGTGCTTATCAGTTCTGCTTGTTGGATTCACAGCTGAGTCACCTCCCTAATCGCTTCACACAGACCTTGAAAAGGAAACTTAAGAAAAACAACCTCCTATTCACATATAAGAAACTTAACCCTCTATTTACATAAGTATATGTGTTCTAAGATTTAAAATAATATTATTTTTCAGATTAATTTAGGTCCTCTATCAGATTATAGATCCCCCTATCAGTTTGACTCCCCAAAAAACTTAAGTTTTCCCTCAGATTCTTCCAGGACCTCCACAGATAATGGATGCTCAAGATCTCTATATAAATTAGCATAGGTCCATACAAATAGTTAGCCTCCACATCTGAGGACTCCCAGCCATGGGTCAAAAATAGTTCAGGTATTTACATTAAAAAAATCTGCATGTAAATGGATCATGCAGTTGATAGGTGTTGTTCAAGGGTCCACTATATAAAAAGGGTGCTGAATTTGTTATGTCTAATCAGGCGGCAAAGAAATAAGTTGCAATTTAGGTAGGGGATTCAGAATTCTGTCTATGGAAATCAAATAATAAAACGTTGAAAATTTGGATAAGGATAAAACTTGAAAGACACACATGATACATTGGACTGTGAAACTAAACTTTTTCCCAGCCGAAAATTGCAAGCTTGGAGTCTGCCAGGAATAAAGCAGCTAAAACCACATTATCAGAGTGGCCCAGGTAGTCTCATCCTTGAAGAAGTACCTAGGTCCTGTTCCCAAGCCACATTCCTTACCCTGACCTAGACGAGTATCTGTATCACGGTCCTAGATGCTTAACCAAGCACAGCAGGCTCTCTCTCTTGTTCTCAACTGCATAATTGGCAAATAAAGGCTACAACATGGTATTACGGTATGTGTATACTTTGTGAAATGATTACCACAGTTGGGTTAATTAACACATCCATCACCTCACATAGTTAAGTGTGTGTGTTGAGAGCACTGAAGATCTACTCTCTTATCAAATTTCAAGTATACAATGGCAGTATTAACTATAGTCACCCTGCTAGACATCAGTTCCCCAGAACTTATGCCTCTTATAAGGGTTTGTACCATTTGACCAACATTCTCCCTATTTTATCCATCCTCCTAGCTCCTGGCAACCACCCTTGTATTCTCTTTCTATGAGTTGAACTTTTTGTTGTTTTAGATTCTACATATAGTGCAATCATACAGTATTTGTCTTTCTGTCACATATAACAGGCTCTTGATTATAATCTGCTCCCCTTAGTTGGGTAACTGAATATGCAATTCCAGAAAGGTAAAAATTCAATAGAGTTGCTCTTTTTGTATGAGTGTTTCCTAATTATTGTGTTACTTTGTATATTCTTTATCAGTTTAAGGTGTTATAGATAAGATAATCTGCTTTATTAAACTTATAAATCTGATGTGTTAAATTTACAAGAGTTTTATAAAAATGCACACAAATATCTTGCATGTTACATTTGTAAGTTTGCTTTATTAAGTGTTTGAAATATTTTAATCACTTTATCAAATTAGCAGTGATAATTTGAGTTGTCTAAGAAAACCTAGTTAATAAAGTCTCTAAATAGTGTTAACATTTAAGAGTTTAATCCCCCACATTTATAAGTTAACTGAGCATTAATTAAATTACAAATAAATGTTTAAAATTATAACAAGATCCTTTGCTAATATAGTGACAGAATTTGTGAGTTCAAAGTAAAGGCTTATAAAACTAGGTTATAAAATGTGTATCTTTTATAAATTAAATATTAACACAAACATAAGGAACTATAAATATTGTCTTCTGTGCACCTCTTAGTCACTAAAACCTCAATTACCACCATTAAACACTGAAGAGCAATATAACGTAATGGAGATCACCATAATAGCTACTCCTTGTTATGTACCAACTACATGTCAGTTCTGTGATATACGATAAGTTTGTTCATCTATTTGTTTGTCTTTGATAATAAAAGATAATATAAATAAAGTACCTTGCCCCTTAAGTGTGTGTTGAGCTAAGCTAATCATCTTTTTAAATTTAGGAATATTATTCCACATACTAGTTTGAACTTCTTTGGTCACAAGTAACAGAAAATTAAAGTCAAATTGTTTTAATAATAACAGCAACAACACAATCAGAAGAAAGGGATGTAGTGATTAAGTAATTTAAGAAATCAAGAGATAGAGGAAGTACAGCACTTGAATCTTCCAAAGAGAACAAACTGTCCGCTGTGAGGAGTGCAGGTAACTGATAGCCACCAGCTACTGGGCACTCAGGGTCCTCTACTCGTGGTTCCCGAAGCTGGGAGCACACCCTTTCTGAACAGCCAGGTCAATAAGCACAGCAAGAATCCCAGGACCTGGGCATTTCTGCTCACTCCAACAAGCAGTCTTTGCTCTAAAGCTCCCCGATGGGTTAGCTAAGACTATAAATCTGCGTCCACTAGGCTCCCGCGGCCCAACCCTGTTTCCCCCCAAAACACACACACTTCTGCTTTCATTGATGTTAGACCTGCATCAAGGATTAAAGGCTTTCACTACCCAATATGCTGCTTCTTCCACCTTTATCTTTCACCAGCTATACCCCAGAATATCTTGGGCACTGGCAGCTCCATCTCTGTGTCTGCTTACTAGAGAGTCTGAGTGTACACTTAGGCAAGGTTCATGCAGTTTAATGATGCCATGCAGCCCACTGTCTTTCTGTCTCTCTGCTCTGCCTTCCCCAGTGGCAGAGTCACCCCGAGGCTGTCACTCTTCATGGTAGCATCATGGCCACAAGCATCACCTGGAGCTAACTGCTTCCTCATTCACAGTCAGTGGAAGAAGGGGGCATCTTTTTGTATCCTTCATGAGTGAGACAATAATTTTCTTCTCCAAATGCTACTCCTCAAACATCCCCTTTCTGTCCTTTTGAGTCATTTTGAGTCATAATCCTATTCTAGCCCCACCATCATGACTAGGGCCCATCCTTGGAGCTGCTAACTAGTCTGCAAGGCCAGGAAGCCCTGGGTTCCTTTAAAAGGAGATGGAGAGAATGAACCCTGGGGATGCAATCACTACATTTCCCTGTGCTGCTTATTTTAATGTAGTTTCTCTTAAGAAGATGAAACAAGTTATGAGGCCCAGAAGAGTAAAGTTTTGAAATCAACCCTTCCTGTGGTTCACTTGTCATTGCAACTGGCCTGGTGTGAGACAACAATCAAGGCTAGCTGCACAAGATACTTGCTCCTATGAACACCGCCTATGCAGGACCCTTATTTTGCAATTACTGGGACCCTTTTGCACAGTTAAAAAAAACTTTTTCTGTCTTTTCCTAACTAATTTTGAGCCCCAGAAGTTTTCCTCTGAAGTAAACAGTATACTCTAGTTTACTTTAATCCTCAGGAATATTTTATGCATTTTGGCTATTTGCAGCTACTTTATAAAAATTGTCACATATTAGCTAGGTTCTTCGTTCCAAATTAAAAGGGTAAGCATCCTTGAACACTACCTATATCAATCAGAGAATTAGCCCCATGAAGACACTGCTCCTGCCAGCAATGGGCATAGACACCAGAGCATAAACTGCTGACAATGCAGGCAGTAGAAGCCAAAAGCTGCCACTGGAAGTGTGGCCCCTGCAGCCTCTGGAAGCTGGATGTCCTGTCACCTCTGTCCCAGACTTGCCAGAATAGATTCAATAGGGTTCTTCCTTCTTTAAGTCATTGGTTTCCATGAAGCCAGGGTCCAGTGCATCTGATTAGCAGAGCCTGCGTCCTGAGCCCTGGCTGCAAGGGAAGCGGTGGGCAGAGAGAGAGCTTCTGCCAATTTCAGCTTTTAGAATGGGAAGTGAGCTCTGCCTTCACACCATGGAAGATTCCAGATGCTGATTCTTTGTTCTGCTAGAGTCTCCTACGTGTGATCCTCAGAAGGACTTGATGAGTTTTCCTTAGTATCTAAATTCTATGAAGAATACACTCTGCCAAAACCGGTTTGGCTCGGTGGATAGAGCGTCGGCCTGCGGACTGAAAGGTCCCAGGTTCGATTCCGGTCAAGGGCATATACCTTGGTTGCAGGCACATCCCCAGTAGGAGGTGTGCAGGAGACAGCTGGTCGATGTTTCTCTCTCATCGATGTTTCTAACTCTCTATCCCTCTCTTTTCCTCTCTGTTAAGAAAAAAATCAATAAAATATATTTAAAAAAAAAAAGAATACACTCGTGCTCAGATGTCTTAGCAAGGCAAGTGTCAGAGCTGTCAACAGTCCATTCAGTTTGGACTTTTGGGGGAAAGCTGGTTTCTGTATTAATAACAACATTTGTATTTTCTTTTGTTTTTGTTACTAAGACAGAAATATATTGCCTTGATTAATACTA
Organism: Myotis davidii; assembly: GCF_000327345.1. Taxonomy (NCBI): domain Eukaryota; kingdom Metazoa; phylum Chordata; class Mammalia; order Chiroptera; family Vespertilionidae; genus Myotis; species Myotis davidii. The sequence continues at coordinate 515,950 of NW_006288952.1, read as the reverse complement.
AACCTATAGACTTTGTATAGAGCACTTGCCACTGTTATCTCACCATTCCTATGAACATTCATCTCGGAAAGATTCAATTCGACTCAGCAAATGTTTATTCAGCTCCTAATAAATGCAAGGCCTTGTACTAGGCAATAAAGGAGGACAAATTAGTCTTAAATTGTCACTGTGGTGACTACTGCCTTGTTATTTTAATTCTTCATCATAGAAAAATTGAGTATTAACTATTCATGATCTACTTTTACATTTCACTGTCAATTTTCCATTACTTCCAGAAGAGCTCCCAAGTCTCCACAGTACATTTTTAGAAGTTAATCTTTACTGCAATTTATCTCTTATTCATATGATGGATACCATTTTGGAATCCAAGTAATAAATATTTGAATCTAAAATGCAACTGTTAAAGATGTTAATTATTCATATATAAAATGTATTACTATTATTATTATGACAGAAGAACATTAGAAATTCACAAATGTAAGTATGCATTTGAAGGGATGTACTGTTTATGCTTACATTAGTGCCAACATGATATGTAGTCGCTGTTAACAGCAGAGGAGCCTGATGAGAAAATACTGATCAGAGCTCTGTTTTAATGCTATTTTAACTGGACAAAAAAGGTAAAGATCATGACTCAGCTTTGAATTGAGTTTTGAATTGACTTCCATTATCATTTTCAGATTCAGCCAGTCCTCACTTAATGTCATTGATAGGTTCTTGGAAACTGTGCCTTTAAGCGAACCAATTTTACCCTAGGCTAATTGAGTTAAGTTCCTATGGCATATTTCTGGGCACAAAAGCATCACCAAACTTCTAAATAAAGACCCCAAACACTTCTAATATTAAACCTTGCAATAAACATGAACTATACATACATTTAAGAAAGATTAATGACGACAAGTAAGAGAATTCTCTTCCAACCTGCTTATTCCAGGTCAGGGTCACAGGTGGCCAGAGCCTCTCCTAGCACCTCAGGGCACAAGGCACAAACCCACCCTGGACAGGACACCTTTCCGTCGCAGGGTCACTCACACACACCACACACTCCACTCAGACTGGGTCAGTTCACACACACCAGCTCACCTACCCTGCACATTTTGGGGATGTGGGAAGAAACTGGAATTCCTGGAGGAAACCCACACAGACATACGGAGAACATGCAAGCTCCACACGGACAGTGCCTCCCTCCCCCATCCCCCCGCCTCGCTCCCCTGGGAACTGAGCTGCTTTTTTTTCTCATCAACATTATAACAAATGATGTTATTCGTGCTATATTTGCCACTTTGTGATCCATTCTATTTCCTCCAAAGTCAATTCTATAAAGACTTCTCATGTTATACTCTCGAATCCTTTCATTTCTTCATCTGAAATCAAGGCTTGATCACACTTGATCACAGGGATAATGAGATCACCCTTTTTAACTTTAATTTCCAAAGTGGTGAGAATAAGCGGGGAATAAGTGAGCAGTAGTTACAGAAGAAGTAATAGTGCAGACCTAGTCTCTGCAGTCAAATGAGCCTGGGTTTCTCCCGCTGGCCAGGTAATTTTAGGCAACTACATAACCTTTTGAGTGTTAGCTTTCATCTCTAAAGAGGAACTTACAATAATACTTTGCACAAATGACCGCTGGTGAGGATTAGCTGACATACTATATTTAAATCTCATTGTTATGTCATTTGTTATTTGCCCAAAAGAAACAAAGACATATGCCATCCCAAAACCTATACACAAATGGGTTCTTTAAGCAGCTTTCTTCACATTGCCAAAAACTGGAAGTGACCCAAAATCTTTATCAACTATTGAATGGCTAAATAAAATATGGCACATCTATACTATGAAATTCTAGTCAGCAGTATAAAGAAATGAACAACTGGTGCATGAAATAGAATGAGTAAACCTCAAAAGCATTATGCTAAGTGAAAGAAGGCAGGTTCAAAAAATAATTCTATATGATTCCACTTATATGCCATTCTGGAAAAGGCAAAGCTAGAATAACCAAAACAATTCAGTGGTTGCCAGTGTCTAGGAATGGGGGTTGAAGACTGACCACAAAAGGGCATATGTGAACTTTTTGACATGATGAAAATATTTTATAATTGTATTGGGTAGTAGTAGCACAATTGTACACATGTGTCAAAACCAGCAGTTCTCAACCTGTGGGTCGCGACCCTTTTGGGGGTCGAACAACCCTTTCACAGGGGTCACTTAAATACATCCTGCATATCAGATATTTACATTACGATTCATAACAGTAGCAAAATTACAGTTATGAAGTAGCAACGAAAATAATTTTATGGTTGGGGGTCACCACAACATGAGGAACTGTATTAAAGGGTCGCGGCATTAGGAGGGTTGAGAACCACTGGTAAAACTCATAGAACTGTATTCTTAAAAGGGTGAATTTTGCTATATGTAAATTATAACCTCAATAACATGACCAAAAAAACTCACTAATGATACCATTAAATGTTTATTAAAAGTTTTAAATAAAAACCCTCTTGAATGGCATGCCTAGCACTAAGTTAGCACTTAATGTTAGTTTTATTGTTATTTATTATTATTATTATTATTATTATCATTATCATTATTACTAGAGGCCTGGTGCATGAAATTTGTACCCGGGGGTGAGTCCCTCAGCCCAGCCTGCACCGTCTCCAATCTGGGACCCCTCGGGGGATGTCAGACTGCTTCTA
>NW_006288952.1:512711-513212 GCF_000327345.1 Myotis davidii | reverse complement strand
ACTCCTAACTGCTCCCCTACTGGCCTGATCTCCCTAATTGTTCCCCTGCTGGCCTGATTTCCCCTAACCACCTCTGTCTCACCCCACACCCAGGACCCAGGATTCCCTCTTCCAGCCGGTTGCAGGCTCCTGGGACCGGGCTTCTCTCCCTCTGGCTGGCCGCAGGCACCCAGGACCCTGGCCAGGTTTGCCCGGGCTAGCTGCAGGTGCAGGCATAGTGCTGGCACCCGGGACCATGGGGCGGGTGGCTCATCCCTCTCCTGGGCTACAGGTGCAGCCTCTGGCACCCGGGACCGCAGGGAACGTGGGGCGTGGCATGTCCTCTCCTGGGCCGCAGCCTCGCTGGTCCCCATTCCTCCCTTGCGAGCTCATTTGTGCCTGGCTGGTCCCCATTCCTCTCTCCCCAGTGTTGAGTGTCTGAGCTGTTGTGGCATGATGGCATGAGGGCATGAGGGCATGAGGGCATGATGACCATTTGCATATTAGCTCTTTCTTTTATAG
>NW_006288952.1:511146-512495 GCF_000327345.1 Myotis davidii | reverse complement strand
CCCCTCGCAGCCCCTCACAGGCTCTCGCAGCCCCTCAAAACCTCGGCTAGCCCTCGCAGCCCCAGTTTCATCCTAAAGGTCATCCAGATGGTCGTCTGGAAGGATGTCTGGACAGTCGTTCTGCTGTTTGGTCTCATTTGCATATTAGCTCTTTATTATATAGGATGATTGTTATTATGATTATTATTATTATTAATTATTAAGTTGACAGCAGCATAGAAAAACAAATAAAGGGCTTCTATTTATTGTAAAACAGAGGCTAGGATTTAATCTACTTAAGAGTAGATATTTTTTCTGTCTCTATAGAGTCAATATTTTAACTCGTTAAAGTAAAATCTTTTAGCTAGAATGTTGCTAAACAGCAATGATCATTACAAAGAGCAGTTTTGTTGGTCAGGTAGGAGTTGGACACCCAAAGTGCTGTGTGTAATACCACCTCTGGGTGAGGCCAGAGTGACCAAGCCTTTTAGGAATCATCAGGGTCCTTTCCACTTCTCAGACTTGCACATTGTTGACCTTAAACAAATAGACAGCCACGTAGTTCTGCAGCCGATGGGTTTATTTGTGAACAGTCAAGAACTGCAATTCGGGACCTGGGGTCTAATGGTGAGCCATGCGCATGTCCTGAGAAACAAAGGAGAGGAAACTCATGCAGAGAAAAGGACACTGGGAGCTGTTACAAACACAGCTCTTTCTGTTGGTTCCACCATCAACTGAGGGCACGGGAGATCCCCCTCCTGGCCTCTCGCCTTCACTTTAAATGAGGTTTCTGTTTATTAATTTTTACTGCTTCTAGGAACTCAATTTTTATCTGTTCACTTTGAAGTGACAAGGTTATAGGAGCTGATTTACATGAGCTAATCTCTGAAGTCACTGATGTGAACTAGTTGTACTGGTTAATAATGCGGATTTTTTTCAATAGATGGAGTTACACATATGTTGATATATATGCGATTTTGTTGTATTGACAACAAGCTCCAAAACTTCATATGTCACATTTTCTGAAGATGTTAACATCATAGATATTTTTATGCTTAAAAATGTCAAATTTTGTACCAAAAAAAGAGCATTTGCAGGAAGTTTTAATTCATTACTTTATTTTGAAGAAAAGTGCTACTGAAAGTTATCTTATACTTTGGGAAGGTTATGGTGAACATGTCCCATCTCAAGATACTTGTGACCACTGGTTTAAATGCTTTAAAAGTGATGATTTCTGTGTGAAAGACAAAGAATGTCCAGGTCAACCAAAAAAGTTTGAAGACCAATTATTACAAGCATTATTGGATGAAGATGTGTGTCAAACTCAAAAACAACCTGCAGAAAGATTAGATGTTTCTGAGAAAATAACT
>NW_006288952.1:501298-510663 GCF_000327345.1 Myotis davidii | reverse complement strand
TCCTTTACAGGTTAATAGTGCAGATTTTGTTATCAAAGAAAACACAATAATTTCAAGAGAAACATCAAAAGTGCTTTGTTCAAAGTAACGTCCCTCGCTAGCTACACATTTCCCCCATCTTTCAGGTCATTTGTGGAGACCGTCCCAATAGAACTTTTCTTGTTTTGAGGCAGACCATTCAGAGACCCACTTCTTCATACATTTTGAAGTGCTACTCAGAAAACTCATGTGCCATTGATTAGAACAAGTAGTAATCTGAAGGAGCAATACAACACAATAGCATATATATCACATCGCATATATATCAACATATGTGTAACACCAACTACTGAAAAAAAATCCGCATTATTAACTGGTACACCTAGTAAAGGTGACATCACTCACCAGCAGAATTATAACTGCCACTTGGTTGGGACAGTCCTGATTCCAGTGTGCTCATCACAGCTCCCCATGGGCAGGTCCACAGAGAAGCCTGATATGAATCAGCTTCCTGGACAGCAGGGGTGTCAGCACACACAGGGGCAGTTATCCCTGAAAGACACATAATACCAGTCATAGTAAAATCCCTGTCAATCATTCCTGTTTTCATTATTCACCAGAAATGTCTTTGTTTATTGAACAAAGTGCAGGAGAAAAACTAATAAGATCTTGTTGGCAACACTCTTGTGTATACCCCACGCTCCACATCCTTCTGTCTTTCTTCAGATCTGGCACATTACCCTTGACAGAAGTAGTTACTTGGTTATGTTTAACATTTTTCAACCAACAAAATTTGAAAATCTAATTGGCTTTATGAAGTGATTCATGAATCAGGTAGCATCCCATCTAGCAACTAGAAGAACTCTCTTAGGGACTGAACAAAAAGAAAAATGTTATAAGAAGGGTGGGCCAAGGGAGTTATTAACAAAAGAAAATAAATAAAGAATTATTTGGAGGCTAGGACATACTCTTCTGCGGGTGGGGAGAGAACATTGCTTGTTTCTATGGAAGATAGAGAGAGCCCACATGACAGATTACTTCACTGGTGTTGACCAAAAATCTCCAGACAATTTGATTAAGGTTATGATACTGGAAGAGGTTGGAACTTCAATTAGATCAGGTATTAAATTTAGGTTTGATATCATGAGCTTTCAGCATGAGTTATGCCATTTGGGGCCTATGATTTTCTCCTTAATAATTACAGTCACACCTTCTTTCCTGAGATTTTGTCTTTATTGAACTTGGTGTCCCCAAGTCACCTCCATCCATACTGAGAGCTTTTATCTCATGTGACTTCTGCAGCTACTTAACCCCATTACTTTTCTAAGTTTAACAATCAGAGAATGTTTTGATTATATATTGCCCCATAACAAACTAGAGCTTAGTGGTGTAAAACAACAGCAACCTCTCCTGCTTTAGAGGTTGAATGGGCTCAGTTAGGAGGCTTACACTCAGGGTGTCTTGTGCGGTTGCATCAAATGGTGGCTGGTGCTGAAATAATCTGAATGCTTGCTCCTCACATACCTGGCACATAGGCTGGGAAAATTCAGACAGTTAGAAGTTGGAATGTCTAGAGGCCCCCAGGCATGTTTCTCTCTAGGTGGTGTCTTCAGCATAGCAGCATCAGGGACATCAGACACCTTATACCAGTAGGTGCCTCAGAAGTTCATGTCTTAAGTGAGAGAGAGCCAGGCAGAAGCTGCATTGCCATTTATTACTATGACATTGTGATTTATAACAAGAAATATATTGTATTATAGAATATATAGAAATATTAACCTTATATTCTACATGAAAATGTGCAGAAATGCAGAACTGACTTAAAATAATGTATCATGAGACTACAATTGCTTGATAATTTATCAACTAAAGTCATGATCAAAGTGAAATCAGGTAGAAAAGAAAGAGGATTAGGAAGAGGACAATAATAAGTTTCCAGTAAGTTCCGGTGGGGGGAGGCGGGGAGGGGATGTCCCTCAGCCCAGCCTGCACCCTCTCACAGTCACAGGAGAGGCTCTAGCCACCGTCACTACATTTACCAGCTGTGAGCCCAGCTTCTGGTTGAGCAGCACTCCCCCTGTGGGAGCACACTGACCACCAGGGGGCAGCTCCTGCATTGAGTGTCTGCCCCCTGGTGGTCAGTGCATGTCATAGCAACCAGTCATTCCACCATTCAGTCAATTTGCATATTAGCCTTTTATTATATAGGGTAATATTTATCTATACGTACATTTTCTGTAATGAGAGCAATAAAGGGTTCTTTTGTTAAGCCAATGAGGCAACTTTTGGAAAGCACCTAAGGATGGAAGCTGGTTTCCATTCAAGCCAACCATTTGATTAGAGGGTTGAAACTTTCATCTCTTCCTCCCCCTCAACACACACACACACACACACACACACACACCTATGTTCAACAAGGAAGAGGACTAGAGATTAAGTTCAATCACCAATGGCCAATGACATAATCAATCATGCCTATATAATGAAGCCTCCACAAAAGGTTGAGCTTTCGAGAGCTTCCTGATTGTTGAACACCTCAAGATTTGGGGAGAGTGACATGCCTGGAGAGGCCAAGGAAGCCCCTTGCCATTGCCCTATGCTTCTCTTCCACCTGGCTGTTGATTCATGTTCTTTAACATATCTATACTAATAATAGCCTAGGGCCATCACATCCAGGAGAGACGACCAAACAGTGGGCCCTTGGCAGCCAAGGCATGCAGGTGGGAAGGGTCTGTGGGCTCTGGGCCTCTGAGTCATGGTAGTGGGAGAGATCTGTGGGCCCCAGGTGGGTGAGGCCCACAGGTGGGAAGGGTCTGTGGGCTCTGGGCCTCTGAGTCATGGTAGTGGGAGAGATCTGTGGGCCCCAGGTGGGCGTGGCACACAGGTGGGAAGGGTCTGTGGGCTCTGGGCCTCTGAGTCATGATAGTGGGAGAGATCTGTGGGCCCCAGGTGGGCGAGGCACACAGGTGGGAAGGGTCTGTGGGCCCCGGGCCTCTGAGGCATGCAGGTGGGAAAGGTCTGTGGACTCTGGGCCTCCAAGGTGCGGCAGCAGTGACAAGGGTCTGTGAGCCCTGGGCATCCAAGACATGGAGGCAGCGGCAATAAGGGTCTTTAACCCTAGGCCCCAGGAGCGATATGTGGGCCCATGCCACCGAGGCGTGGTGGCAAGAAGGGTCTGTGGGCTCTGGGCCGCTGGGGCGTGGCAGTGAGAAGGTTCTGTGGTGGCTGGCAGGGGAGGGCAGTTAGGAGCGAGTGAGATCAGGTCTAAACCAGCAGCCAGACATCCCCCAAGGGGTCTCAGATTGGAGAGGGTGCAGGCTAGGCTCAGGGACACCCCCCAGTGCATGAATTTCATGCACCGGGCCTCTAGTTTTGTAATAAATGGGTAATCCAATTGAGGAAACTGGTTCCCTGAATCCTATGAGCTGCTCTAACAAATTAATCATATCCAAGGAGGGATGTGGGAACATCTGATTCTTAGCCAATCAGTCAGAAGCATAGATTACAACCTGGGCTTACGATTGGCATCTGAAGTGGAAGGCAGTCTTGTGGGACTGAGCCCTTACCCTACAGGATCTGACGATATCTTTGGGAGGATAGAGTCAGAACTGAGTTGAATTGTAAGACACCCAGCTGATGTCAGAGAATTGCTTGGTGGTGTAGTGAAAAAAATTGTCACACATTGTAATTGAGTACACAATCATTAATTACTCAGCCTCAGAATTCATATAGTGTCACTTCCAACATACTCTATCAGTCAAGACAAGCACAAAGACCCACTCAGCTTTAAAGGGAGGGGACCTGGGCTCTGACTCTTAATGGGGATTTGGCACAGTTCTGGAGAAGCAAGTGGGACTGGAGATATTACTGCAGACAGTTTAAGAAAATGTGATCTACCACAAACGGCAACCTTACTTTTTATTTAATCGAGAACTATGAGTGTTTTATTACAGATCAGCCCAACGCCTATTTTCAGGAATATTGAATTCTAAATATATGTCCCCTATTCCTCAGCTCCTTTCCCCAGCCCTCTGAGGTAGGGGTGCAAAGTATAGGGATCGCAAATGACTAGATGATGATTTTGTAAATTGATTATTTCTCCCAAAATATAATATGGAAATATTTAGGAATCTCTGACTCTGACCTAAATAGTCAAATGCTTTCCGAAATAAAATTGGTGATTAAAAGAGAAGAATATACTTTAAATATTTCTTTTGAACAATGACTGAGTCAGAATTCATGTTTCAGATGTGTGTCAGGAAGTTAATATCGTTATGTTTCTTTATGGTTAGGGCCTTCTTGGCAAATTATACTGGGAACTGGTTAAAAAAAATAGGCCTTGGCAGTTAAATGACTACTGGATAAATAGGAAAAGATTTTCCTCCCAGGAGGTATGTGTTTACATTTCATGTGTGTGTGGGGGGGGGGGGGAGTAATGGGAAATGACACCCAAAGCCTTGGAGACATTCCAGAGGCTTAAACTCAGAGATGATTATCTTTTCTTTCCCCTGCAGACTTTATTTACTTTTCAAAGGATAGAAACCCAGGAGCTTTTCCCTTCTTTTCCTAAGGGGATTTTGCTTTCATTAGGGTGATTAAGTTTGTTTTCCACCCTCAAGAGGGGAAATTTTATACCAACTCCCAGATGCATATTTTGAAGGGAGGGAGGTCTTCCCTACAGTATAGAATGTGTAAGGATGAATAACAACTCAATGAACTATAACCCTCTCTGTGACCAAAACCAATATAACACTAAATGTATCAATAAGAAAAAGAGAATTAAAAAGTTATATACCTAAATGGGTGTATTTAAATATATTTTGTATTGTTTTCACATTGATAAGGTGGTGTTTTTTCGTTTGTTTGTTTGTTTGTTTGTTAATCCTCACCAGCAGATATTTTTCCATTGTTTTTTTTTTAGAGACAGTGGGAGAGGGAGAGACCAAGAGAGAAACATCAATATGAGAGAAACATATCAATTGGTTGCCGTCTGCATGCACCCCAACCAGGGCTGGGGACTGAGCCTGCAACCGAGGTACGTGCCCTTGACTGGATTCAAACCCAGGACCCTTCAGTCCACAGGCCAATGTTCAGAATAAGTCACCCCAAAATGTGTCTGTGGTATTCAAGTTATTTTGAGCTAAAGGCAACTGAGACTTCTGTGGGCTCAAGAGAAACTACTGTCTCCCTTAACTACCTAGAAGAATCTTAAATAGGGACCTTGCCTGTAATAAGAGATTATCAGAGATAACCTATACTGCGAGGCAACTACTAATTACTGCACATCTGCATTTCTCATTGCCCTGTTCTCCCCACTGAAGCTCCAAGGTGCCTTACCTCATCCTTGGCTCAGAATGGCATATATGCCTTATTGTAACTTTGTCCCTGAACCTCTTAGGCATGTGGGGTTCCCATATGTGCGCATGTTAATTGAATTTGGTTATTTTCTCTTGTTAACCTGTCTCATGCAGAGTTAACTATTAGACCCGCTGAAAGAACTTTGAAGGTAGAGGAAAGTCTCTTCCTCTCACACAGCATTCTTCTCTCATCACAGCTCTCCAAAGGGGAGTCAATGAGAGGCTTACCATGAGGAAGTAATAATAATCTGTCTCAGCCCCAGAAATCTACTATCTATATGAATTTAAGAATTAAAAACCTACCAATGTGAGCCCTAGCCAGTTTGTCTCAGTGGATAGAACATTGGCCTGTGGACTGAAGGGTCCTGGGTTTGAATCCTGTCAAGGGCACATACCATCATTCTTTAACTTTAAAGTTTTTGGAACATAAGCCAGGATTTAGATTGAATGATAAAAACCTATCCCGCTAAGGAATATTTTTAATGTATTTTTATTTATTTCAGAGAAGAAGGGAGAGGGAGAGAGAGATAGAAACATCAATGATGATAGAGAATCATTGATTGGCTGCCTCCTACACATCCCACAATGGGGATCAAGCCGGCATGTGCCCTGACCAGGAATTGAACAGTGACCTCCTGGTTCATAGGTCGACACTCAACCACTGAGCCATGCTGGTTAGGCCATTGAGGTTTTTGGTTTTTGTTGTTGTTTTAAGTGAGTTGTGGGGAGGAAATATTCTCTATCCTCTTTAGGCTTAAGAATTAAATGGATAGAAGACAGATTAACAGGAACAAAGCATACATAGTTTATTGAAACACATGTACCTGGGAGTCTTCACAAGAGAATGAAGACCTGGGGAAGTGACCTGAGCTGGAAGCTTTTATATTTTTTAGATAAACAATAAAGCAAGTAAAAACAAAGAACTGACAAGACAAAAGGGTTTAGACTAGAGGTAGAAAGTGGTAAAAAAGTAAGTAGGAAGATAAGGATTAGTATAGAAATATGTCCCTTCAATCTGGGAGATTTCTCTTTTGCTTTCAGGGAAGCAGTGTAACCCCACAGAAACCCCATTTCTTTCACATGACCTACGCTTTCTCCTTTGTGTCCGGCCACTCCCTTCATTAATCATCAAGCACATAGGACATCAGATTCAAGTCAGCATGAAACTGTCCTAAGAACAAAGCCTCAGGTCTGTTGACCTCTTGGTCTAGCTCAAGATAACATCTTGACACCAGTTGTGTTTCAGCCTCAGACCCATGAAAGCAGAGGACCTTGTGGACCACACCCTCATGAAACCAGACAGAACAATGCCATGGCTGACATCAGGACCTGACACAAAGATCAGCTACTCCTTACCCTGGTCCCAATCAATCAGTAGAGCCCATAACCCCATCTCCCTTAATCACCATGATTAATGACTTTCCCCCTATTTAACCCATCCCCTGGAAGCGACCAGGGAGCCAGGTCTTTGAGCACCAGCTTACCTGTGACTCTGGGCTTGGTGCCATTTCCTCAAATAATAAATCCTTACTTTCTTGGCTGCAAACTCCTGTCTCTGTTTGATTAGTCTTTGATGCACACAGAAAAATGGACCACTTTAATCTGGTAACGGAAGGGTGGGCAAGGGTGGGTCAGAGTGACCTCCCTGCATCTGCTATTTTCTCAAACTCCTTCAGTTTAAGATGTTCCGTATGCCAAGGTGCCCTTTTTGGGGGTAGCATGTCCTAAACCTCACCAATCTGGAAGTCTTAATCCATCGGTCCACACCTATGGGTCCTAAAGTCCTCTTGATTGGTCCTCCCGTGCCTTAATTCCCGGAGAAGACAGGTACAGACCCAATAGAGATCATGAAAACCTCTGTTATGTGAATACGGTATCAGATTAAAAGTCTGCTGGGGGCAGAGATGTTGTATTTGTCTCTTCCACAGTATCTTTAGCCTTTTTAATAAAGTTGAATTAAATCCCATTAATCCACAAAGAACTAATTTAAAAAGACAGTGAAACTCCCTGGCCTGCTTAATTTATTCTGCCTCTTACCATTTTCAGGAACTATTTGTACTAGAGAACACAATTCAGAAATGAAGCACTTTACCATATTGATGTCAATAGGCAAAAGCACCTCATTTTCCCCCAGTTCCCCATTTTCAGGCCTCCCTTTGAAGCATGGCAGAAAGACCACACATTTACTTTTTTTAAAATATATTTTTATTGATTTCAGAGAGGAAGGGAGAGGGAGAGAGATAGAAACATCAATGATCAAAGAGAATCATTGATCAGCTGCCTCCTGTATGCCCCACACTGGGGGTCAAGCCCGCAACCTGGGCATGTGCCCTGACCTGGAATCAAATTGTGTTCATAAGTCAATGCTCAATTACTGAGCCACACTGGCCAGGTGAAAGACCACAGATTTAAAATCTTCGCATATTTTGTTAGGTCTAATCAAATAATAGAATCAATACCCCCTTGCCCCCCCTCCATGAAATTGACCTTTCGATCATTTTGTAACTGACATTCCCTTTCCCTCCAGTGCAGCTAGGCAAACTGTGGCTCAGGAGCCATATGCAGCTCTTTGGCCCCTTGAGTGTGGCTCTTCCACAAAATACCGGCTCTTCCACAATATACTGACTTCTGCGCAAGGGCCACTAAGTTTCAATCGCACTGTACGTGCGCTCCCGCACATGGTATTTTGTCGAAGAGCCACACTCAAGGGGCCAAAGAGCCGCATGTGGTTCGGGAGCCGCAGTTTGCCAACCACACCCTTAGACCACATTCCATTTGCTAAAACCAGTAACTTTCGCCTCCCAACCCACCCAGAGAGTTCCCTGCTCCATTTGGGGGCTCAGCCCATCTGGTTTCCAGATGACCTAATAAATTTATAATTCTTTACCACTTTCAGCCCTGTGTGTTCCTCCTTCAGGGACCCTAACAATCATCACTATTTCTTTTTCAATCTTTGAAACTAAAGCACTGAACTTTTGTCAGTTCCACCCTTACCATGTTTTCACACAAGGTTGTGGATCTGAGCTGCAGGCACATGGTGACCGGAGGCAGGCTGATCCAGGTTTCCTGGGTCTAAGATAACAATTAGTAGGGCAGTTGAAACAACTGCTTGATAAATCCCAATACACGCCTGCAGAGGAGGCTGCTCACACGAGTTCCCCTGATACACACCACAAAGAAGATCCTACGAGCAAGTGAAAATTCACTAAATGGACAGAGCCCATTCTCTGTTGATTGTATGTTAAAATGTAAGCTGCCCTCCAGTAAATGACATACACTAGCAGGCAGAACGCCTCTTAAGTAGCAATTCTCTGAAAACAGTGCTGAGTCTTAAATAAATTACTTTATCTCTTAGCAACACTTACTTTCTTCCTCTTAACTCAATTCTTCTCACCTGCTGAGATTCAGGGACACTCAGGCCAGATAATAGGATGCCTAGTTTCCAGAAGCAGAGCACCATCGTGGAGGGGCAAATCCACTGTGAACTCATACAGCAAATGGTAACTGCAGTTTAATTGGTCTCCATCGTTTAACTTCACAATTACTTTTTATTTGGGTATGTTTATAGCAAGAGGGAAATCTAATTGTCCCACAAAGGAAGATATATATTATTCACACAGGTCTGAAAAATTAAATATACTCTCAGAATTATTCACAGCCTGATATTCCAGCTAAGCTAGTTGTTCCCAGAATGGTAATCAGCAATTACAACATAAAGACAGGAAAGAAAACATCAACATGATGGCTTTATTTCAATGACTTAGGAATTTTCTCACAGGTGACATTTATAAACATTCTCATTTCTCCCTGGTTAAAGTCACTCATTAACAAATATAAGAACAAAATTAAAAAGGAAAGAACAGATGACCGTTTGTTTTTGTTTTTTGTTTGTTTGTTTGTTTTTCTCAGAGCAACTAGAGAGACTGTGTCCCTATTTGGAGTCAAACTTAGGGAGCAAATGCTCTTAGCTTTTTTACTCATTTATTAAATTGTTTGAAACACATTTGTTGAACTCACGTATTGCTGCTG
>NW_006288952.1:492125-501242 GCF_000327345.1 Myotis davidii | reverse complement strand
AATTATTTTCGTTGATACTTGATAACTGTAATGTTGCTACTGTTATGAATCATAATGTAAATATCTGATATGCAGGATGGTCTTAGGCAACCCCTATGCAAGGGTCGTTCGACCGCCAAAGGGGTCACAACCCACAGGTTGAGAACCACTGATTTACACACTGGAATCCTAACAAGCCAGGGGAACAAACTGTTTACAGTCAAACACACACAAATACGTGGGTGAATCTTCCGAACATAGCGTGTTATGAAAGAAGCAAACACAAAAGAATGCAAACTATATTAGTACATTTGCATAAAGCTCAAAAATAGACACAACTAATGTATAGTGTGAGAAATCAGGATAGCAATTGGCATTGGGGGAAGTGGTAGCAGTTGGAGGAGAGTACAAGGGGGGCTTCTGGGGCCTGGAAATGTTCTATGCTTTGATCTGGGGGCTGGTTACATGGTTGTGTCCAGTATCACAAAATTAACTGAACTATAGATGTATGGTTCTGGAAATTTTCTGCATTGTGCAATGCTTAACAAAAATTTTTACTAAAATTTTTTATTGTGTTGAGTGTCAGGTACAGTGTAACAGAAAAGAATATTATACAAAGACAGTTTTGCCCTTTAGTGGCTCACAGGCTTGAAGAGGAGATAGACATTCAAGGAGATGATTTTAAACAATACTGAATGACTGAGAAAGCGATGGAAACTCCATGGCAGGGGCCTTGAAGTGGGTAAGAGGAGAGCTTCCTGAGGAAGAGGAAGCCCATCTGATGCTAAAAATTATAACTAGGAATCAGCCAGTGAATAAAGAAGATGGGTTAGCAATTCAGAGAAAGAAAAGCAGGCAAAGCCCCCAGGACCCCACTGAAAAGCTAGCACACAAAGGAACCTATTTGGTCTCAAAAGAGGGCAACAAGCCCTTGCAAGGTCTCTGACTCCTCTCAGTTAATAGAGGAAGAAAACTCAGAAGCTTCTGTCTGAGAATTGAGACCACATACATCAACATGATGTACCTACTTGTTCCAGGAAATTCTTTTGCCCGAGAACATAAGACAATCACTGGTCACAAAATACGGTCTCCCTGTAGTCTTGAGCACTCGGTTTCCACTCAATCTACTTTGAAAGGTATAATGAGGTGAGCGGCACAAACAAGGAGATTCTTTTTTTGCAACAGACACTAGAAGGAAGGACTGTAAGCCTCCTATTTTCAAAGGTTGAAAGGAGTGTTAATCTCTTGAGAGTTCAGTCAGTTTGAAAGGCTGACACCGAAAGTGAAGCTTATAGGGGAGAAAAAATAATTTTCCCTCTATCCTCCTGAGTTCTTAGTTGAGATCATTCTAATAATGAATATCAGCTCTAAGACACACTAAAAAGACAAGACAAAAAAAGAACCACAGAAGTTTATTAATATGTATACCTTATGTGTACATGGGACATACCCCCCCACCCCAAAATGAATAATTATCTGAGATGGCTCAAGACACTACCTTAAATAACATCTTCAACTGAAGACAAAGGAGAAATGTTGGGTGGTGGGGCAAAGGCCAATCATGGGAACTTACCAGGAAAAGCCACAGTGGACCAGGGCACAATTCGTTATGCATATTTGAGTCTGTGCCTTCTCCATTGATAGAAGTTTCTTATGAGTTGCAGTCATCAGTCTGTCCTGGTACAGAGAGGGAGACACTCTCATAAATGGAGTGATCACGCTAAAACCCACAGCCGCAAGCCAGAACTCAACTAAGTTTCTATGCTGGGCTCTCCCAGAAACGGAAGGCCTCGGTCAACCAATCAGGGCCTACTTAGCACAAGTTACCTGACCTGGCTCCAAGACTTCCCTTTGCTCCATATAAGGAAAGTAACCCTGCTATAACCAATGAGCAAATGCCCGCGATTACTTCCTTAGCACAAGTTACCTGACCTGGCTCCAAGACTTCTCTTTGCTCCATATAAGGAAAGTAACCCTGTTCCTGCTCAAGTTAGTCTACAAAAATATCGTGCTTTTAATAGCTCTTCAGAGCTCCTCTCTGTCTTTTAGATTAGATACTGCCTGACTCATGTATCACTGAATACAAGCCTACCAGATCAGTAAACTGTTCGTGGAAAATATTTTTTTAACAAGACTAAGAGATTGCCTTTCTTCTTTTCACTAACCAGTCGGCCATGTTTACACAGAAATATGCGCCTAAGGACTTGGAGTTTGTAGCATTTCTTTAAAGTCAACCAGCTGAAGCACTTCTAAAGAAAAAGGCATTCTTCATTATGGGCATCTCAGGCACTTGCAACAAATTGCTGTCTCCTGCTGTTTGATTTATACTTGAATTAAGCAACCTCTTGTACGGGTGACCCTGGCTTGTTCTCTTGAGCCTCTACCTGCTGGTTCAGTCTCAGAAGACTATTTGATGATTAGCTCCTTATGAGGGACCAGAAACTTACCACCTCACCCGATCCCTACCCCCTATTGTGCATGTTAAGGAAGTTTAACCTTAAGCCAAGAAATTAAGGTTTTAACATTTTTATCTCAAAAAAAGAGATAAGTCTTGAAAATAAAGTGTTCTTTAAAAATGCTCAGATACTAGGTTTCGGTACTCCAAAATGTGTCCCTTTACACATTGCAGAGGCATGGCCCCCAATTCATTCTTTCAGTGACTAAACTCAAGAAACTAGACTATTTGACATAATCTATAAATTCTTCTTCATGTGCACTTCCCTCCACCATAAGACTTTGGGCATCAAGGCAAATTAAGTCACTGGGATTTACCATTTGGGTATCCCATTGTTCTTCAAAGTATAACATGGGGCAAAAGTAGGTTTACAGTTGTGAGTATGCAAAACACAGAGGTTATTCGTGTATTATTACTTATTGATTATTATATTATTTTTCATACAAACAATTGTAAACCTACTTTTGCCCCACCTTATAGTTGTACAAATTTAATTGCAATATTTTTCTGGGTTAGAGCCATGTACTGAAAGGAACAAACTATATCATCAAAAAGGAGATAGGATTGGGAAGATTCTTTCTCCTAAGGAAAGATCATAAACTGAAATCTTGGGATCAGGCAGAAGAAGGAGTAGGAGATGGGAAAAGCAAATCTGAGTCAGGAGCCAAAATTTACCCAATAGTGCTAGGATGGGGCTGACCATAAGACAGGTGCAATAGAGACAAACTCAAAAAAAAAAATCCAGAAGTGAAGAATTATGGCTCTCAATAACAAAAGTATATCAGGATCATATACCATACCCACAGAGCTCAGGTAATCCATTGGAAATACTATACTCAGTCTTCCCACTGAGCCTGTGCCTTGACTGGTGCGGAGAGGCTTGCGTGGTCATCATGACATGGTCCTCAAGGGCAAAGCAGCCATTAGTGTTTCATAGTCAGGCTTGACCTGGGCCAATTAGGTCTCAGGAGTCCCACCAACCCACCAGTTATTTGAATAGAAAAGCTATTTAGATAGTTTCAGCAATATTATAGACTGAATAAACTGAAAATTCTTCATCTACCAAATTCCTAAGGATGAACAAAAATGAGTGTCCTTAAATTTTCATCTGGGAATACTAGAAAGCAAAGGAATTTCCAGAGGCCAAACACAAAGAGTAAACTAAATGGCAGAGTATTAAGTGCTTAAGTTGAAGCTGTGGCAGCTGTGGAAATGGAACGTTGCCTATTTCCATCTAGGGGCTTGGGTATGAAGGGGAGGAAAATAATTTTCTCTCCACCCTTCTGTGTTCTTAGCTGATATTCCTGTAATAAAAGACAGATTAACAAGAGAAAAAGAAACAAAACTTTATTAGCATGTATGCCTCATGTATGCATGGGAGACACCCAAAGGAAAATGGGTAACTCAAAAGGGTAGCCTAGAATTCAGGCTGAAGTACCCTCTTAATAGGGAAAGGCCTCATAGAGGAGAGTAGATGGTTTTTAGAAAAAATAAATGGGCCCTTAGAAAAACAGATGGGAGATGTGAAAGTTTGTGACAAAGTTTGTCGGAGTGTGGAATTCTAGTTAACTCTCCTGTGATAAAATTCAATCTTTCCTGGTTAATGAAACTCCTGAGAGCAAGGGTAGGGTTTTCCTTACCCGCCTGGTGCCTGTTTACCAAATTTGTAGCCACATAACTGAAACATAAAACTGGTTAAAAAATAAAAATAAATTTAAAAAATTTTTTATTTAAAAATTTTTAAGGCCCAGGAATGCTGACCTTGTTAACTCGGTGTTGGTCCTTTGTGTGATGGCAAACCCCAGCTCAGACTACATGGTATGGAAAAGCAGCTGAACATTTACACATGCTATAACAGATATGTAGAATAATGCATGAGTTCCTATGGTGAAGCTATTCATCATTTAGTGTGAACCTACTATGTGCAAAGCACAATAATGGGTTCAATTTTGGCACATAAAATAACACATGTAAGGCAAAATGCACTCTCACACTGTTTTAGCAATCTCAACACTAACATTTATATGTGGGCACTTACAGACTTAACAAAAGCCTCCATCTATTAAATGACTGTATCTCCTCTTGATAACAGTTACAAATCAGTAGAGTTCAATGGTGACCTGAAATGGTTTGCGAGTCATAGCAGTTACTCTGGTAGATGTCAAGGTGGGAATATTGATTTATGTAGAAATATGAGGGGAAAAAAATAAAATAATCTCCATAAACATTAATTCTCTTATGCAAAACTCTATTCTTTGGTATGAGAAAAATAAATGAGCCCATCCTCATTTCCACTTAAAAAGAGATCAATGCAGTTGGACTAAAAAGTAGTTCTCAGCTCTGGCTGCAAGTTAAAATCCTCTGGGGAATATTTTTAAATGTCAGGGTCCCCAGCAAATGCACTGAATCAGAATATGTGGGGATGAAACCTGGCATTAAAGTTTGTGAACTACTTAAGTGGACTTACAAGGACTTAAAGGAGCAGAAAATTTAGAATTAACTAATGCACTGATTTTCAAACTATTTCTAAATATTTGGAAACTTTTCACAAATCCAACTAAAGCAAACAAATTAAGTATATAAAATTTTGGCTGCACTGGCTTAACCCAGGTTGGGAGGGCAGTGTCGGGGTTGGGAAGAGGGTGTCCAGATCGGTGCCTGTTCACACATGCTGTCCTCCTTTCTGTACTCCAAGACCCAAATGGTTCTGTACTCCTTGGAGCCAAGTATAAAAACTCCTCATCTGAAAGTTTCAAATGTCTCATTGAACAGATCCAAACATCAAATACATTTTTAGGTAAACATTAATAGTCATTGTAGATATCTAAAAGAAAAAAATATCACAACAAGTGCAGACCTAAAAAGATTATAAAATGCCTTATAAAAGGCTTTACAATGGAGGGTAGCCATCCACATTGGTTTAAATACTAAGGCAGTGGAATTGTTATTACTGTAATTAGCTAGTTAATATGAATGATAGGAAGGAGCAAAGGAGAGCCCAGACATAAGC
Source organism: Myotis davidii (assembly GCF_000327345.1). Taxonomy (NCBI): domain Eukaryota; kingdom Metazoa; phylum Chordata; class Mammalia; order Chiroptera; family Vespertilionidae; genus Myotis; species Myotis davidii. The sequence continues at coordinate 495,798 of NW_006288952.1, read as the reverse complement.
ATGGTCGTCTGGGCAGCTTCACCAGGAAGCTGCAACTGTATACTCCCCAGGGAACCAACAGTCCATTCCCTGCAGATCACTGGGGGGAGGGGTCCAATAAACAGAAAAATGGGTGCATGTACAATGAAGTTGATGACATAGGAAAGGTACTTGCCTCTCCATCTAACCTTGGAATGAAGATCATTGGCCAGGAGGTTGGACCCCAATGCAAGCCTGTGAAAATTTAGGCATACATACTAGTAATTCCCAGACAAAGGAATTCTCTTTCTTGTTCCTCTTGCCTCTCCCCTGCTTCCTTGCATTCACCTGTGGGCTCTCTATAGCCATGTGGCCCTAGGGCCCGTGGCCCTGTGGATCCCACATGCAATGGACTGCAGCTGGGAACACAAGCTAAGCTAGCTGGACTGGATTGTGCTTCAGTGTGGCACAGAAGCGCTGGGCAGTGGCTTTGATTCAAGCTCTGCTGAATTTAAAATGGGACTATTTCCATGGAGGGGCAGAGGGAGATGGGACCTTGGAAACTCAGGGGTTTAATTCCACAGAAATAAAGCTTTCCACAGTACCTCAGCCTCGTGTGGGGGGCTCAGGAAATTGTTATTTCTGAGTCACTACAAAAATCCCACACCCAGCAGCAACAGGTGGGGACATGGCGAGCACCCCACTAATAACAGAATGTGCCAGATGAACCCTTGATTCCATTTTCACATCTGCTATTCTACCAATCAGCTCTTTTAACCAACTTTTTTCCAGCAGAGGAGCACTAAGACTACTGTTGAATTTTTTTTTTAATATATTAGCTTAAGCCGTTAATTACTGTTGCCACTTCATGATTCATTTATGATAATTGATGTATTTATTAATTCTTTGTACTTGTGCCCTGAAGCAATTCTGTGAAGGGTGCAATTTTAAAAATTCAACAAATATAAATAACAAGCACTAACTGTCCAAGCAGTACCATTTAAGTGCTATTTCATGAATTATAATCTTTCAATTCCATTCATTTAAAAGGATTAGTTTCCAAGGTATTGTTGTCTTCTGATCCTGTTTCATATTAATTACTCTTGCCGTACCAATAACATCAGAGATTGCACAGCATCTTTCTTTCATAGGATCCTTATTCATAGTAAAAGCAAGAGTGTAAAAAAGAGACAGAGGGATGTCAACATACAAAATGTTCAGACTTATAGAGAATTTTTATGAGTTTATTTGAGCCAAACTGATGACAATTTCCAGGAAGCAAAATCTCAACAGATTGAGAAAATGCTCCAGAGAATGGCATTTTTTCACCTTATTTTGTACTTTACAAGCAAAAGAGGAGATGTAAGTGGGTTACACGAAATCCATTGGCGATAGCTTCGTGGGCGGGAGAAAGCAAAGTGGGGGCGGGGAAACCTCAGGGATTGCATAAAAAGTAAAATGATAGACATATGCATCTATATATAAACAAGCTTAATTAAGATAAGATATACTTTTGTTAGGGAAGATTCTACACGACTTCCAATCATAAACTACTTTTAGTTAAAAAGTTTTAATTTCAGACCATCTTATGTGATTACTTTAGGTCTGAGTTTGTAAAGCCACCACCCACGCCTCTCCTGAGCTTATCAGGTTTAGTATGTGGCATCTTTTTGTCCACAATGAGTACACCAGTTCAATTAAATTAATCAATTATTTATGGAATGCCTACTATGTGCTGGACACTGAGACAGACACAAAGAAGTGTGAGTCATGGTCAGTATTCCAAGGCAGACTAATGGGCTTTGTGATATGATAACTTTAATTTGTTGAGCACCTAAAGTGTACCAGAATAATGTATATTATCTTTAATCTTCATGACAATGGTGTAGGATAGAAAATATAATCTCTGCTTTATGGATGAGAAAAAATACAGCCACAAAGCTAGTATTTTTCAGAGCTAGAATTTGAACCCAAAGGTAACATGCTGGAAAAGTTAGCCTTTCCCTAATAGATTATGTAATCAGGAAGCTCTAGGCAAAATGGTGAAGTAGGCAATGCTGGCTTTTCCTTTCCCTGGCACCTGTACTTTATGTGACCTCATTTCCCTATTGGAGTTCTTCCCATCTCCCACATCTCTTTCAGTATTTTCTTTGTTGTTCTGTGAAACATAGAAACAGTACAACCTAGAAATAATACCATGGTAATTAGTGATTTGTTAATAATAGGAAAGGAGCAAATAGTGGAGCCAGACATTATAGGCATGCTATTGGGCAGCTTCACCAGGAAGCTGCAACTTTGCACTCCTCTGGGAACCTCCAGCCTATTTCCTGCAAAACACTGGGAGAAGAAATCCAAAAGGAAGAAAGAAAGAAAGAAAGAAAGAAAGAAAGAAAGAAAGAAAGAATGATGCATGCCCAGTAAAGTTGGGATGACATAGGGAAGGTACTTGTCTGTCAATCACACCTGGGAACAGAGATCATTGGCCAGAACAGAGATCAGTGGCCACTGCAAGTGCAGAAACTTTGGGAATACATAATCTCCTGAACAGAGGAGTTCTCTCTTGATGTGCTTTGCTCATGACTCTTGTGAATCTTGAGTCTCTTGCATTTGCCCATGTGGCCCACAGCCATGCCAACCTCCACATTCAGTGGCCTGATGCTGTACTGGCCCTGGCTCCACTATGGAGCTGAAACTCCTGACACTGGCTGTACTGAAGCTCCAGCTACAGTTCTTCTATGACTGGTCTAAGGAAAATGGGGCTTTGGAAACCCAGGGGTGTAATTTCATAGAAATAAAGTTTTCTACTCTATCTCATCCTCTCATGAGAGTCTCTGGTACCCCAAGAATTCCACCTCACCAGCAACTGGGGGAGACAAAACCTTCTCCCCTCCATTAACAGAAACAGTGCATTTAGACATGCCCTCTCCATTAACTCTCCTCTACTCAAGACCAGAGCTGTCTGATAAAACTTTTAGCTGTAAAAAAGTTTCGTATCAGAGAAACTAAGATGGCGGCATATGTAAACACCGGGAAATTGCTGCCTCCCACAACAACTTCAAAAATACAACGAAAAGACAAAACATCATCCAGAACTACAGGAAGGCTGGCTGAGTGGAAATTCTACAACTAGAAGGAAAGAAAAGCACACTGAGAGCCAGAGGAGCTGTGGAAGTAAAGTGCAGAGGTAAGGAGGCTCATGCACGTGCAGATAGGGGCTGGCACCTGAGGATGTGGCTGTCTTTTTGAATCAGGAGGGAGTCACAAGCTCCCGACTGCTCTGAACTCCGGTTCTGGGAAGTCTCTGGGGACCCAGGACTCATATGGGGAGAAACTGGACTGTCTGGCAGCAGGCAGAACTCTGAACTTGAGGGCGGCTTTCCCTCAAGAGGTGCTTGCAGCAATTATCAGGACACTGAGACGCATAGCCCCTTAGGGCAGGGCGGAGGATCCCTCATAGCTGCTTGCTCCGCTCTTTGATTCCCTGAGACCCCACCCCACCCAGGCTGTGGCAGAGGCTTTTGCATATGAATGCCCCGGCCCTTTGCAACCTGAAAATTACCAAACAAAGTGCAGCTGGGCCAGACAGACCCAGAACTTCCAAGAGAAGGCCCAAGGCCCCATAGCAGCTTGCATTGCTTCACAGCTGGGCCTCATCAGGGCACCTCCAAACTCCAAAAAAGGAAGGGGAATCTCTAGTCCTCTTCATAGCTCTGGC
>NW_006288952.1:489826-491108 GCF_000327345.1 Myotis davidii | reverse complement strand
GCAGAAGAAAAAGGAACTCTTACCATTTGCCACAACATGGATGGAACTGGAGAGCAGATAAATACCACATGAACGCACTCATTTGTGGAATATAAGGAACAACATAAACTGATGAACAAGGACTGATCCAGAGATGGAGAGGCATTGATTGGACTGTTGGGCTTTGGAGGGATGGTAGGGGAGGGGGGGGGTAAGGGGGGAAGATCAAACAAAGGACTTAAGGACTTATAAGTAGGCCTAACCAATGGACAAGGACAATGGGGGGGTGAGGACATGAGTGGGGGAGAGGGGGATGTGTGGTAGGGGGTAACGTGGGTATAAGGACACATATGTAATATCTTAATCAATAAAAAATATATTTAAAAAAAGTTTCATATCTGCACTGTCCAATATGTAAATCACTAGGCACATGTGGCTATTCAGCACTTGAAATGTGACTGAGCAATTAAATTATTTATTTTAATTAATTAATTTAGTGTAAGTAGCTGCTACCCATGGTTAGTGTCTCTCAGATTGGACAATACAGTTCTAAATCATCCTCAACATGTCCTATCTTTAAAACATGACTTTTCTATGTTTGACTCTTTTCAGAGCCTGTTCAGCTATGACTCAGTATCACTGCTTCTAATATGTTGATGGTGATTAATGTGTATGTGTACCTCCCAGAAAAAAAAATGGTTACATTTGAACAGAGGCCTTTTAAACATGAAAATATGAGCTTTCAGACACAATGACATACCACTAAGAATTTTTTTTTATTAAAAGGACTTTTAAATCTCATTAATTCCCTAACATGTGAATAGCCAGATGTTAGTCCCACATAATTTTGTATTACTTATACTCTTGATAATCAAACAATTTGTATAACATACTTTGACACAGAACTCAGATGTTTGCAAGTATTTTTTCAAAGTGCTTTCCAGATACACATTTCATCCTATTTTCTTTCTTTTTATACTGGAATCCAAAAAGTTAACACCAACTGGAGTACCCAGTTTCATGAAGAATATCGCTGCCAGGAGCCCAAAGACAACAGCCCAACCTTTCCAGCCCCTATGGCATGTGTCTGGAAGGAGCTAACGAGGCTACCACAGCCTCTCCAGCCCAGCGATATTGCATTTTTCTGCGGAGTTACAAAATTGACAGCTTTCAGAGTGTGGAATCAGAGGTTTAAGAGTACAAAATTGAGGAGGAGCAAAGTATGTAGCTGAGACACAAAAGCAGACCATAAAATTGACCTCATCCAATCAAGGGACTTTGGGAAAAGAGAAGGTTGCCCAGG
>NW_006288952.1:483760-489760 GCF_000327345.1 Myotis davidii | reverse complement strand
GGGGGAGAGCGGGGCGGGGGAGGTCGTTCAGGGATCAAAGCAGAAGCTGAAAATCAAGGACCAATTAAGACAACTGGAAATCATGCCCCTGGTGGGAGGAGACTGGCTCAAAGGGGCCTGGAAAACCATGCACAGTCTGGACATTGATTCTGAGTGTTTGTTGGTCTGAGAGCACCTTTGCTTTCTGGGAAATTTTCTGTGGGACCACTCAGATGGTCATCTGGCCTTACCTAATCTTAAACCAGCTGACAGGAGAATTTGCCTTGCCCTGATATGTCTGTTCTGTTATGCACACAAATTTAGGGCCAAAGTCAAAATGGGCCTTATGCCATTCGCCTTTAACTTCAGGAAACAATCATGGTTAGGTGTGAAATAATAAGAAATATATCTGTACTCGTTTCAGATCCACGTTCCTGCTAATATTTGGACTTTGACCCCAGGTCCTGACACAGAGCTCCTGAATTTGGAATTTTCTGGATAATAGGAGCATCTTTTTTCCAAGGAGGCAACTCTTGGTGGATCCCTGGATGGGGGCTGGCCATCAGAAAGACAAAGTCATGCTTAGAAACTTGGCACTTTCAATCCACTCCCTATTCTCCAGGAAGGGGAGAGGGGCTCATGACTGGTGATGCCTGTAGGATGAAGCCTCCACTGGAACCCCTGAAGAATGGATTCTGATAGCTATGAGTTGCTAAATTATCCACGTGATAGAAGAGTGGTGCACCCCCAACTCCCATGAGCACAAAAACTCCAGCAACTGGGTGCCCTCTGTACTGTGTCCGTGTAGCTCTTTATTTGGCTCTTCACCTGTATCCTTTATTTATCTTTTGTTATAAACTGGTCTATGTGTTTCTCTGAGTTCTGTAAACCCTTCTAGAAAAAGAGGGGATTGTGGGAACCGCAATTCATAGCTTGTCGGTCAAAAGGACAGGTGAGACGTTGACAACTGAGACTTGGCGATTGGTGTCTGAAGTGGGGCCATCTGGTGAGTCTGAGCTCTTCACCTGTGGATCCCACTCTCCCTCCAGGTAGATTGCATCAGAACCGAGTTGAATTGTAGGACACTCAGCTGTGTCAGCAAATCGGTCGGTGTGGGGGGAAAACCCACACATCCAGGGGCAGCAGTGTTGTGAGTGTGAGGACACAGAAAAGCCTGGGAGTCATTCCATTCGACAGAAGGGGAAAGGCAGGGACCCACAGAAAACAACTGAACACAATTCTGAAACAAATGCCTCCAAGTTGTCACTCAAAAACAATGTAGAGGAAGCCACTCTTAAAGATATTGCCAGTGTTTATTCTCAGGAATGTTTTAATTCTTTCACTTATAATTGGCACACCTTCACCCTGGGTTGTGCACACAAAAACATCATGTCACTCAATTTTTACTGAAATTAGAGGGTTTCCCTCTGAGCAAAGCATTGCAGTTTGTATTTCTATCCATTAGATGCGTCTCTTCCGTACCTGGAGCCCGCTTCTGCAGGTACACAAGCATTACAGCGTTAAGTCAGCAAATGTGAAACACCATGATTTCTCAATGAAAATAATAGTAATTTAGGAAAGAAAAGTAAATTACTGTGTCATTTTAGAGTGTTTGCAACCGTTAATTTTCTTTCTTCAGGTTTTAGGCAGATTGCACATGTGTTTTTGGTCCGAGACCAGAGATGGGAGAACTGGTTAATCTCTATTTCGAAGATCTTCTTGGAAGGGGCCCTAACCAAGCCTTTGAAACAGGCCACTCTGTTGGCTCACTATTCTAACTTGCAGGTTTCTTTCTGAGCACATATTACAAGGAGCTTACTCTCCCTGACAGAGCCTGTCTGACTTGACAGTAAGGTATAAGATATATCCACTCAAGTGAGAAAAAAGGAAATTGAGGTCAGTTTGTATTTCCTTCAGGCCATAAGCTTCCTAAGCAGAGACTATCATGTTTTTACTCATTAGTGGACTGTAACAACAGCATAATATTCTGCATCTAATTAGTCCTTTAATTAATTTTATTGGATCCCTGATGATGACCACTGGCCTAATTCGAAGGAATCGAGTTTGGCTTCTAGGCTTAAAGATAAGCCCTTGTAGTATGGAGGGGGAAATGCCCTTTAAAAAGACATGACCCTCTGCCGTCCCGCACTGCTGTCTGCTTTGCATTTCTCATTTCCTGCCCGTGGTCAGGCCCGAGGAGGCAGCACTGAACCGGCAGCAAGGCGGCACCCACAACCCGAGAAGAGGGAGAGGCCACAGGTGCTGCGATTTGTGGCTTCAGAATATCAGGTGACGGTTTTATGAGGGAACTGTTGTTTTTTCAATTGTGAAATCATGAGTATACATATATGTGTATGTATGTGTATTTATATATTTATGTACATAATTTTTTTCATTTTTTAAACATTTGTTTTATTGATTTCAGAGAGGAAGAAAGAGGGAGCCAGAAATATAAATATCAATGATGAGAGAGACTCATTGATTGGCTGCCTCCTGTATGCCCCACACTGGGGATCCAGCCCACAACCTGGGCATGTGCCCTAACTGGAAATCCAACCGTGACCTCCTGATTCATAGGTCGACACTCAACCACTGAGCCATCCGGGCGGGGCCATAGATATGTTTTAGCCAAAAGACATTATTAAAGGAAACTAATCCTGTCAGTTTCCTGAGAGAAGGTCACAATTGTTTAAGTACCTTTACCAAATTTATAATCTACATGATGACAAATATGCAAAGTAACTTCCCACAAACACTTTTTTTAAAAAAAAAAAATATATGTTTTATTGATTTTTACAGAGAAAAAGGGAAAGGGATAGAGAGCCAGAAACATCGATCAGCTGCCTCCTGCACACCTCCCACTGGGGATGTGCCCGAAACCAAGGTACACGCCCTTGACCAGAATCGAATCTGGGACCTTTCAGTCCTCAGGCCGACGCTCTATCCACTCAGCAAACCGGTCAGAGCCCCACAAACACTTTTTAACAATCTTCCAAGCTCTCCCAGGGGTGCTGGCGATAAGCTCTGCGGCCACCTGGGGGCGCGCTCCTGTTGTGCGTAGGCCCCCCACAGTTCCAGGGCTAAAAAGAGCAGGAGACGTCATTTTCACACCTCACAGTTCCTTTTCCTGTTTTCAGAAGCCAGCTCCTGCCCCAGTTTTCTCATAACAGTTCATTACAAAAGATGACTTAGAGAAAAATGGTTAAGCAGGAAGATTCAGTTGATCTCCAGTCTGCACACCTTGATATCCATAGCTTTATTTTTCTGGTGCAGAGTACAATTAACATTTGAGTCTGTTTAGCCATGAAGAAGTGGAGATTACAGTTATTACTGAAAATAATTCACTTTGGTTTCTTCTCCCATCCTGCTTGCCTAATTTTTCCAAGTTCATCTCAGGCTCCCCCTCTCCAAGACAACCCCATCCAACAGGGCTTTCTCACTGCCTGGTGTTTTATTACATATAAGCAAAGAATCACTTACATGCTACTTGATATATTTTTGCCAAAAGGAAAAAAAAAAAACTGTTGAGGACAGGGGCTGAATTATATGCAGTATTTTTTTAAAAGCCCAGTCAGCATATAAAATAGTGTTAGGTACATAGACAGCCCTCCATAAATATTTGCTCAAATGAAACTAAAAGCAAATGTTAAGTCAAGCTTCAACCCATAAATCACTGACTATTAATCTTTACGAAGAATTCAAGTAATGTCATGACTATTGCTTTTAAGTTACTGAGATGCCATTTTCCTGATTTTAGTACTTGCCATTCACCACATATTTCTCCAAAAGACTTTTAGCCAAACCAAAATGTCTGTACTTGGAAGGAAAGTATACGTGTACTTCTAGGCCAATTGAGCAGTTGATATTTTTAATGAAAATGTCTCTTTTTCTCGTTTGAAAACAGTGAGATACTTCGCCAGCTCACAAATCCATAAAAAATAGAGTGGCTGCTGGGTGAACATTTTGAAAGAGAAAATTCTCATTTTTCTGTTATATTTCATGGCAGGTTCCTGGTCAATCAGTAACCTGCTTCTGATACCATCTTTTCTCTTCTGTACTGTGACCAAGAAGAAGTGCATTCCTTGGTTTGCCATCAAGATGAAACCCCAACACACTGAAGTACATGCTCCTCCTTAAGGGTAAGGAATATATCTCTTTCACTCTTGGGTTTCAGGGTCCTATTATTTCACATTTTATCTCAGTCCTCACCACAATATGACCAGTAGTCATATTTATATCCCCTTTAGAGGTGAGATGTGTTCTGAATGTGTAATTTAGTTCCTTGATTCAAAGATTTAAAAAATATGTCTACATAAGATTAAAAAAAAATTCCCTCCCCTGTCCTAGCTGCTTTGGCTCAGTAGATAGAGCATTGGCCTGCAGACTGAAGGGTTCCAGGTTCGATTCTGGTGCCCAGATTGCGGGCTCAATACCAAATAGGTAGTGTGCAGGAGGCAGCTGATCAATGCTTCTCTCTCATCATTGATGTTTCTATCTTTCTCTCTGTCTCTCTCTGTCTCTCTGTCTCTCTCTCTCCCTCCCCCTTCCTCTCTGAAATCAATAAAAATTTAAAAAAAAAAATTTCTCCCCTACCCCCAGCCTCATACCACTCACTGGCAGTTACTGTGTGTCTTTCCAGAGTCTATCTATAGTAATAAAAGCATAATATGCTAATTAGACCAGACATCCTTCCAGGACAAAGCCAGGGCTGCAGCCCCCATGGCTGCAAGGGAGGGATCGAGGCAGCCACAGCTGCGAAGGCCTACTCTTGCACGAATTTTATGCATCAGGCCTCTAGTTTATGCATAAAGAGCAAATGATAAATATATAGTCTTATTCCCTTGTTTATAGAAAAAAGAAATAAATAAGTTCAGTATGCTACCATGAAGTTTGTGACTTCATTGAAGGAATTTGAATTCAGTTCTATCAGTCTTCAAATTCAAGGGTTCTCCACACTTAGAAACTGTTTTTCTTAACTAGGAAGAGGCCTGAAAAGGCATCTTGATCTTGAACCATATTTTTACCCAGCCAGGCTCCCTGTCCCAACCATGCTAAGTCCTGGGGGCTCTATGATTGATGATAAGCTGAGGAGTCCTGACAGGATCAAATGAAATTGGTTAAATGTTTAGCTTGTTGGTTTCAAGGTTTGCATTAGGTATGATAAAGGCAGAAGAAGAAAAAGAAAATACCCATGATCCAGAGTATTTTCTAATCATGATATCATTTAGTCAACTTGTATCTTAATTTCAAATCTTTTTCTTTATATCAGCGTTAGCACATTTTACTGGTGGTGGGATATCTGGGGAGCAACAATGGCCAGGTTGCTCCTGGTGGCTGGGTTAGGGAATGGGAGAGAAAGGGACTCATCTCTTACCAGACTCCTAGTGAACAAGGAGCCCAAACAGGAACAATTTAAAATGCAAATAGGATCATACCATTCTCTTTCTTGAATTAAGTCAGTGGCTTCCATCACTTGTAGATGAAAAGACCAAACTACTAGTGGCAGAACCCAAGCCCCCCCAAATGCAGCCCTTCACTTCTTCCAGGCCTCCTGCCTCAGGCTCCTCACACTCCACAGTCCAAGCATAAAGGTAAGGCTGCTGTCTTGGATTGCAATCCTCTCTCATTCCTTTTCCCTTGTTCTCATTTATCTTAGAAGAACCACATCAGGACTCATGTTCTCCAGAAAACCTTTTCAGACACCTATAGTCTGGGTGTACTGCCCATCCCATGTACACCTGATGAAACTGCTTACTAATTACTAGAGGCCCAGTGCACAAAATTCATGCACTCAGGAGGGCGGGGGGGAGGGCGTCCCTCAGCCCAGCCTGAGCCCTCTCACAGTCCAGGAGCCCTCAGGGGATGTCCGAATGATGGCTTAGGCCTAATCCCAGTTGCCAAACATTCTTAGCTCTGCTGTTGAGGTGGGAGAGGTTCCTGCCACTGCTACTGCACTTGCCAGTCTTCAGCCCAGCTTCCGGCTGAGTGGTGCTCCCCTTGTGGGAGTTCACTGCCCACCAA
>NW_006288952.1:459593-482763 GCF_000327345.1 Myotis davidii | reverse complement strand
CAGTTAATTTGCATATAGCCCTGATTAGCCAATGAAAAGGGTATTGGTCGTACGCCAATTACCATTTTTTGTCTTTTATTAGATAGGATATATGTGTTTTCTGATGGTCCTAGGCGACCCCTGTGAAAGGGCCATTCAACCCCCAAAGGGGTCGTGACCCACTGGTTGAGAACCACTGATCTAGAGGATAACAAAATCAACTTGTTGGTTACTACAGCTACCTGAACTCAAAGACTCTTGCTTGGCACTGTGTGTAAATATTAAAAATAGATGTCTGGTACACGAATTTGTTGGGGTCCCTTGGCCTGGCCTGTGGGATCAAGCTGAAACCAGCTCTACAACATCCCCCAAGGGGTCCCAGATTGCAAGAGGACACAGGCCAGGCCGAGGGATTCCACTGGTGCATGATCGGGGCCGAGGAGGGACACAGGAGGTTGGCCAGCTTGGGGGGGGGGGACCACAGGAGGGCTCCAGAGTATGTCTGGCCTGTCTCACTCAGTTCCAATCAGCCGAACCTCAGCAGCAAGCTAACCTACCATCAGAGAGTCTCCCCCTTGGGGTTAGTGCACATAATAACGAGCGGTTGATCGGCCTTAGCATATCATTAGCATATTACGCTTTGATTGGTTGAACAGATGACCAGACTCTTAGCATATTAGGCTTTTATTATATAGGATGCCACCCATCACACTAGATCATCATATTCTGTCTCCCACACCAGCCTATCATTTAATAGGTGGTTTTCATAAAATTTTATAGTGTAACAGATAACAGTATGGGCCCTGGAATAAGATTTCTTGGATTAGTAATTCTTCTGCCACTCATGGCTTTGAGAGCTTGGAAAGAGCTATTGACCCTGTCTATCCTTCATCTTATTCATTTGTAACACTAAATGAATAATAGTACTCACATGTTCTGATAATTAAATGCTATGGTACAATTAAGTGCTTAGCACAGTATAGAAAAAGAATGATTAACTTGTTCATTTATTTTCTTACTTTTTATTGTTTTTTTCTTTGTGTTTTGTTTTGTTTGTTTTAATCTTCACCCGAGGATATTTTTCCATTGATTTTTAGAGAGAGTAGAATCGAGAGGGAAAGACAAAGAGAAACATCGATGTGAAAGAGACACATCAATTGGTTGCCTCCTGCAAGTGCCCTGACCAGGGCCTGGGCCGAGGAGGAACCTGCAACCAAGGTACATGCCCTTGACCAGAATCGAACCTGAGACCCTTTGGTCCACAGGCCGATGTTCTATCCCCTGAGCTAAACCAGCTAGGGCTTATTGTTCTTTCTTTCCCCTCTGGAATGTAAACTGCTCTATCCCTAGCACCTAGAACGCTACCGAGAAGCCAAGTGCATGTATGTAGACTATTTGGTGAATGGATGTATCAGTAATGACATGTGAGTTAGTCATAGGATGTTCAAGCCACTGCAGGTCATCCAGTTTCCCACAGAAGTAGAAGCACCCAAGTCCTCCTAGCATGATCCCTAGACATATTAGATATCAGTACCTTGTCATTCCCATCTCTTACACGAGAATGAGGCTGTTTGGCAATATCCGCTTTGGAGTTGAGTGACAGTGACAAATATAAGTACAAATATCAGTAAGTGCGATCTCTCAGAGAAGTACATGCACAGCCTTGCTACAAACAATGACAGTCATCACAACTATTTCAAAACAACTCACACAGAGCAACTTCCTCGTTATCACTCGCATCTCTACAGATATTGGATTCCAAGTCTTTTGTAGAGTTTATATCCTCAACCAGAAATTCCCATTTTGTAGCCACTGACATCATCATTTAACAAACTAGAACTTGACATTTTCAATATGAGAAATTTATTGTGACTCATTTTTCTATGTAGAAAATGTTTTCAAGGAAGGAGAACATTATGTGCTAAAAAACCTTGTGTGTGTGTGAGTGTGTGTGTGTATGTGTGTGTAAGGGTTATTTTTTTATAAATAGGGTTTGGAGGACATTGTTTAAATTCATCAAAGTTTGACTTTATTTTTGCTCAGCCTAACTGGCAATACAGTGTTTAGGGAATAAGGAGCCCAGGTTTTATTACTTCTCAACATGTCCCTATCTGGCTTTGACCTTGCCCAATCACAACGCTTCTCAGGACGTGTGTAGGTCGTTGACCAGCTAGTCTCCAACCTCTTCCCAGCCTCTCTTTCTGAATATTTTCAGCTAAAGGTGCCCTAATAATTCTACAATGAATGAATCAATAAGGAGATAACTCCCGGACTTGACTTTATGCAAACATAGTAAGGGAAGCATAAGAAGTGGTTTTTACCCTAAAAAAACTTACCAGTTCAATACTATTTAGGAACACTATAAGTAGGTGGTGTGAACTTTAAAAGCAAAGCAATTCTCTTTCCCATTGCTTTATTTTTGTTTAAATACACTATTTTTTCTAAAAGATTATTTTAAAAATCATGCTAAAGAAGACGTGAAACTTTTTATGGTTCTCACAGAGAAGGGGCACAGGAAGTGGCAGGCGGTGGTGGGATGCCTTGAAAGGGTTGATAAGCACTGGTCTGGTGAGACTGGACGTGGGCCTCAGCTGTGTGATGTTGACCAATCTCCTAAGTATCTCTCACCCTGTTTCCCAGAATCCTCATCTATGCTAACAGCATAAAACCCTTATTGCCTGCTGCACCACTTTGAGGGAAAATCACATTTTAATAAGTTCATGGAAATGCTTTGAAATGGTAAAATCTACAATCACAGTTTAGTTATCCTAGCATCTACAAAATAAAGTAAGGATAAATAATGCTATAGGCAAGATGAACTTTGTTCATAATTTAGATGTACAAAACATTGTTTATTTTCTACCAGCAAACTTAATGTCTGTTTCAAGTCTAGCAACACAATCTCGGTCACACTTGTGCTTCCTTCTTACAGAATTGAATGTAAGTTTGAAACGGGTCACAAAATACCAACTTGTGGATATGGTAGGAGTGAGGGACACCTGGTTTCCATATTCTACACACAGGTGTCTGCTGGGGCACCCACTTGTCCTCAGTCGTTGACCCTCATAGGTTGTCAGTGATATATTCCTTCTTTCTGTCCAACCAGCACCTTTAGGCCCAGGTCTGTACCTCCTTGGAGGTGTGGACATTTCTCTGTGAGCTATGTAAGGACCCTCTTCCTAGATTCCCTCCGAAGACCTCTGGGGTCTTCCTATCCCTGGGCTCCATCAGCTCTTCTCATCTGTCACCTGGTTCTAAGATCGCCTCTCAGCTCCGAGTTACCACCAGGAAGGAAACATCTGTCTTCTGCTTTCTGGTCTCTACTGGTTCTGGGGAAATCCCTCCCAGTCTCCAGAGGAGCCTTCTTCCTTTATAATCAATCTTTTACAGTATTTTTGTTCCCAAGGATTTCATATTTCCTCAAAGCCCTCATCATTCCCTGAGGCTTGGATTTAGCTTGCTCACACTCTCCGCCCAGCTCTCTACAGTGTCACCTCCTCCCCTGAGATAATGAAGCAGAATTGCCTGGCTGCCTGGAGGGACAGAGACACTGGTAGGAAGCACTGACACAGAGGTGGAAACATTAGCTAGCATTTTATAAAATGTAAACTAGTGTATAAAAGTTAATATCTCACAACTGCTACCAACAATAGAAGTGGATGTATGTAAATAGATCTGGATTAGTTGAGTTTGAGATAGTTTACCCAACAACACCCCTTCCCCGAAAAGAAGAGAGAGATTTCAGAAAATGAGAAAATAGCACATGGTTGCTTTTGAACTTATTAGATTGAAGGCAAGCAGCATAGTATTGTCACATGATTCTCTTGCCTCTCCCCGGGGTCTAAGCCTTTCTCTGAGGCTCTCCCTGTGCCCCGTGGGTCAGCATTTTTGGCACCAGCATTCGGTGTGCCTTGCTGGAGTGGCTGATGAGCAAGAAATCACCCACCTCCACTGCCCGCTGCCCACTCCAGTTCCCCAGCTCCTGCTAGCCTGTCTGGCTGCATTTGCAATTACAGTCTTTGAAAAATGTTCAGGTGGACCTATTAAATCAATGGATGTGATGAACTGAACCCAAGGCAATGGCAATTCTGTGCATCCCTTAGGATCACTGGCGATACCATGGGGTGTGGAGAATCCAAGTGTGAAAATCATTGCTTTGAAGGAACGAAGGACAACTGAACCATTTCTTCCATTAAAATGCATGAAATTTAAATAAATGTCCCCGTTCTTCTCAGGGCCTGTCAGCCTTCGTTTTTTAATGCACTGAAATGTTTAAATATTTATTAACTTCAATTTACAGAATTTATTATAGTTTCATTCAGTCAGGGAATATACACATTTTAAAATATATGGCACTTTAAAACCGCTGGGCTAGTTTACCTGACCACTTTGTCCCGGTGGACAGAGGAGGCTCTTTGGGAAGTCTGTTCCTCGCCACAGTCCAGCCAGCTGGCCTTGCTCTTCCATGAGGTCAAGAAGCTGGTTTGTGCTTGGAAATAAGTGAAGCCCAGCCCAGACTCTTGTCACTTAGAGGGTCACCTTCAAAGGGAGCTGGAGGAGATGTCAAGGACTGGTGAGAGTGGGGGAGGGGAACTTTGATGGCTCTCTCCCTAAGTCACTCTCCTTCATTTCTGACACGTAGACAATTGGAATTGATCTTGTCTCTATCTTATCTCCAATGCTACAAAAACCCCAACAGACTCCTACACAGAGGTTCTGGAACCGCCTTTCTGTGTGTTTACCACTGGCAGTTTCCCATGATAACTGCAAGTGATTAAGAAGATGCTCTGTCTTTCTTCCCTGTCCTCTTCACCATCATGCTTTGTTACTCAACTAACACAATTTTGGGAGATTAGGAAAGAAAAAAAAAAAAGCCAACAAAGGAATATAGTTTGAAATCCCACCATGCTGAGGAAGCCACTTTTCCTAGGGAATATAGACCTCTTCCAATCTATGCAGCCATCCGTTTTCACAGGTCCCGAGCAAATCACATTTTATGCACATTGAAACGCTTTAGACTTGCTTCTGTTGCCTTTGCAGCAGCACCAGCAGTATTACTATTTCCTTTTAAAATGATTTTTTTTAAAAAAGGCAAAACCTTTAAAACTATTGAATCATCCGTGACGAGCCACAAACTTTGTACAAGGGATGCTGTATTTCGCCTTTCATGCCTTCAAATAGACAGCTGGCCTCTGCCTTATCACCACTCTGCAGTCGCGGTTAGAATGCAGTGAAGGTGAGTGACACAGACCACACGTGTGAGCGTGGCAGGCACCTGGCATCAGAGTGAGGGGCCGGGAAAGCCGCCGGGGCCCTGGCATGCATTTTCCACCACGTGCCTCTGCACTGGGCTACCCATGCACACCCTGCGAAATGTCCAGGTCCCTCTCAAATTAAATTATGAACTGTATGGGACAATTGGCATGGAACAATTTTGTGCTCTTTCTGTGTCCCATAACCTAGAGAATATCTGTATATTTATAGTTTTTTCGAAAACAAAAATAATTGCTGAGTATATATGCCACTTGGTAACTTGCTTTTTATTGTCGGCAAGTGCCTCTTTATGTCAATAAAAACATACAAACATAATCGTTGGTGATCACAAAAGTATGCCATTGTATGAATCTGTACCGATTTATTCAAAGTCCCCTATCGGGGACATTTTGGGTGTTTGAGCTTTGGGCTACAGTGACGCCACTGGGCCCCAGGGCCCTGTTCCTCGGCCTTCCTCTGGTCGCAGCCACACCTGCCATGGTGACACGTCATGGGAGCCCAGACTCACCTGTTCTGACAGCTCCAGCTCAAGCCAGCATGGAGCTTTTTCTGATGCTGAAGGAGCCTGAGAGTACATGAGAGAGAGTTGGCTCCCCTGCTCCAGGCAACCCTCAAACCATGGGGGACAGAACTGGGGAATAAACGCGGCAGCCTCCTGTCCTTGGGTGCAGTGGAGTTGAGCCCCAGTATCCCAAAGCATCCACCTCATTATATGTGATTCCTTCTCCCTCCCCTACTCTCTCCCTCCGGCTTCTCAGGACCATCTTGGACATAAACCCACGGGTATCCAGGCAAGTCCTGCTCCCAGGCTCTGAGCCAAGGTGAGGACTATGACAATGGTGCACAGGACGTCCTTGAATGTATATCTCTGCCATCGATCTACTTATTTCCTCAGGATCAATTCCTCGAATTGTACATTGCTGAGTCAAACGGCAGAGACTTCTAAAAACAAGCTCAGGCTCTGCTCTGTTTAGCAGAGTTCCTCACTGTAAGAGCATTGACTGCATTTTATTTGCCGGTGCTGTGCAGTCCCAGAGCGGTCATGAAGGAAGCTGATACCAGCTTCCCTCAGCCTGTGAGTCGCCCTCTCCAGAGGCTCCGGAAGCCTCTTCCTGTTGCTCTCCTAAACGCATGATGAATGAAATCATTACAATGCAGATCCACTGTCGTCCAAATAGACATCTCACTTTATTGCTTGGCAGTTATTAAAAAATGAGTAGTCATTTTGCTGCTGAAAAGACTACTTATGGGAAAAGTGAAGTAAGGAAAACATTTATTCATAATTTAAGCCACAAGGAAATAAAACCAACCACCAGATAAAACGTCTGCTGCTCAAACAGCTCAATCTTTCTATCATAGCAGCAGTGGAACTCTTAATTACCAGCAGTAAAGTCTCTGGGTTTTATTTTCACCAGCATCAGTGGTAAGAAAGTAGAAGTAACTGCACAGGCAGCGCTGGGTGGGACAGCAGCAAGCTCTCACTAGACAGGGCACATGGACAGACAGTGTCGGCGCCAAATTTGGATAAGCCACAGCCTTTCCATGAGAGGGACTGGTGAACATATGCTTGCACGTACAATTTAAATCAACACATATGTGATTATCTTTAAAAACAAATGAACTATTTCTAAATCGTTTAAAGAGGCAATGTGCCTTTCAGACATCTTTCAGAAAGTCTATTTTTTTAAATTTTTGGACAGAGGAACCTTTTATTTGACTTTTGAGGCAAGTAGTGTATAGCATACCCGATTTAATTTATACTCCCCTCATCTTTTTACCCCGCCTGCATTGTTGTTGTTAATCCTCACCCGAGGATATTTTTTCCATTGATTTTTAGAGAGAGTGGAAGGGAGAGGAGGGGAAGACAGAGAGAGAGAACCGTCAGGGACATATCGATTCTTTGCCTCGTACACATGACCAAGCCTGCAACCAAGATAAGTGCGTTTGACTGTAATCAAACCCGGGACCCTTCAGTCTGAAGGGTCTATCCACTAAGCCAACCCAGCTAAGTCCCATGCATTTTGAAACCCCAGTTCTTCAGGAAGTCTATTTTTGATGTTATATAAAATCTTTCTCTTGGCAAACATGAGCAGGTTCTGCCCTGTTGGATGGCTTCCCTAAAAAACAAAACAACAACAAAAAACTTCCTTGGCTGTGTTTGCCATCAGCATCAATAACTGCAGCAAGGCATTCTGACTGCTATTTATTCGGCCATAATTACTATCACCAAACTTACACGATTACTGCGTTAGTAAATCTGTTGATTATGGATAGCATCGATGCTGTAATATATCAGCTACGACTGGCAGCATTATGGAGATGTGGTCCATACACACATGGATAGTTGTACCTTTGAGGGTTATAATTTAAGCATTTCCCAGACAGTGTCATCCCCATCGGGCCTGTCTTTTCAATCGCTCCCATAAAGGCTGCGTTTAAACATTCTCCCTGCTCAGTGTCTCCGTGGCCTTCTCCAATGTCCTTCATGCAGTCTAGACTGTGTTTTGTATTCAAAAGATATTCACTTGATAGCATATGGACCTAGTAATGTCCTGATTTCTTACATTTTCTAAAAGCAGGGGCACTGGATTGTAACAGCCACTGAGTCAATTCTATTTCTATTGTAACAATGATAGATCTTCCTTTAGGGAAGAGCCCTACAGAATAAATTCTTGTGGCATTGGATCCTTCTTTGTTTTTTTAAAAAAATCTTTTTATCTTTTGAGGGAGACAGGCAAAGGGTGCAATTAAGCCTTTATTCAAAATACCAACATCTCATAGAAGGAATCTGCTTGTACTGTGTAATTTTGATTTCAGAATTTATGGCACAAGGTCACCTGGGTAAAGAGAATTCCCCTGCAGAACAATGTGTTTCTGTCTTCCCCAAAGCACACTCTCCCTCTGAGGAAGGATGCTCTCATTTTTAATGGTGTGTGTTGAATAAAGCTGACATATTTCCTGTTTTCAGCTGTCTGCCTGATTCTTGGAAGCACTTTTGTTTTTTAACATAAACCTTTCTTTATTGATTCAGAACTAGAAAAATGTTTAATGTAGTAGTAACATTTAGTAACCAAGGGGAGTGTGTTTTGAGCAATTCTCTGGCTCATGGAAAAAATGTATGAGTCTGTCTCTGTGTACAAAAACTTATTTGATTCATCTTAAGTTGGGTTTATAAAACCAGAAATATATAAATTAGTATCCTGATCATTGAGCTTGCAGCTTGATATTTTATGAATTTATTTTCTGCTCATATTCAGAGGCCTTGTACCTTGAAGTTTTCTAGGGTAATCAACATTTTAAATATTCTGTTCTGCTGTTAGATCATTTATCTTGATGTGAGGGTATAGAAAAGATGTCACCTCGGGTAAAGAGACTGAAGACAAGATAATTGTAAAACATGATAAAAATACACAGAATGTATTATCCCAACCTTCACTTCAAAATATCTATTCATTACACTAGGAAGAGTTTTGAAGCAAATAAATTTTGGATTGGCTCCTAAATTTATTTAAAATTAAATTTGTGTTCTGCTTAACCTTCTAACCATTCTGCAGCTAAATGTAGACACCCAGGGGATATAAATAATGAAGCAAATCAGTAATGAACTGTTCTGTGGAGACCCAACTGAAAAGAAACAAAAAGTGGTAGATCATTAGTACTGTAATTTTTAATTTATTTTATTATGTTTTTAATCCTCACTCAAGGATATTTTTTCCATTGATATCTAGAGAGAGCGGAAGGAAAAGAAGAGGGTGAGAGAGAGGGAGAGAAACATTGATGTGAGAGAGACACATGGGTTGGTTGCCTCCTGCACACTTCCCTACCAGGGCTAGGGAACCTGCAATCCAGATACGTGCTCTTGACTGGGAACCAAACCTGTGACCTTTGGGTCTGCAGGCTGACCCTCTAGTCACATGGTCATTCATTATCATCTTCAAGTATTGTGCACTCTATGTAATTGTAGGTGCTGTACTTTTATATGCCTCTAATCACTGAATCAACCTGGCCAGAGCTGTAATTTTTATTTCAAAAGGATGAAGAAAAGCCATCCCCATTGTGGATCTTATTTGTAGCATGAATTAACCTTCTTGAGAAATAAAATCAATTTGCTCCCAAACAGAATATAGACCATGCAAGGTGACTGAACATTTCAGAATAGCAATAGCCTTCAGATTCTTGCACTAATAGTTACGAATGTCAAGTAGAGAGATTCTGACGTCATTTTACTATAACTACTATAACTATGAAAAGACTTTTTATGAGGCCCAGAAATGTGGACGAACATAAGAACGTATCCAGTAGCTCAGATGGCTGCTTGGATCTCATAGAGAGATGCACCAAGCCATGGCTATGAGCGGGCTTTCATTTCATGTTTACTCTGACTGAAGATCTCATGGCTTAAAAGAGGGATGAATTCTATTGATTCCAATACTTCCAGAATGCATGTACCATTAGGTGATTTTTGTGTCATTGTGGGAACATCACAGAATATATTTACACAAACCTAGATGGTACAACCTACAATACACCTAGGCTATATAGCATAGTCCCACTACTCCTGGACTACAAACCTGTAAAGCAAGTCACTGTATAAAACAGCACAAGATTAAAAGAAGCACCAGAGAAAATTATGCAATCAAGAGACACAGTAAACAGGAGATGTGTAAGGCTGCTGCCCGGGTGATATGGCACACTGTTTACAGCAAGCTTTTTTTTAATAAGTAGAAAATTTCCACTTATTTTTTAAAATAAATAGCAAGCAAAATAACAATAAAAAGTATAGTATAGCCCTGGCCAGTGTCGCTCTGTAATTAGAATGTCAGCCCATGCACTGAAGGGTCTCAGGTTCAAGTCCCAGTCAAGGGCACGTACCTGGGTTTTGGGTTCAATCCTCAGCCCAAGTCGGGGCACATGCAGGAGGTAACCTCTCTCACATCCATGTTTCTCTCTCCTTCTCTCTCCCCCTTTCCCTCCCTTCCTTCCACTCTCTCTGAAAAGCAGTGGAAAAAATATCCTCGGGTGAGAATTAACAACAAAAATATGGAGTATAGTAAATACATAAACCAGTAGCATGGTCACTCATTATCATCTTCAAGTATTGTGCACTCTATGTAATTGTAGGTGCTGAACTTTTATATGCCCGGGAAGGCAGTTACTCTGTTTACCCCAGCGTCACCACACACACGTGAGCATTGCCCTGCTATATGACTTTACAATGGCTACAAGGCAATGAGAATTTTTCAGCTCCATTATAATCTTATGGGACCATCATCCTGCATGCAGTTCATCACTGACCCCAAACACCACTATGAGGCACATGACTGCATATCCTAGAGAGAAGAGGAAGGGCATGGTCACAAAGCCTTCATTTTCTACCGTGGGGAGAAGTTGCTCTGTGTGGGGCTTGTCTTCAAGTCTGAATGAGCAGGAGGAGATTTGATCATAAATGTCAACACCCGGCAGGCACAGCCCACCCAGAAGGTGGCAGGTCAGCTGGTTTTTCCTTCACTGGTTTGACTCAATCCTCTGGCAGCTCAGATATAGCTTAAGTGCGATTAAACTTTAGAACGAGCTGCCAGGAGGACTGTGAAATCTTTATCCCTAAAATTAGGAGCAACAACCATTTGGCTCAGATGGTTTCTGAAGGCAAAGGTTTGGACTGGATTCATGATTCCTAATTGCTGGCCCCTGTCCCAGGCCAGACCACCATGGGAACACCATTTCTCAGCAAATGAGAGAAATACGAGAGATACATCATGTTTTTCCATAGTTAAATATATTCCATTTTAATTATAGGTTAAATCTGTAATACAGCTTTCTTTGTTTGTAGCACTGTATTGTTACTTGTAGCTGGAAAATAATTTTCCCGTGCCTTAGCTTAGAAAAATAAGAAGTAAAATGAGGATGGAAAGAGACTTTGCCCGGGGCTATGGGTGCACGATGCAGTGTGCAGATGATGTTTTAATGAATTGTGCACTTGAAACCAGTATGGTTTGGTGAACCAATATCACCCCAATAAATTCAATTAAAAAGAAGAAAAAGAAGAAGAAAACAGTCTATATCAATTCCAATTTCTTTTTTTCAAAGTTTTAATGGGCTTTGAAATTCAAAATTCTGTGAACCACTGGTCTAAATAATCCTCATTCAACAAATATTCATTCATCTGCCTGTTAATATGTCTCACAAAGGAAAAATAATGATTTTGTCCTTCTTGAGAATAAAAATAATAAAATCAACCAACATTCATTGCACAGGACACCATGCTGTTTTATGTACATTATATTATTTAACTCTTGCAACACTCCTCAGACACAGACACCCAGCCAAAAGCAGAGGGCACGGGATGAGCACCAGGACACCTGGCTCAGGATCCCATAACTGACCTGTGTTTTTACCCTCCTAAGGAAACAAACTATTAATGGTATTTCCAGGGAGGTGGCATGATACCAGAGAAACAATTTAAGCTTTTAAATATATTGCTTTTTCATGAAGCCAAAGCTTGAGTAGTGGGGTGGGTAGGCATGACAATAAAAACAAACAAAAAAATAAGGCCGTTGTCAGAAGCCTGAGTGAAATGTTATGGCGTATGGAACATCCCCAGTCAGTCAGTTGTCAAGTAATCGGAGACCACTTGTCCAGATGGCCCAATCATCCTAGCTCAATAGCCCAATCACACCCCCTCTGCGTCACAGGTGTCTGTTTTGGGCTCCGTGACTCTGGGAGCACTTCTACATATGCTGCAGCACTAAACGAGGTGTGAACAGGAATTGACATCTAGCTAATGGTGATGGCTAATTATAGAATGGGAAAAATAATACTTTGGGTTTGATCGAGCTATTTTAACCTTAATTCTGAATTTAAAATCAAAGGTTGGAATGTGAGTATATGCCAAGGTCACTTGGAACTATAATCCAATTCTGTAGTCACTGCTCCCCAGGTAAGTTAGGTCATCATTTTGATGATATTTTGAACAGGTAGAATGAGGCACTGAATTGGAGAGCTAAGTAATTTCTTGTTCTTTTTCTGCAAAAACAGGGAGGGGTTCAGAAAGTCATTTTGACTTGGGCACACTAAGGGGAGTAAATCACCTTTAAGTTACCAGAGCTGGATCTAACCTTTGGGCGGGGCACGGGATGGAGGGGCCCTAGAAGGTAATCAGCTGCTGCTATGGCTGAATTGCCGCCTGCCCCCTCAAATCATATGTTGAAGCCCTCATCTCTTGTATGTTAGTATTTGGAGATGGAGTCTTTAGGAAGTAATTAGATTTGGTGAGATCAGGAGAGGGGTACCCTTGTGATGGCATTAGTGTCCTTATAAGAAGAGGAAGAGATGCCAGAGCTCTTTCTCCACCATGTGAAAGAAGGTGGCTTTCTGAAAGCCAGAAAGAAAGCCCTCACCAGAATCCAAAGCTGTTGGCACCCTGATCTCAAAGATCCAAAAGCACCCTATATAATAAAAGGCTAATGTGCAAATTGTCCCCTCAACCAGGAGTTCAACCTGGAGTTCAACCAGGGGGCGGGGCCAGCCAGCCAACTGCCTGCAGCCCCTCCCCCAGCCGGCCAGACCCACCCATGCACAAATTCATGCACTGGGCCTCTAGTGAGTAAATAAATCTCTGTTGCTTAAGCCACCCAGCCTATGGCACTTGTTACAGCAGCAGAGCTAATATTGCTGTCCTTAGGACCATGAGCAGATCACTTAATTGCAGTAAAATGATATTGTAACCAGCATTTTTTTGAGGTTTGAAAAGGAAAAGCAATCTGACCCCAAGATACATGTGTCTTTGGGGAAGAGAAGGGGGAAAGGTCTGCATTCATAAGTGGGCAGATGCTTGGCACTATTCTCACCCAGGGCATAGAGAGCTGTGACTCCAGCAAGTCAACCAAGGAGTGTAATCTCCGGCCATCCCTGGCACTGAGAGGCTGTCTGGTCCACCTCAGAAAGTGGAAGCAGGGCCAGTGATGGTCCAACCTGCTGTGAGGGTCAGCCTATGGGCCAGCTCCAGCAAAGCCTACAAGCAGCAGTGCAAAGGAGGGGCAGTAATGGTGCCAGGGGGCTTCCCAAGCTGTCCACAGCCATATTGTGTGTCCTGTGTAGCCTGCAGCCTAGGACAATTCAGAGGGAGGGGAGAACTCAAAAGGTAAAGAATGGTTTGCTGACTGGCATAGGGAGTCCTAAGCTGGTTTGTGTATATATATATAATTGATTTCAGAGAGGAAGGGAGAGAGAGATAGAAACATCAATGATGAGAGAGAATCAGTGGTCGGTTGTCTCCTACATGCCCCTTACTGGGGATTGAGCCTGCAACCCGGGCATGAGCCCTGACTGGGAATCAAACAGTGACCTTCTGGATCATAGATCGTCGCTCAACAACTGAGCTACACTGGCTAGACTGGTTTGCATTTTTTAATTGGAGAAATAGAGAAGATATGTACCTGTATTTGTACCCTTCACTTGAGTTCTTATAATAGTTAGATATAAAGGAAGAAAAAAATATCTTCTTTTTGTAGGAAAATCATCAACTCCGCATTTTGGAAATTGTCTTAGAGCCAGTGTTGTATGGTGCTTAAGAGCATGGGCCTGGTACCTTGTCACCTGGGTTGGAACCCCAGTCCTTCCGAGTTACCAGCTGTGTAACCTTAAGCAAATTCCTTTATCTCCATGTGGCCCATCTGTTAAATGGATGCAATAATGCCTTCCTTCAGAAGTTACGGTTTTAAGCTTAAAGTATTTACAACTGTACCTTGTACAAAGTAATTCTTATTGTCAGTTCCAAACCTAATATTTTACAAACCAGATTACCAAGACTCAGAGGTAAATTCGGCAGTCACAACGCACTTTGGCATCGTTACTATTTAGTAACAATTTGGGGTGAGCAACTGGCTCCATAGTCTATCTTGATTATAGAATTGAATGTCCCGCATTCTGGACAAACTGGGACAACCAGTCACTCTGCAGTGATGAGGATAAAGTTACATGAAGGAACTCAGCTGAATAAGGCCATTACTATAGAGGAGATTTCCTTCTGGAAGGGAGCAATGTTGCTATTGAAGCTATAACTCCAAATGCAGGCACCTGGTGTGAGACTCAGAGCAGTTACAAAAGCATCTGTCAGGTTGTGTGTGACCATATAAAGCAGAGGTTCTCCAGTAATGTGTTAGTGTGGTGGTCGGCATTTTTCAGACAGGCAATCTATCCCCACGGGTATTTCAGCCCAGCAGATGTGGTCTGGTCTCATAAGCTGAAGGTCTGTCCTGACATTTACAGAATGGAGTTCTAAATAATAATTTAAGATTGCATTTGTTGAGCATTTATCTCAAAGGAGCTCGGTGAGCTTGGCAGTCATGATTTTAATTAATCCGCACACTGCCTCAGTGTGACACAGAGCAGGCAGGTGTAATTATCTCTGGTTTGCAGATTATATGACTTGGAGGTACGCCTGGTTATAAGGTGCCTTGGAAAAAGATGCTCCACTCTGATAATGGGTTTGGTTTGGTTCCCATTCTTTCCAGTGAGCCTTAGCCTTGATGTGACTCTAGGGAACCCTAAATGAACATTATAAACAATGCACTCCATAGTGCTAGTCCATCTGTCTTTGCTTGTCACACGATATATCTGGTCATCCTATTGAACAGGCTGTGCCCAACAGGCAGAAAACTGAGCCATGACATAGTCATCAGGCCAGGCCTCCGGAGGTCAGTCACTGCTCAGTCCACTCCCTGAACAAAATAATGTGTACGCTATGCCTTTTGTGTCAACTGTGAGATCTTTACTAATTGATTAAATAGTGGATTAATAATTGAGAAATGCCATCCCATTCAGCCCACACCCCTCGCCTCCGGCACAGTTAAGTCCAAACAGGAAGAGGATAAATGAAAATAGGAATTGATTTCCCATCAGAAGAGATGGGCTGATAAATGTGGTGCTAAGAATAACAAAGTGACATTAACAGTCAGCATACACTGAATTCTTAAAGCGCACCAAGCCCTTTCTAAGCATTTTATATGTAGCACTGCTTTGGGCTGAATGTTTGTGTCCCGTAAAATTCATTCACTGAAACTTAATTCCCGAAATGACAGTTTTAAGTGCTGGGGCCTTTGGGAGGTGAATGGGATGAATGCCTGTAAAAAGAGGCAGAAAGAGATCCCTTGCCCCTTCTGCCAGGTGACACTTCAAGGAGAACAGAAGTGGGCTATCACCAGACAGGAATCTGATGATGCCTTCATCTTGGGCTTCCCAGTCTTCAGAACTGTGAGAGGCGAATGATTCTTAAGCCTCTCAGTTAATTTTTCAGAGAAGGAAACTGAGGCACAGAGAACTTAAATATTTTACCAATGATACAGAACTAACAAATGTCAGAAACAGGATTTGAACCCAGGCATGTTGCTTTCAGAGACCTTATACTTAACCACTATGCTATAGGTAATGCAAGGATCAAACACTTAAAACGTAACTTCCTGTTTATTAAGTGAAACTTCCATCCTGCCTAAGTGATAAACCCAGTGGTTGCTTGTCCTTTGGCCAATCTTCATATCTTCTGCGTGGGGGTGAGACTGACGAGGAGAAAGTTGCATTGAACTAACCTGAGACCAGGAGAAGTGACAATATCAGCCACGGCAGCTGATGTGCCAGTATGGACGGCTTTTCTTGATTTAACTCGTTTCCCAAACATGTCATTCAGGTTAATCAGAAATCAACGTAATTACTCTATGCCCCATGCCTTCACATGTATCATGGTTTTCTTATAGGGATACAAGCTCTTCGTTTATTGAAATTACAGCCACAGCACCTCAGTTGGTCCATCGTGCAGGTCGAGGGAAGGTAGGATGTGGGGGGAAATCAGAGATGAGGAAAGGCCTTGGAGACAAAGCAGAAGGGGAGAGGCTGTTCCGTTTTGGAGCGTTTCTCTGGTCCAAGGCACACTCCAGGGTCAGGAGGCCACTGTGAGCACTTGTGGCCATGGAAACAGGGCCTCATGAGCACAGACCATTTGCAGAAGGAGAAGTGCAATGACAAAAGCTAGTTTTATGACAATCCTAAAACCCTGAAGGATGACATCATGGGTAAGGTCTTCAATCAAGTCCCATAGGCAAGTGCAATCAGTAGCTGCTTTTGTGAAACTTTGGACGCTGCCACCAAGTCCTTGGGAATGAGAACAATTCAGCACAACCAGGTTGTTTTGAGAACACAATAGTCTCACCTGCCAATTTGGACATAACTCTTGGGCAGTCAAAAGAATATGGAGGTCAGCAATCCCCAACTCATTTCTGCCTTTTCCTATCTCAGGTCCCCTTAGTGATGCTCCTTCTTACGCATGTATTCTGTCCAGTCTCCCCATTCCCAGAGGGCTGAGGCAGAATGCAGCTAAGTAGTATAAACACGGATCTTGCCCTTACCACAAATCTCTCCCTGGACGCCCAGTCCTCCTTGGCCCCTGAGTCACAGCCGCCCATCTTCTGGGCCAGACTGCCCAGCCTCCCGTATATGGTAAGACTGGATCCCTGTGGAGGCCAGCAATGCCTCTGGGGTCCTGGGAACCTCAGCATTCCCAAGGCTTGGAGGTAACCACTCATACAGCACTCATTTTTATGTGTCAGGCACTGTTGTAGGAATTGGGGATAGTGCAATGACCAAGATGGACCAAGTCCCTGCATCTCGTGGGAGAAAGAGAAATGGGCAATAAACAAGTGAAAAATAAACACTCTTAACTTCAGGAAGTGAAGACTGCTCTGAAGAAACATCAAGCGGGGTCAAGGGATAGAGAGTGATGGAGACTGTAACGGGGGTTGGAGTTTTGCTTCAAGCCCTAAATGGAAGTTTGGGGCCATGTCACCTGAGAAGAAATGTCACCCGACCCTCCCTTGCCCTGGCCCCAACCACAACTCAGGACTGGCCCAGTGCAAAACGAACGTGTCAGGCCCCTTTTTAAAAAATGATTAAGAGTTTGGAAACCAGGCAAGTAGAGCATTAAACCACATCCAGGGCTCTGCACACCTGCACAGCTGCCAGCCCATGACATCGCCCTGCCACACCTTCGGACGACTGTCCGGGTTCCCACTAGAAGGCTCCGTTCACCTGTCAGGTTGCCATTCTGCTTTATTGCAGCCAAAGCCTTTCCTGTTTGCCTTCGTATGGCTAGGGCTTGCTTATCCCCTGAACCCTGAGCCTGCATCCCCACTGCCCTCTCCCACCCAGTCCCCAAGCTCGTCAGCTGGCCACCAGGCCTGCTCCCAGCCCCTGTTCTGCCATGAGATCCTGGTGAGCCTTTCTCACTCCCATTGGCTCCTCTGAATATCCATGCTCCATTCTTACCAGCTGGGTCTTGCTCCCATAACAGGATTAGATCAAAGTACAAAATTAATGTTGCTATTTGGCCTTGGGTTCAGAACCTCTGGGCATATTCCTCTAAGCATCACTTAAGGAGAATGCTCGGAGGATGGACCACAAGGAGAACGTGGCTGCAAGGAGAGGCAGCCTGTCAGTCTAAACAGCACAGACCACTCAATTACCAGGATGTAGCTGTCACGAGGATGCTGGGATAGAAGTACTTGGTGGTTCTTTAAACCACATGCAAAGGCATTTCAGAGCCCAGGTTTAAATGCCATGCTCTTCCTGTCTCTGCTGCTGCTACTGCACCAGATGAAGGGGAAGGTATAACTGAATTTGTTTTTGTTGAATCAGCATCTGTGACAAGAGAGATAACAAATGTGAGTGAGAATGGAAAGGGAATAGATCTTACAAATAGGAAGCAGCAACACATTTTTTTTCTGGGGATGGAACTTGGAGCTGAGTCACGTGGAGGCCTTTCTTGAAGGCCTGGGTAAGCCTCTTTAGTGCACAGGACTGAGGAGATAGGGTTCCTGGCTGGGACTCATTATTACATGTGCAGGGAGAAGGAAATTGATCTGGTTCAGTAATGAAGAGGATTAAAATGCGCTTTCAGAACTGTGTGGGCTCTTTTTTTATTTTCTACTAGGGGCCCAGTGCATGAAAGAAACTTCACCTTGAAAGAAACTGTGGGCCACGAGGCTACAGTGGGCACAGGGGCAGGTCTCAGCCCATCCTCCGTGCCCCTGCCCGGCTCCTCCCACCACAGCCCCTGGTCTGCCAGCAACCCCACTCTGCCACTGCTGCTCCCACATGCTGACAGCACTGGCCCCACTCACACCCGCTGACGGCGTGGAGTGATTGGGGTTGGTGCCAGCAGTGGGTACAAGCAGCAGCTGCTGCCCCGATCGCCCCTCAGGAGCAGGGGGAGGTGGAGAAGCCCTCAGGGTTGATAGGGGCTGGCAGCCACCACTCGCACCCGATGATGGTGCTGAATGATCTGGGCCCATGCCAGGCACTGGCAGCAGGTGCAAGCACTGGGCAGGGCTGTGGTGCGCCGGAGCAAAGAATTTGCAGTAACCATCAGAGGCTCGCCCCAGTGACAGCAACCGGCGCCCCACCTTGGTCTGGCACCCCTGCTCACCTACTCCATCATCCCACCAGAGCCCGACGCCCATGTTCCATACTCTGCCACCTGCTGCCAAAGCCTGCCATGTTCCGTGTGTGCCCCCTGGCGGTCAGCGAACGTCATAGCAACTGGTTGTTCAGTTGTTCTGTTGTTCCTTCATTCAGTCTATTTGCATATTAGACTATTCTGTTCTAATATGCAAATTAGTCTTCCCACCACATAAAAACTATGAAAAAAAAGATGTCTTAATTTTATGAGTCGATACAACTTAAGCACATTCACATAATATGAAACAATGGCCTATTCTGATACAAAAAAAAAAAAATGAAAGCATGCAGTAGATTCTTACTGAGAAGAAACTGTCAGCCAAGGCATGGTTTCACTCATAAAATGAAATAAGAGCCCATGGAGAATTCAAACTTGCAACTATGGCATTGATTCCAGAGCAGCAGGAGCAGAATTGCAGGGTCACTGGCCTGGCTGTGTCTGGGGGGGCAGGGGGGTGGTCTTGGGGAGTTTTCTTTAGTGCCCACATGCCCTCCATGTCCTTACTCTTACTCTATATTCTCTCCTTCTCCCAATCTTCCTGTTTTATTTTGCTTTGTTTTGTTTTCTTTATCTTGACCCACTCTGGTTATGTTGTCCTTGATCTTGAAACTCTCTCAAGTGTCTACTTTCATCCTTCTAGCTTTATACCCCTTTCTGGCAGAAGCCCCTTGGGCTTCGGCCCAGATCCTCTGCAGCCTCCACATCCATCGATCTCCAGAGTTGAGCACCCACGGGCCACCCCCCGCCCAGGGCAGTGGACTTCCACCAGTCCTTAGCCTCAGGGAAGAGTGAAGATGGTGAGTATATACAATGGAGTCACTTTCACCAAGATGCTAAAATTATGAACATTATGAAAGTTGAGGCATAAGGAAAAACTACATTCTTGTTCTAACTAGCCTGGGAACTTAAACTTTTTTTGGACTTTCCAGTCCTGCATCAAAGCCTAGATATACATCTGGACCTCCAGATAACCCTCTGGTTGCCCCCTCAAGGACTCACTTACACACACACCTGGCCTCTATTACCCAAACCACTGGACTGGACCAGGCCTCCTGGCGCCCATCTTCCAGACCACCTGGCATCTGGCATCCTGCTATCTGTTATCTGACCGATAACCATCCTGGACCAATCCTACAGCCAAGAATACAGAACTGATAATTCCCAAGAATGTATCTTTTACTGTAAGATCTTTTATTTTTTACTTCTTCTTTGAAACACTTCCAGATTTGGCTGAGCTGCATTTCCAGTTTGAAAACTCTAAGGCCTTGAAAAAAATCCTTACCATTTATTTCTTGAAAAGCCTCCCAACTCCTTTTGAGTTCACTTGACAGCCTCAAAACACCTCCATCCCTTACCCCTCCGCTCCATGGTACTTTGTGGCTTTCCCCCACCTCAGTTTCAGCTGGTACCAAACACACATGGGTCATGGCTAAGCATCATTGAACAAAAGCAGGCAATTATTTTCTACTCTCCTTTCTCTGCATAGTTTTGCTAAAAAATAATATATTTATTAAGCTTGGATCTTATGAGTAACATATATATATATATATATATATATACACACACATACACACACACACACACACACACACACACACACACACACACACACACTAGTAAAAGTGCTTTGATATTGTGAAGTGCTGTCCTAAGGTTAGCTATTATGTTCAATCTGAAGGAACCCTTCTGTAATGGCAAATAGAAATAAAGCTTTCACAAGTGACATATCTATTTCTTTTTTAAACAATTTTGTTAAAAATGTGTTTTTATTGGTTTTAGAGAGAGAGGAAGGGAGCGGGAGAGAGAAAGAGAAAAACATGGCCTGCCCCCCCTCCCGACCGGGGATCAAACCTGCAACCTGGGTATGTGCCCTCACTGGGAACTGAACTCACCACCTTTTGGTTTACAAAGACGATGCTCCAACTAACTGAGCCACACCAGCCAGGGCAGGGACATATCTATTTCCTTTAGGTTTTTCAAAAACATTCTTAAAATTAAAACACCACTTAATATTTGAAAATTCCCCTTATCCCTACCCATCTTTTCAATTATATTGATCTTAAAGAATTCCATTCATAGTACATGCCTATTGTATGGAATTATAAATTATTACCCAGGATCCGCAATGATCCCTGACAGACAAAGCTATATGCCCACCAAAATGGTTCAGCCTCTGGCAAGGCCTCCTCAGGTTAATTTCCACCAGAGATTTTTGTTAGACCCGAAGCAGGCTCTGACGTAAGGTTCCCAGGACATGTATGTAGAGAAACACACCTGTGGGTCTTTAAACATATTTACCCAATACTCTGTTTCAATGATTTAACCATAAAAGTTTTCCCAAATTGCTTTTGCTTATTTTGTCTTTATTGATCCAATGTGGTACATGATCGCAACATAAGATTTAATTCTAAATCAAGGTTTTATAGGCTCTTTAGTGGTGGCATTAATTTGAAATGAGCCTATTTCAACTAAAATGTGTTATATTGCATCCATGTTATAGTCAATAACACATTTGTTTGTTCAGCTTCTCCATGTTTGTTCAACACTTTGTTAGCTCCTAATAAGGACCTTGGTGAGGTCTGAGTAGAACAAATGGGAAGATGTTTGGGAGTGCAATGAAGCGAGCCTGTTGTTTTCGTAAGCATGCAGTAAGAATTCTTTTAAGAAGATATTCATAGCTTTACAAGTACTATAAGTGTTAACAGCTAGAGCTATTGTCAGCATAATAGTTAAGTCAATGAGTGCATTTAAAATTAGGTCCACTCAGCATTCAGCAGCTGGTATTATGCTACCTTTGTATTTAACATAAGATTTTCCATGTCACACTTAACCCTGATACAAAAATTTTGAAGTACATGTTTCTAAGAAAGAAGCCCACCAGATTTAATAGTAATTCTCAACACTAATTGCACATTAGAATCAACTCGGAAGCGTTTAAAACTATAAATGCCCAGGCTCCATCTATGACCAGTTCTGAACGTCTAGATCACAATTTTCAAGGTGCAGTCCCTGAATCAGGATCTTCAGCACAACCTTGTCAGAAATTCAAATTCCCAGGCCCAGCCCAGACCTACCTACTGAACCATGACACTGGGGGTGAGGTTGAGCTTGGGGCACAGCCATCTGTGGGATTCTAATGCTGAAGCTCAAGAACCACTGCTTCAGGTACCAACATTTGTAGTTTTTCAAAAAGCTTCCAGAGCCCTGGCTGGTTTGGCTCGGTGGATAGAGCATCGGCTTGCGTACTGACGGGTCCCAGGTTCGATTCCAGTCAAGGGCATGTGCCTTGGTTGTGGGCACATCCCCAGTGGGGAGTTTTTTCCATGTTCTATTTCTTAAAAAAAAAAAAAAAAACCTTCCAGAGATTTAAATATGCATCCAGGGATAGTAGTGCAACATGAGATCAGAGGCATTAAAAAATTGCTGGAATTGCCAAAACCGGTTTGGCTCCATGGATAGAGCGTCAGCCTGCGGACTGAAGGGTCCCAGGTTCGATTCCGGTCAAGGGCATGTGTCTTGGTTGCAGGCACATCCCCAGTGGGGGGTGTGCAGGAGGCAGCTGGTCAATGTTGCTCTCTCATAGATGTTTCTAGCTCTCTATCCCTCTCCCTTCCTTTCTGTAAAAAATCAATAAAAAATATATTTTAAAAAAAATTGCTGGAATAGAAAAACACATAAAACTTCTAGTTATAGGGGAGCTGCTTCCTATACCACAAAGGCACCTCTGTGA
The DNA here is from genome assembly GCF_000327345.1 of Myotis davidii. Classification (NCBI taxonomy): domain Eukaryota; kingdom Metazoa; phylum Chordata; class Mammalia; order Chiroptera; family Vespertilionidae; genus Myotis; species Myotis davidii. The sequence continues at coordinate 460,276 of NW_006288952.1, read as the reverse complement.
AGAAAATCAGTCTAAGTGTAGCTGGCTGAGGTCATGCTTGCTGACTGCAGTAGACATGGCCACCTCCCTGGATGGAACATTACCCATGGCCCCGCTCCTTAGACCTGCTCTTCCCAGTCAGGATGCAGGTGATGGCAGGAGGAATGACTGGCCGGGGGACTCAGACTCAACTGCTGGGTCAGAGATATGAAAACCCTGACTGGAGAGAGAGTGTTTTAGACCATGAGGTTGAAGTTGGGATTTCCAGTACATATGAACTTTCCAATATATATGAACTTTTACCTAATAAGCTTCATTGAAATAAATATTCCAAGTGATTGTCTCTAAGAACATCCAGATAAATGCATAATTATGACAAATCAATAAATGCTTCCACTTCATCAAGCACTTAGAGTGAATACAATAAATCATTTTGAAGGATTATTTCGAAAGTCTCCTTAAGAATGGCTCTCTAAGAGGCTGTTAATAGACATGTGGAAAAATACTGATTTGAGTCAATTGTATAGTTTAAGTTCTCTACAATTAAGTCCCTTACTAAATTCTTGGTAATTAAATGTACTAAAACAAAAGACCTATATAATCTTCCCTATAGTTCAGTTATATATATACATATACATATACACATATACATACATATATATATATACTAGAGGTCGGGTGCACAAAAATTTGTGCCCTGGGGG
>NW_006288952.1:457366-458432 GCF_000327345.1 Myotis davidii | reverse complement strand
ACAGCTCTGAGATCCAGGCTGGCTGAAAGCAGGTTTCTGGGATTTTGTTTAGCTTCTATATTTGTAACAATGTTTCAAACTGCAAGCTCAGAGGCTGGCAGTGGCATCAGAGAACTTTGGAGTCCTCCGTCACTGAAGCAAGCAGGCCTTATGTTCACTTCAAGCTGCCTGGCTGCCGGCCGCCATCTTAGCTGGCAGTTAATTTGCATATCGTCCTGATTAGCCAATGGGAAGGGTAGCGGACGTATGGCTAATTACCATGTTTCTCTTTTATTCAATAGGATGCCTAAGTGACCCAATGACCGAATAAACAACGGGTTGACAAGTCACTATGACGTCCACTGACCACCAGGGGGCAGTTCTTCAATGCAGGAGATGCCCCCTGGTGGTCAGTGTGCTCCCACAGCCAACCTCCCCTGGTCGGCCAACCTCCCACCGTCCCTCCCCCTCGCCTGCCAACCTCCTGTGGCCCCTCCCCTGCCAGCCAACCTTCCACAGCCCTGATTGACCCTGATCGCTGGCCAGGCCGAGGGACCCCACCTGTGCACAAATTTGTGCACCAGGCCTCTAAAACATATATATGAGAGAGAGAGAGGAATATAACAAAATGTATTATTGGTAAATTTGGGTGTAAGTAAAATAAGACTTATATTAAAATATATATTAAAATAAAATGTTATGAAAATAATTTTTATTTATTTAAAAATGTTTCTATTTTCAAATAGTTTATCTAATCTAAGACAAACATGCAAATTGACTGTACCTTCGCTATGCCTCAAGCCACACCCACCAGCCAATCAGAGCGGCTATATGCAAATTAACCCAACCAAGATGGCAGCCTGCAGCCATGGAGCTGGAGCAAGCAGGAGGCTTGGTTGCCCCAATGCTGGAGGAAGCCAAGCTTCCTGCCTGCTGTGGCCAGCTCTGAGCTCCATCACAGCAACACAATTTCAATTATAGAAGGTAAATAAACTCCAGATACCTGCTTTCAGCCGGCTGTGGCCATGGAGCTGGAGCGAGCAGGAGGCTTGGGTTGCCCCTGGCCATGGAGGAAGCCAAGCTTTCC
>NW_006288952.1:453302-457327 GCF_000327345.1 Myotis davidii | reverse complement strand
ACAGTGCCTGAAATATTTCATATTAGCTTATTTGTAAGTTTATTGTCTATAGTTTCCCACTAAAAGACAATGTCTGTGAAAAAAGGAGGGTTTTCACCCTTCCCAACATGGTCTTGGTCATACAGAAGAGCAGCTACATATTGTATATCATGTTCACCCCAACTCTTTTGTGCTTTTCTCCACGTCTATCATTCTCTAACTACCCACCCCTTGCAACTAGAGTTCCAGCTTAGGTTTTGCCAAAACAAACACTTGTTGATATTTGGAACGAAGGGAAGCAGAAGCCAGTATTGTTTCTGCTGTGGAAATGGGAAGGGCACAGGCTTTGATGGAAACCAAGAACTCTTGCCAGCAGCCTTTGTAAATCCCCTACTTTAGAGCAATAAGCATGTACTAAAGAACCTTCGTAGAGGTTTCTGATGCTTTCTGCACGTCCTGTTTTAAGGAATACTGCAGTGACCTCCCAAGCCCCCTTGTTATCAATAGTTTCAATTCTTTTTAACTTCCAATTTCTTGTATTAAATTTGCTTTTTTTGTATTTGTGTGTGTGTGTGTGTGTGTGTGTGCGCGCGCGTATATACATATATATACTAGAAGCCCAGTGCATGAAATTTGTGCACAGGGCGGGGAGGGCCCTTGGCCCGACCTCCACCCTCTTGAATCTGGGACCTCTCAGGGGATGTCCAACTGCCAGTTTAGGTCTGATCCCAGAGGGATCTCTGCGGGATTGGGCCTAAACCAGCAGTCGGACATCCTTCTTACAATCCTGGGCCGCTGGCTCCTAACTGCTCCCCTGCCTGCCTGCCTGATCGCCCCTAACCCCTCTGACTGTCTGATTGTCTCTAACCACTAGCCTGCCTTCCTGATCACCCCTAGCCACCCTGCCTGCCTGCCTGATGCCCCTAACCACTCACCTGCCTGCCTGATTGCCCCTAACTGCTCTGCCTGACTGCCTGATTGCCCCTAACTGCTCACCTGCCTGCCTGATCACCCCTAACCACCTTTGCCTCAGACCCCCTGCTGCTGTGGCTTTGTCCAAAAGGACGTCCGAAATGACATCAGGAAGGTCATTTGGCTGTCTGGTCTAATTAGCATACTATGCTTTTAATATATATATATATAAAAATTCCTAGATGTCACCAAAATTGTCTTTCTACATTATTTACTATTTTTAAGCTTATCTTTGGCAGGTACTTTAGGGTTAAACAATTTTATTGAAATCATTTCCTTCAGAAAGAAAGAAAGCCTTATATTTACACCAATAAATATATTTTAAGAATTATTTAAAATAGAATTACCTCAAAAGAGTAAGAAAAAACATATTAGATTTACAGTCAGCTCTCTGAGGTAAAAGCCTCCTAAACTGAAACCTCATTCGTCTTCAGCCAGAAGGCCTCCTCCTGCCTTGTACTTTCATTGCATGTTGATGAGATTTTATTTAGTGCCATTTTTAATTCTACTTTCTGTCTGAAAAAGATGCCATCTAATGCTTGAGTCATCTCTACTCTGTCCCTCTCTAAACACTTCTAGTGACATGGAACCCACCTCCTCCTGACACAGAGGATGCATCTTTTTCTGTTTTGAAGGTTAGAAAATAACTTATTCATACCGATCATTTATCACTTTTTCTAGTGTCTGTCTCTACCTGGCTTCTGGCCCCTTGTTCCATGGACTATGGCTAATCCTTCCACAAATACACTAACCCTTCACATATTTGACAATTATAACCAAGATAAAAATTTACTGAGATCACTGTAAAGTATTCTACTGGGACCTAAAAAATAAGCTGCATAAGTACAAGATCAGAACATCATGAGTCAGTGGCCCACATGTTTTAGATGCAATTTACAGAAGAGGAAATTGAGGCTGAAAACCACAAAGGAGCCCTGAGCTCACAAAGCCAGGTCAGTGCTGGTGAGACTGTGGCCTGAGCCCAGACCATGTCATTCAAAGTTCTCTCTTTCCACCTGTACATGATGCCACCTCTATTCTGTCGTTACAATCCTTTAGCATTTCCTGTTGCTACCCAGTTACTGTCTTCCCAGCCCAGCACTCTCTGCGTGGTGAACTGTTTGCCTGCTTCCTTTGCCTTTCCTATTGGAATGTGATTTTCCTCCCAATGGTGGAAATCATGTCTTTAATGTAGTCTAATATTTCCCATGCCGTCGCCCACATTGAGATGTGCAAGAAGTATTTATTGATGTGAAATGAAAAGTCAAATATCTTTATTTTGACGATTTACTGTCTACAGAAGCAGCATCAGGAAAAATAAAATTATCTCAATCTAGAAATACAAATTGTTTTTCTAACGTGGTCTTACATTATACATAGTTGCTAGGACCAAAGATATGTCTTAGCTAAAAATTTGGATTACATGTATTTTTCTCCTAAAGATACAAATGCTTTAAGTACAGCACTAACAAATGGCTAAATACTTCATGTTTTTCCACTTCTTTGATTTCCATATCAGTATCTTTGCTTCCAAATCTTTCTTTCCTCCACATCTGTCTATAAATTTTTTTTCTACACGACTCTTCCGACATAATAAAAAGAGTCTCCTGACCTTCAGAGTCAATTGCATACTCGTTGTCATGGTTCAGGAATGCATGATCCTCCTCATTTATCACACTCTGCTCCCCAGGCAGGCAGCACGCACACCCAGCCAACAGAATGCATGTCCCGCTCCGAGTCCCTGCTGAGTTCTCCTGCTCTCTGCTTCCCGTATTCTCTCCACTGTCCTATTAAACTCTGGAATGCTAGCAATTCCTTACATAGTAAGATGTAAGGATAAAACATGGTTCATTCTGACAGTAATGACTTGAAGAACATATGTGTTGTATTCAAGGCCATGATTTATATTTGTTTTTGGAAATCACTCTTTTGAGTTGATTAGCTTTGTTTATTTTTGCTTCTCTTCCAAACTATTTTTAAGTTTTCCAAAAGACAACCTACAAACGATAGACTAATCTGGTTCTAATAGGACCATAAATCCTGAAAAGAACACCTGAAATAATCCCTGGTTATCCCTTACATAGAGAGAGTACCGGCAAAGGATCTTTTGTTGTGTTTCAAGTTGAGCTGTGTTGGCTGGATGTGATGGTTAATTTTATGTGTTAACTTAACTGGGGTAAGGAATGCCCAAATAGTTGGTAAAACATTTCTGGGAATACATAGGAGGGTGTTTCTGGAAGAGTTTAACATTTGAATTAATAGACTGAATCAAAGAAAATCACTCTCCCCAGTGCACTGAGGTCTTGAAAAGAACAAAAAGGTGAAAGGAGGATGAATTCACTCTCTTTGCTTGAGCTGGGACAGCCATCTTCTCCTGCTCTCAGACACCTGTGCTTTTGGTTCTCAGACCTTTGGACTTTGACTGAGACTTACACTATAGGTGCCTTAATTCTTGGGGCGTTGGATTCAGACTTATCATGGGCTCCCCTGAATTACGTCACTGACTTCCCTGGATCTCCATTTTGCTGAGGATAGATCTCGGGACTGCGTGGCCTCCATAATTATGTGAGCCAATCCCTGTAATGAATCTCTCTCTCTCTCTCTCTCCATATATATATTTGAGTGGCCAGATTATTATGACCACCTGACGTTTGTAGGCAAATTAGCCATAATTTCACGCTGAAGTTGCTAGAAGGCCAGATCATTTCAAACAACGTGTCTGAGAGCAGGAGAAGATGGCTGTCCCAGCTCAAGCAAAGAGAGTGAATTCATCCTCCTTTCACCTTTTTGTTCTTTTCAAGACCTCAGTGCACTGGGGAGAGTGATTTTCTTTGATTCAGTCTATTAATTCAAATGTTAATAGCACAACATACCTAAGTATCGTTGAATAGCACAACATACCTAAGTATCGTTGCTGATCAGGTTCATCCTATCATGTTGATGGTGTATCCCAATGGAGATGGCTTCTTCCAAGAAGACAATGTGCAATGCCATGGTGCTTGTATTGTGCAGGAATGGTTTCAAGAACATGAGGGAGACTTTACCTTGCTTAGGTGACCCCCCCAATCACCAGA
>NW_006288952.1:451843-453179 GCF_000327345.1 Myotis davidii | reverse complement strand
AGACAAACATGGTAATTGACCGTTCCTTCACTATGCTTCCCATAGGCTAATCAGGAAAATATGCAAATTAACTGCCAACAAAGATGGCGATTAACCACCAACAAAGATGGCAGTTAATTTGCATACATAGGCGCAATGCTGGGAGGCAAAAGGGGAAGGACGGAAGAAGCTGCCTACCGCTGACGGCAATCAGAAACCCAGGCGGCAGGCAAAAGCTAGGTGGCAGGGCAAAGTCAGCCTTGGAGGCCGCCTTTGCCCTGCCCCCGGCCCATGATCAGAGAACTGAGGCCGCCTTTGCCTGCCCCCCTGCCAGTGATCAGAGAAGCTGGGCAGGGCAGGGAAGAGGTGGCTGCTGGCAAAAGCCTGCGTGCACTTCCTGGAGATGAGCCTGGAAGCCAAGAATGCCTATATGAGTCCAGCTCCAGGAAAGCCAAGTACAGTGTGAAGATTGAGTTCAAACGCCTGGGGGTGGTCCTCGCCCAGAACCTGACCAGGTTCGTGTCCAACGGCTCCAGCAGCACCTTCCCGATCTGGTTTGAGCACCTGGTGCAGGTGGAGCAGGACACCTTCTACATGACCAGTGCCGTGCTGGACGGCAGCTAGCTCAGCTACTTCGGGCAGGAGGGCCTGACAGAGGTGCAGTGCAGGAAGGTGACCTTCCAGTTCCAGTGCTCCTTCGACAGCACCAACGGCACCAGGGTGCAGGGCAGGCAGATCCCTGAGCTCATCTTCTACGCCTGAGGCCTTGGGCATGGGGGCACTGCGGGGACGAAGGGCCGCACCCTTTCTCCTTGGCAGGACAGGCTCAGGACTCCTAACCTTTTGTGCACAACTGGCTGTAGCCAGAGGTATAAATGAGACGTTTCTACACGGCCAGAGCCCGGTTCTGAATACAGGAGGCTGGGCCTCATCACATCTCCTGCACATTGGGATGCACACTCAGGTGGAGGACAGATTTGGGGGAGTAGGGCAGCCCGGACCCCACCAGAGGTGCCCACACCACCTGCTTTGTGGGCTTGGCCGTCCCTCCCACCCTCCTAGATTTTGTTTTGAGTTGTTCTAAGCTTAAGACCTTCCCTCCAAATCTAAAACCTGGGAAAAGTCACTTAAAAAAATGTCAAGAAATTATTAAAAACACAGGTACTTTGAAAAAAAAATACAGGTACTTCTCCGAACAGCAGCCGCCTCTTCCCTGCCCTGCCCCCCCCCCCCCAGCCTGGTGATCGGAGAAGTACCTGTATTTTTTTTTCAAAGTACCTGTATTTTTAATAATTTCTTGACATGGTAAAAGAATTTTACATTATGATCCAAGAGTGGCGGGGGGGGGGGAAGGAAC
>NW_006288952.1:450898-451547 GCF_000327345.1 Myotis davidii | reverse complement strand
AAGACAGCATCCTCACCCCTTCTCTATACAGCATATTGGGAGTAAAAATGATGCATCCAGGTGGAAATATGATTAGGGGTTGGAAGACAGACAGGGAAAGAAGAAGTCAGAAATGGACACTGGGAGTCACTGGCTGGCTGGCTGCAAATACTGACTCTCCAGTAGTGATAGAATAAAAAAGTGGGGGATATCTCTGGAAGATTCAAGAGATAGGGAGCAACTCTTCTATGGTTTTGATTTGCCCAACAGATTTCCACATACACACATATACATGCCTATGTTTGCATGCACACACATATACATATAACTGACTGCCCTCCTTGGAAGCATAGAAGAAGAAGCCGCCAGAAGAAGAAGCTGCCCACCTTTGGTCCAGGCGCCAGCGCCTGCGGCTGGTTGAAGCCCAGGAGACGGACAAGCCACCTGCCCGAGGTTCCAGGCTGCAGCCACCTGGAGAAGCTGCCAGCCCTGTGGTCCAGGGTGCCAGCACCTGTGGCCAGGGAAACAGTTTCCCTCTTCTCCTACTGCAGTCATTACTTCAATATTCCCCTTCTGAATTTCTCTCATGTGCTGCAACCCAACTCCACTTTTCATTGGAAGGATACAGAACAGAGGGAGCAGTGTTAAAAGCTTACATTTTTAAGCCGGC
>NW_006288952.1:448879-449689 GCF_000327345.1 Myotis davidii | reverse complement strand
ACGCCAATTACCATGTTTCTCTTTTATTAGTGTAGATGAATCAACTAAAATAGTTGACAGGGACAATTCTTCCATCTTTGAAAATATCTACATCAAATCTGTTTAAATAGATTTCATCTGCATAATATAACACATTCTGACAAGACCACCACCACCACCAATGTGGTCAGTATTGTGCCAATAAATGTTTAATAACTGAGGGACCCCACCCCCGAGTGCACAAATTTTTGTGCACTGGGCTACTAGTATATATCTATTTTATTTCATATAAATAGAAGCATATTGATTTTATTTCTTTGGAGAACCCTGGCCAATGCAGATTTTGGTACTTGGAGTGGTTATAGAGAAACAGAATTTTAAGGATGAATTTCTTGAATTGGTTCTGGAGTTTTTGGAATATCTCTCTAAAATGATCAGATTTAGAAGGGAAACTAAGATGGCGGCAGAGATAAACACCGGGAAATTAATGCCGCTCACAACAATTGATTAATACCTCAGAAAAACAATACGGACATCATCAGAACCACAGGAAGCCTGGCTGACTGTAAATTCTACAACTAGAAGGAAGGAAAGGCACACTGAGAACAAGAGAAGCTGCAGAAGTGAAGCGCAGAGGTACGGGGCTCGCGCGCGCGGAAAGGGGCTGGCACCCGAGGACGCGGTGGTCTTTTTGAATCCGGAGGGAGTCACAAGCTCCCGACGGCTCTGAACTCCGGTTCCGGGAAGTCTCTGGGGACCCAGGACTCATGCGGGGAGAAACTGGACTGTCTGGCAGCAGGCGATTTTGAGGGCAGCTTTCCCTCATGGGGT
>NW_006288952.1:439515-447736 GCF_000327345.1 Myotis davidii | reverse complement strand
GATATGAGTGGATTAGAAAACTGTGGTACATATACACAATGGAATACTATGCTGCAGTTAAAAAAAAGGAACTCTTGCCTTTTGCAACAGCATGGATGGAACTGGAGAGCATTATGCTAAGTGAAATAAGCCAGTCAGAGAAAGATAAATACCACATGATCTCACTCTTTTGTGAAATATAGAAAACAACATAGACTGACGAACAGGAACGGATCCAAAGACAGAGAAATAGTGATCAGACTATCGATCCCCGGAGGGAAGGTAGGGGAGGGGGGGGGTAAGGGGGAAAGATCAACTACAGGACTTACATGCAGGCATATAGGCCTAACCAATGGACACGGACAACGGGGGGGAGGGCAAGAGCGGGGGGGTGGGTAGAGGGGAACGTGGGGACAAGGACACATATGTAATATCTTAATCAATAAAAAATATATTAAAAAAAATAAAATGATCAGATTTAATGATCCTAATGTCTATATTTCCAGTAGTAAGGAGAGCACTGGTAGTCCATGGTGTAAGCTGTCTATAGAAATATGCAAAATTTGCACTGGATACTCCCAATTAACCATTTATAAGAAGCAACGTGCTAAGTGACTCTGTATATGATATTTTCAAATATTTCAGAAAAGGAAGGAATACAGTGACATTAATTAGTTGCTCCTAATGTTACTGGACAAAGTGGTGAAAGAAAAGGATGCACTCAAGATTCAAATTCCCAGCCAAAGTGCAGCATCAGTGACCGGAGAGCTGCCATTGGGCCCTGAGGAAGAGTCTCTTCTCCTGCAGCCACAGGGCCAAAATTGCGGAAAATTGCAGAACATCATGCTGAGATCAGCTAAATTACAACGCCGGTTGAACTCTCAGCCTGGCAGAGTGTCTGCTGTTAAATTGAGGGCATTGATTGGAAAAGAATGAGATCCTGTAAGTTGGGCTGGGATGTCTGAGAAGATCCTGAGGAAGCTGGGAATATTGAGCCCCTAAATCGTGACGGTTCTTCTTAGCCAGTAGGAGAGGTCTCCCACCCACTGGGAATTGGCCTCCCCACCCCAGGAGAAACAGTCTCTTCATTTCAGTCTGAAAAGATCAATCCAGCATGCAATGGTAATGACCCCTCCTGAGTCAGTTGCCATGCAAGACAATGCTGATTCTCCTCAGGACCCATCCCATCTCCCTTTTTGCTTCTAGATCTAGTAGACTCACATCCCAGCAGGCCCCTAAAGGGAAGGCACAAAATGTGACCGGTGAGGAAGTGTGTTGCATCCCAAGAGAACTACTTGAGTTTTCTCATTTATGCAGACAGAAATCCAGGGAATAGCCATGGGAATGAATACTGACACATGGGATAATGGTGACAATAACATAAAGTTGGGTCAGGCTGAATAGATTGATATGGGCTCTCTAAGCAGAGATTTTTGCATTTAACATTGTACTTGGGAAGTTAGAAAGGGCTCTAACAGTTTGTTTCTAACAGAAAGTCACAGCCCCTCAATCTACTCCCAGACTTGAGCCAGTTTATAGACCTAGAGCTCCTTGAATGAAGGGAAAGCCAGGTCCTCTTGAGGAAGGCTCTCAGCTCGCTACCAAAAATGTATCCTGTTTTTCTTTCTCCCAGCCTTCCCCAAAGGGACCTGAGGCCTTCTAGGAGGGTGACTGTACACTGGGGAAGAGAAAATAATCAGGCCTTCCAGGGACAATTAGACACTGGCTCTGAATTGGCACTGATTCCAAGAGACTCAAAATGTCACTGTGACACTTCAGAAGAGAGGTTTATGAGGGTCAGGTGACCGAAGAATTTCAGCTCAGGTTCATCTCACAGTGGGTCCCTGAACCCGTCCTACGGTTATCCCACCAGTTCCAGAATGCATAATTAGAATAAACCAGACAGAATTCTCACATCCTGTAGAGTGAGGGCTACTATGATGAGGAAGGCCCAGGGGAATCTATTAGAACTGTCTCTACCCAAGAAAATAAAAGTAACCCACATTCCTAGAGGGGTTTCAGAGATTAGTGCCAACATCAAGGACATGAAAGATACAGGAGTAGTGAATCTCTGCACATCCCTATTCAACTCTCCTATTTGTCCCGTGTAGAAGACAGATGGATCTCAAAGAATGACAGTGGATTATCGTAAGCTTAACCAGGTGGCAACTCTGATTGCAGCTGCTGTACCAGCTGTGGTTTCATTGCTTAAGCAAATTAACACATCCCCTGATGCCTGGCATGCAACTGTTGATCTGTTTTTTTTCTCTATCCCTGTCCATAAGACTCACCAGAGCAGCTTTCTTTCAGCTAACAAGGCCAGCAATACAACTTCACTGTCTTACCTGAGAAGTATATCAACTCTCTAGCCCTATGTCATAATTTAGATCTCATGGATTTTGATTGCCTTTCCCTTCCATAAGATAGCACAGGGGTCCATTACACTGATGACATTATGCTGACTGGACCTGGTAAATGAGAAATGGCAACTGTTTTAGATTTATTGGTAAGCCATTTGCATGTCAGAAGATGGGAAGTAAACCTGACTAAAATTCAGGTGCCTTCTACCTCAGTGAAATTTCCAAGGATTCCTTGTGTGGAGCATATTAAAATACCCCTTCAAAGGTGAAGGGTAAGTCACCTGGGCCAGGTGGGTAAGTTGGTTGGAGACTCATCCCATACACCAGGAAGGTTACAGCTTTGATTCCCAATCAAGGCACAAACCCAGGTTGTGGGTTTGATCCAGGTTAGGGTATGTATGGGAGATAAACAATCGATGTGTCAATTTGGGAACAGGGATGCCCAGATAGCTGGTAATGGATTGTTTTTGGATGTGTTTGTGAAGAGATTAGTATTTGAATCAGTAGGCTGAGTAAAGATCGCTCTCACCAATGTACTGAAGGCCTGAACAGAACTAAAAGGTAGAGGAAGAGCAAATTTTCTCCCTTTGCTTAAGCTGGAACCTCCATCTTCTGCTACACTGGCACATGGTACTACTGGTCCACAGGCCTTCAAACTCAGACTGAATCACACCACCAACCTTCTTGGTTCTCCAGATTACAGAAGGCAGATTGTGGCTTCCATAATCATACTAGAGGCCCAATGCATGAAATTCATGCACCAGTAGGGTCTCTAGTGGCTTCCAGCTGCCAGCTGGGGCCTTCCTTTGTTCCGCACCGCCCACTGGTGGTCAGTGCACATCATAGCAAGTGGTCGAGCTCCTGGTTGGTTGAACTCCAGCATGAGGGGACAATTTGCATATTAGGCTTTTATTTATATATTAGAGGTCTAGTTCACAAAATTCGTGCCCAACCACTTGCCTGCCTGCCTGCCTGATTGCCCCTAATTGCTTCTGCCTGCCAGCCTGATCACTCCCTAACCACTCCCCTGCCAGCCTGATCAATGCCTAATTGTCCCCCTGCCAGCCCAATCACCCCCAACTTCCCTCCCCTGCCAGCCTGGTCGCCCCCAACTGCCTTCCCCTGCTGTCTGTATCGCTCCTAACCACCTCTGCCTTGGCCCCTGCCACTGTGGCTTTGTCCAGAAGGACATCTGGAAGATGTTTGATCTAATTAGCATATTACCCTTTTATTAGTATAGCTAGATAAGCTAATTTATATAAAGAACCATATATATAAATGAGTAGTAGAAGCATAGTATATATAGTAGAAACATAGATCATACCCTATTGGTTATGTTTCTCTGGAGAACCCTGATTAAAACACTAGGAAAAGTCCACTGACCTGGCTTCTTATGAACATTCTGACCTATCCTTGAGTCAAAGGGTTATGTTAAGGAGAATAATGAGGAAAATTATGACGGCTCACTTTTACTGAGAGTTCGCTATATGCTAGGCACTGTTCTAAGCTCTTAAATAATTTTTCCACATCCTTCTACATTCTTGTGAACTTGCTACAATTTTTGATGAGAAGACTGAAGATAAGACAGGTTAAGTAGCTTACCCAGGGTCACAGAGCTGGGACACGTAGAATGGCACTTAAATCCACAGGAATCTGTGAACACCCATTCTGGGTAGATGGGATCACACATTATAGTCCCTTAGTATCAGATCTGTCCTCAGGACTGAAGGACGCTGGGCTGACTCGCCACATTTCTGTGCTCAGAAGTAACCCACCTGAAAGTGCTCAGATTTTGCTGTTTCTCCACCCGGCTCTATTTGCAACCACCTGGTGGGCTCTTTCGGTTACTGTTCCAAGTAGAGATTCTGATTAAGTGGGTCTGAGGGGATATGCCAATGTCATAGTTTTTCAAAGCTAGGTTTCTAATAAGAACCTCTGTGGGCCCATGCTGCTACAAGTAAAGGGACTACGACTTTAACTTCATTGAGAAGGAGGCCACTCCTTGGAGTGCAGACAGTACACAAGAAGGGAGAGCACTAGGACCCCCTCTCAGTCCTCAGCCACATTCACAACCAGGTGTTAACTCCATTTTAGAGCCTCCTTGTTGGCCCAGAGGAGAGAAGAGAAGCTGGGGCAGCTTGGGGCTTTCAGCCAGGGTCTAGTCCCTGATGTACCCAGGGCCCAGGCCAAGGCTCCGCAGGCAGGTATAATCAGAATTTCCCAGGGGATATTCAGAGCAGATCCCTCAGCAAGCACAGCTTCTAAATTTGTCCTCACGAATGATTAATCTGTTTAAGCAAATCCTAGAACATAATTAAAATGCTCTAATCAGGGAAGGAGATTGCTATGCAGCAGCCTCAGGCACCACTTTGATGGTAGGAGCTCGTGACCAAAAGGCCTCAATAACCTAGGGGAAGCAGTGAAGGTGACAGTGGGCTTAGCCAGGCAGGTCGGGAATGCTGAAGGAGAGAAGGCTGTGAGGGCAGAGGGTCAACCAACGGAACACTGATGAGGATCAAGAACCACCAGCTTCGGGGTCCAGGTTATCCATGGCATTGGGAATAGCAGCAAAGTGTGTGGAAGTAAGGCTTTCCAGCAGAAATTGTTCAGGGCACATGAGAGTCCACTACTTGGAAATCAATGGGGGCTTCCAAGGCTGGGAAACTGAGTGTCAGGTTTATAGAAGGGTACTGGGGAGTAGAGTGAGACAGTGATGGCTGACATCACAGCTCTGGGCCCTTGTGAGCGACAGTGATAAATTCAAGTTCTGGCATCTCAGAGGCATTGGCCTCATTTGGTGTGGGCCATGCTCATATTCTTCAAGGGACACGCTGACCTCCCCATGGGCCCCAGGTCTCAAATTGCAATGACAGGTAGATTACCCTTCTCTTCTCCTTCCTTTGCACAGAATAGGGAGTGGATAGGGAGAACAAGGTCCCTCTGCTTCCCGCCCCCCCCCCCCCCAAATCCTGGAAGAGGCTTGGGTGGGGGAGGATTAGGGAGGGAGAAGGAGAGATGACTGGGGGAGAGCAGGAGAAGGCAGATGGGGTCATCCAATATTTCCAACCTCCTCTTGTCTCTCGGTCTGTGCCATCACACACCCTTTCCATCCTGCTGTGTCACCCCCACATCTCTGGATAACACCATGTCTTGCTAGTACCCTCCTTTAAACTAGCTACCTCAGGTCAGGCCCAAGTCACTGATGAAAGTGTCCAGCTCTCAGCGGGTACTCTAATTTCCTCCTTAGCCTGCAGGCGGCCCATTAAATGAAGCACTCTGACACCCAGTCTCTTGATACAGAGCCGGCCCAGAGAGAGGTGTGGTCAGAATAGGAAAGATGGCAGAGAGTGCCCTTCCTTGGTTCTGGGCACTGGAGGCCTCTCACCCTTGAAGCTCAGCTGGCATGGAGGGTCCCTGTGGTACAAACAAGAGGGAGTGAAATTGGGACACTACAGATACAGGGATGGCATCCACACAGATGTGTCTGCCCCTACTCAAGGGCTCAGCTCCCTGCTGCTGAATTACCTGCCCTCCCAACACGGGAGCATTGGCTCTGAATTTGGGGGTCAGGCTAAGCAGGGGGATGTGGAGTCAAGTGTATGAGACCAATGTCAATAGGCTAGAGATCAGTTTTCTAGGAATTCAAGGTAGATGCTCAGCTGGAAGGAAAAGGGTGTGCTTCACCCTGGAGAAAAGCCATGTCTCTCCCCATGTTGGGCCTCAGTAATGGGGTCAAATGCATGCTCTCTAATGTGGAACCAGGAGGAGCAGGAAGAGCAGCCAGTATGTATGTCCCTAAGATCCCAGCCTTCCTTGCCATCCCCAATGCCCAGCTCCCAGTCTCAGTTCTCCAATTCAAGGGCCCCTTTGAGTAGCTCACACAGTCCTGATTCCTGTTCACATTTTCTAAGGTTTGTTAACTAACATAGAAGACAGATTCCAACTCCCTAAAGAGGGAAGCTATGGAACAATGTCAACAGCATTAATGCTCTACAAACACAAGATATGTTTAACCAAAATATTTAAATACAAACGCTCTGTACCGAAGCACTCTGCTGCTCTTAACTTCTGAGAGCTGGTGAGAGATAGCAACATAATGAAGTTAACGCTAACATTTTCCCCAGGAAAAATCCATCAGAGTGTCATGCACTGACTCCAATGCGTTTTCTAAATTGTCTGGGTCTTTTATTCCGTCCCCCTCCATGGGACAGCTGGCCGCCTGACAGGCTTGAAGAGTGCTGCCGGCACTAGGCAGACCGGGGCCAATGGCAGGCATGTGTGTGGTCTGACCAGCAGGTCACAGCTCTGTCTGTCTCTTAGGCTGACAGCCTTGCTCCTCTCAGGGTCAGAGCCCAGTGTGTTCAGCTAAGCAAAACATACGGTGCCTCCTCAGGAGCCTTTGACATTCTGGGTTGGAACTGGCTGAAAACACCAAAACACTCACTCTTTGGGTCAGACACGCAAAGTGGAGAGGCTTAGAGCATGAAAAAAAAATACAGTTTCTCCCCCACCATTCTAATATATAAAAACCCAGGGTCCATAATGACTGAAGGCTCAACCAACCGGAAATCAGTCCTGCAGTCCAGCACTGACTGCCGCTGCTGCGGACATGGTGACCCAGCACTGACTGCTGAGGGGGCTGCAGATCAGGCCCAGAGAGAGGCCTGAAGAGAGAGGCAGGGTCTGATCCACAGCCTCCATGGCAGCTGTTGATCAGCCGTTGCCTCTCTCTTTCTCTCTGGGCTTTGCCAGCAGCCATGCCTCTGCTTCTCTCTGGGCCTCCACAGGAGCTGCTGCCCTGCCTCTTTGATCAGGCCTAGAGATAGGACCGGAGACACTGACTGGCATAGAAACTGACCAATCAGAACCAAATCTGGGTGAACTGCAAAGGTAGAACCTAAGGTGGGGGCTGAGGAGGGGTTTTAAGAGCAATAGCTGTTTTGGTGTAAGGTGTAAGAAAGCAGTTCAATTTTTTAATGACTGGCTTGGCAGTATAGTGCATATGGCTGGCTATCAGTCCAGAAATAGGGATTATGTATTTTTGTCTGCCAAGAGATGTGATGGGGCATTGCCTGCCCCTGATCGTTAGGTAGCCCCCCGCCCCTGAGGGCTCCCGGACTGTGAGGGGGGCAGTTTGGGCTGAGGGACCCCCCCCCCCCACAACGTGCATGAATTTTGTGCACTGGCACTCTAGTATATCCTATAATAAAGAGATAATATGCAAATTGACCATCACACTTCACAAGATGACAGCACCCATAGCGGGGGCAGGGCTGGCTGCTCTGCTGCTGATGGCAGCTGCCCAGCCACCCAGGGTTGGCCCGAGGTGCAGGTAACCAGGGCCGGCCGAGGCTTGCGCTGCTGGCAGTGGCAGCAGCAGAGGGGGATGGGGGCATTACATTCCCCTGATAGCCGGGTTGCCTCCTGCCCCTGAGGGCTCCCAGACTGTGAGAGGGGGCAGGCTGGGCTGAAGACTACTGCCCCCCCTTCTGTGCATGAATTTTTATGCACCAGGCCTCTAGTTTCAAAATAATATACTCTGATGTAAAATAAGTCAAGACTATTTTGGTGCCATCAGTAAATACATCTTCCATTTGCTTCCTGCCCACTCTCTGCCTCCCTGTATCCTGCTCTGTGTGCTGGTGGCTAAAGAGCCAGCTGTTCCCACGAGGTCTTCAGTGCCTGGCTTCCAGTTGGGTGTGGCTGGTGGGAAAGGGGCAGGAGATAAGAGAGAGGCAGGAGAGTGAAGTCAGTGTCACTGTGGGCTTGCTGTGGCTGCCGTCTGCTGTCTCCACTCAACTCCATGCGTGTCCAGGTTCATGTTATCTTTCCAGCACCTAGACCTTTCCGGCCGGGGATGGAGGTGGGTTACAAGGCCCATT
>NW_006288952.1:428057-439469 GCF_000327345.1 Myotis davidii | reverse complement strand
TCCCTACATCTTTGTAAATATTTCCCTTATTACACACAAATTTGCCCAATTTGAATATGTCATCCATTTCCTGCTGGGACCTAACTAATACAATAACACACTAGTATTTCAAAAACATTTTTAAGTATTTTTGGGTGCCCAGATTTGTTGATGATTTAAAAAATCCTGAAGTTTTTTCTAGAGTAATCCAGTGCCTCTAGTGTGGGCCAGGTTGTAATGCCAGCAGGTCTTGAATCTCCCAGGCAAGAGTATCTACCATATATCACACAGGAGGGCAGATGTACTCAAGTGCAGACCACCATGGCAACCAATATAGAAGAAAAAACAGGAGGCCAACATTCAAAGGCAAAAGAATCAATTATTTTTGATACAAAAATTCAGAATGATTAAGATTTCTAATTTAATATTACTGAAGCCCTAGCTGGTGTGGTTCAGTGGATAGAGCATCAGCCTGCAGACAAAGGGTCCCCCAAGGTTTGATACAGTTTAAGAGCACATGCCTGGATTGCAGGCTCAATCCCCAGTAGGGGGCATGCAGGAGGCAGCTGATCAATGATTCTCTCTCATCACTGATGTTTCTATCTCTCTCTCCCTCTCCCTTCCTCTTTGAAGTCAATAAAAATATATAATAAAATTTTTTAAAAAGATATCGAATAATTATATTAGGAAGATCTCATTAAATAAAAATGATTGGGATTTCAGCATTGTCAGATGAAACATTGTACAGAAATAGGATTAAATTATCAAATTTGGTAACGTTTGTGGTCCCTTGGTATCCCATCCAGGCCTTTCTCTCTCCCTGTGCCATGGTCTTTCTGTTCCCTAGAGAAATGGAACAGAGGCTAGACTCCTCTCCAGAGAGAAGGCTGTGTGGATCTGCAATACACTTTCTGATTCCCTGGGTCACAGAGTTCAGATGGCTCCGTGGAGGCAGAAATGAGGCCTTTCCTCCCCTTATCTCCCACAGAGAGTTCAAGCCTCCACTCTCAGTATTTGCGGAGCGAATGAATAAATTAATCTGTGAGAAAGTGAAGTTCTGTCACTTCTTTAGATTCATGCTTCTTAGATTTTTTCCAGGTCCTAATAAATGTTGTTACTTCTAAATGGGTGTCAGCATGGTGGTAAAGTTTGTAAGTCATTTCCCCCCAAATACTGAAGTGGTTTAGTCAACAGGACAAAGCACAATCCCTAGCCCTTTCTGATGATTATACTTTGGAAAATATTCCTTTATATCAGGAACCAAGCAACAGCACCTGTGAAAGTGGGCAGCTGTCCCCCACAGAGAACTTCCTTTTTATTTTCATTTAGATGCCGTAGTTACTAATCTTTTTTTTGTAAATGGGCCAATTCAGGGAAAGGAAAACTTTACCAATAACTTCTTTTTCCACACCGCCCCCCCAACCCCCAAATAAAAGTTTTATCTTTTCTTCCTTTGAATCCTGAAGAAAGAAAATTATATTTTTTCAGTTTTTTAAACAGAAGAATGTCATAAAAAGTTTAACATGGCTTTTTAGCCAGTAAATTGTTTCTTTTTGAAGATATTTGATAACTAGATACATGGAGGGGACTTTCTAATTTTCAGTTTAATTAATACACTTTATTGTTTATATTGGTTTTAGGTTCACAGAAAAATTAAGGAGAAAGTACAGAGAGTTCCCCCAAACCTCCTCCTTCTTCCCACCCCTCCTCTTTCATTAGTGTGGTGCCTTTGTCACAATTGGTGAACCAATATTGATACATTTCTTTTCTATTAAAGTTCATAGTTTTCGCAAGAGTTCACTTTTTGTGGTACTCATTCTATGGGTTTTGACAAGTGCACCATGCCATGTGTCCAACTTTACAGTGTACCGAATAGTTTCATTGCTCTAAAAATTCTGTGCTTCACCTACTTACCCCTTCCCCAACCACGGATCTTTTCACTGTCTATAGTTTTTTGTCTTTTCTAGAATGTCATTTAGTTGAAATCAAGGTTTCTCCCATGTCATTTCTTGGCTTGGTTACTTATTTCTTTTCTTTGTTTAACATTCCATTGTATGGATGTACCATAGTTTGTTTAATTCATTCACCTTTTGTAAGGCATCTTGGTTGCTTCCAGTTTAGGGCATTCATTCATTCATTCATTATTTAGCATCTATAAACATTCATGTGTAGGTTCTTGTATGGATATAAAGTTTTCAACTCATTTGGGCAAATATCTAAGGGATATTTGGATTATTGGACCATACGGTAAGCCTAGGTTAGTTTGTAAGAAACTGCCAAATCTTTCCAAAGTGGCTGCGCCATTTTCATCCCACTACCAATGAATGAGAGTTCCATTGCTCCTCATTCTCATCAGCATTTGGTATGTCGGTATTTTGGATTTAGCCATTCTACTGGGGATATGGCTGTAGCTCATTGTTGTGTTAATTTGCAAGTCACTAATGACACATGATGTGAGTATATCATTTCATTTGCTTATTTGCCATCTCTATATCCTCTTTTGTGAGATATCTGTTCAGATCTTTTGCCTACTTCTTAATTGGGCTGTTTTCTTGTTGAGTTTTAAGAGTTCTTTATTTAGTTTGGATAATACAAGTCCTTCATCAGGTATGCATTTGCAAATACTTTCCCCTAGTCAATGGCTTGTCATTTTATTCTCTTAAAGCTTACTAGTTTTTTAACCATTATATTTGAATATAGCATTTTCGAGTTTACTAATTTGTTCAAATGTAATATCTCATTGCCTTCACAAAGTGACCTCTGGAAGTAGATGTTATGGTGCCCACACTAGCGATATGGAAGCAAAGAGGTGAGATGACTTGACTCTGGTCACACAGGGTGGATGGAAGAAGAGGCCTGCTCTGGTCAATGAAGGGGATGTTTGTGCTGACCGGGCGGCAGGTGCTACAGGACACAGTGGCTCCCCCTTTCCTGGCGGGGCCCTCACACCTGGGTGCCTCTTCTCTGCTTGCACATGGCTGAACATTTATATTAAAGAGGGTGCTGGCTTGCAGAGGCCCATATCTGGCAGTCCTCACCTCACACCCCTCACACGGAGGAATCCTCTCCACTCTCCTCAGCCTCCACGTGGGTGCCTGTGGTCCAGGTCCCTCTGGGGAGCAGCTACTTTAAGACAAGGGATGTCAAAGTGGTTTTCAAGGTGATTGTCCTGAACACTCCCTCTCCTGCTTCGACAGAAACAAAAACAAGAAACAAAACAAACAATACCTAAATACAAAGCTGAAAGGCTGTTGTTTTGTGAGCTGACACTGCACTTTGGCTCAGCTGTGAACACCTTTGCTAGGAGCTGTTGATCACTCTCCCACTCTGCAGTCTCAGCCTCTGGGAGGAGGGTACCACACCGCAGGCTCATCAGCAGGAGCTGAGTAACCGCTCAGTGCATCTGGAGCCTGGCAAAGGGGCGGCGATGCCAGCTCTGTGCTGTGGATAATGCCAAGGACACCCAGCACAGGGGACCACACGCCAACTTCTACCAACCTGGGGGGCCCGGGCCAGGTGTCTGAGCTTCACATCTTTCTGGGGCCCAGCGATGTAAAGTCCCTTTTTTCTTGCTGAATCAAACTAAATAAAGGCAGCACTGACAACACGCATAATTGATCAGAGTGGTTACTGCTGAGGAGAAGTCAATGGGATTTGGCAGCATCTATGTGGGTAATCAGAGGGAAATAATCAGGAGCCCTTTCTTTCAGGAGTCAAAACCGCCTGCTCCTGGTTGTACCAGTTGTCACAATCTCACAGAAATTCTGACGGAGTTGTTTACAGGAGGAGGAAGATCGGGCTCTTTAATAACATGTTTCACTGGCAAAAACCCTTTAGTGACACTCAGAGGCCTTCCCATAAGAGAACCTTTGCACCTGAGTGAGGGAGGGTGACCTGGGCACAGTGCCCGTCCTCGGGAAGGTTATTTATGCTCCTGGGGCTGATGGTTTGGGGCCGGTAATACATTTAAATTGCTTTTCATTTTATAGTTCAGCGTCACTGTCAGATCAAGGAAGGCTCCTCTTCTCCTGGGTACAGTGGGCGACTCGCTCCGCATGCAGTGACAGCGCTGTCCTTCTGAAGTCATTTGCAATAGACCCAGCCTCAGCCACCGTGGGAGTCTCCGGCTGATGATCACAGCCGAGCGAAGCACAAAGGAAGCGGCTTGGCGCGGGGCAGGGCTGGGCCCACTGATCTGGGAAGGAGCCAGACACTCGGCCTCCGACTCGGTCCCCACTCAGGGGTAAGACATGCGAGGAGGCAGAGAGGAGCCTGTCTTCAAGTGACTTATAAACGGAGCCATGCTCATCTGGTACAAATGGCAAAGAAAGGAGGCTCTGTAGGAATGAGCATAATTAGGGTTATACAACCTCAGAGCGCAGACTGCTGGGTGAAGCTGGCAGCTAGCTCGTGGGCAATTGGGAACAACATCATCGCTTGTAAAACGGGAAAAGGTGGATAGGGCTGCAGAGTGGGCTGCAGCACACACAGTTCTATGTCAGCGTCTCGTGTTCCAAGTCCCACACCAGTTCCAGAAGACTGGCTTTCTTTTCTGAAAACAGCGGCGCAGAGGGTGGGAGGAGAGTGCCCTTTCTTAGCTGGTGTTTTGTGTCCTGGAGACACAGGAAGGTCAGTCGCTGTTGACATGAAATAAGATCAGCCGTCTGCCTATTTCAGACCGAGCTGTTTGTGCATATGGGGCGTTTTGAAGGTAACTGGTTTACGCTCATCCGAGGTTAACATTCCAGTTAAGAAGTTTTAACCGTAATATATAAAATTGACGAGGAAGAAGATAAGAGAGACCAAGAAGTGTAAGTTGCATTGCTCCTCTGCAGCCGGTTAATCTCAGAAACCTCTGCGTCCGTGTCGTGGAGGATTGCGATGGTAGCAAGCTCCGGGCAGCAGGTGACCCACGGGGAGAAGGGGTTCGCGCTCCGTGACGGGGTGTCTTCCAGCCCCACTTGCTGCACAGCCCCGCCCAGGGTTGGTTCTGTCTCGTCTGTGGCTGCGAGTGAGGCCGGCTCTTCCCGAGGGAATATTTTTCATCTGCTCAGTTATGACTCCGCTCAATGCCCCCGCCTACTGGCGTTGCTCCCTGCAGTGGGCACAGTGGCTGGGACAGATTCTATCTCCAGTGGATCTTTGGCTGAGGAGCAGGTGGTGCGGGTGGCAGGCTAGAATGTCACACAAGGGCAACTCGGAAGGGAAAGTGCACACCCGGACCAGAAAACCGTTTGTTTCTTTTAAAAGAAGGCATATGGAATATTGGATGTGTGGGTAGGACTGAAAGGAGTCCAAAAAAAGTAATTCACATGGACAAACGCCCACATATAGGAACATCTCGGTCTGATCCAGCTTGCACGGTGTCCTGGGAGGAGCTGGGCGCTCACCAGACACCCTGTGCACTCCTGCCCGCTTTCAGTCCCGGTGAGGGGCTCAGGGGGGGCTGTGACCTTCTTTGCTGCTCCAGCCACAGCCCTCTTGGCACACGCTAGTCCTTGGGAATTGTCCATGTGTGACCCACTCATCTAAAGTCCCATCTTCTGGAAGGGTGAGGGGAGACCAATGAAGTCTTTTGGCAACACACATCTCATTGACAGTCTTTGGGGGCCACAGACAGATGCTCGATGAACTTCAAATTCAACTGTGTAATCTAACATTTTCTGACTTCTTCCAGGTTTCAGTAGTTTGCCCACCTGAGAGAGCTCATCTTGCTTCTTAAGACTGAGGATGTTAAACGAATGTCTTCAACTCTTGATCCCTAGGGAGGGGCTTTTGATTTGGCCATACTGAGATGTTGAGTTTAAAAAAGTAGACACCTAGCCCTCAATACTCTCCAGGGGGACGCTCCCTCAAAATTAAGAACAGGGATTTCCTGTAGTTAAGTCCGTGGTAGAAGTGGAGGATTAGCAAAGGAAGACTCCAGTGTCCAATTTAGCCCCTCGTTGAAATGGGAGCAGCACACACCAAAAATGAGAACTTTCACAGCAGGTATGTTTTAGTCCAGGAACCCTCCTGGGGGCAAAGGAGTTGTTGAATAATTTACCCTGCCATAAAAACTTCAGTCAATCTGGGTGGAGGAAAAAAAAAGCAAAAAGAGAAATCTAAAACAGCTTTTGGGGAATCTGGAAGGGGGTGTGCCATCGTTGAAGAAAAATGCCAAGATTGAAAAAAATTAAATTTCAGCAGCATGCAAGAGCTGGGGGCTACGGTGAAGAAAGACACAGCAAAGGAAGGAAGGAAAATAAACTCAGGATACCACATATCTGGTTACCAGAATTACCTCTCTAATTAAGGCCAAATGCTCCATCTCAAACTGCCTGACCTTGCGATTTTGGCTATTCCTGGGCCATACACAACTCAGTCCTGGAATCAAGTTAGCCGGGACGTTCCATCCCCCAGGACACGCATGGAGGAATGTGTACACTGATCCGCATCATGGATCTTCCCCAAAGACTTCCATCACATGTTGTCAGTCTCGGGCACCTGTGGCTTTGCCTTAGCAGCACCTGCTTTTCTTGTGCCAAGATCTCTTGTGTGAGAATTTTAAAGTCAAACTCATTTAAAATACAACAATAACACATACTATCCCTTTCCTTAAAATCTTCCACATGAGTTTGTAAGTAACCCCTTCCTGACAGCCTTTGATTTCCTTGCCCAGCCTCATCCACAATGCATTTCAATGGAGACTCTCTCTTCTCTCCCCCCTCGAAGGTTGTCTTGCTGGTACTTTGTAGGCATCCAAGGCAGACTTATTGAATGAGTGGATTCTTAGAGGAGCAAGACTTAAGCAATTTTATGGGTACCAGGACTTCTCTGGAGCCAAACAAAGCAAGGGAGGGAAAATATTTTTATGCACTTTTAAATAGAGAAGTGGAAAGAGGCAAACTGTTTTTAAACAAATTTATTCCAACAATACGGTTTGATTTTGATATACAATGTAGGTTTCATGCATCTGAATGCTACATACTACTATTCACAAAAGGGGCTTAGATTTTCAAGGACTCATGTGCAGAATATTGTTCTTATAATTTTAATACACTGCTATACACACTCAAGTGAATATTTAATATGGGAGAAGTGAAAATTTAAAATTATTTTATAAAATGTCTAAACTTTTCCAGTATTTATCTCAAGGATTATATTACCTTGGAGGAAAAATGTTAAAACTACAATCAATACTGCCTTCCTATTATATTTAATGTTTCAAATTAGATGGTAACACATTACCTATTTTTTTGTATCTAACTAGTATTCTATTTCTATTGTTTGTATATATTTATTTTTTAGTGTTACATGTTGGTTTCTCGAAGATATAAACTTTATCTAAATTGCCTCTCAGAAGCACCACAGATATGATGCCTAACAGTAGAAAAGGTTAGGAAAAAATAATCATTCCACTTGAATATATTTCTTGAAAATATTTTCATGCTTTAAACCCATTTTGAATTTTGACATTGAACTTCAAAGGCTTATTCATAGGAACATTCCCTGTCTCCCTTCAGCCCTCCATCCCTCAAGACACTTTCAATCCTCACATTTTTCTCCTGACTCTGCAATACACAACCCTGAGACAGAATGACCTTTTGTGAAATTCCCTAGGGTACGGGATCTCTAAAAAGCAAGGATTATCATTTGATCTCTTCCGGCAAGGGATTTCAATTTGTGCTTTCATTTCTGGCCTGTTAACCCAGAATTTCAGATTTTAAAATCACCCGCACCAGCCTTCCAGAGGTTATCTACATTTTGTCTCTGCCTCTCCCCTACAATATACTTCACTCGTGCAAGTCTGGGGAGGAAGAAAACAGTGGGAACAAGGTTGGAGGGAAGGAGAAAGGACATACAAGTTTATAAAAGTTTTAGCACTTGGGCCTTTTTGACATTAAGTCTGGAAAAGAGAAAAGACCATAGAAAGAATTACATGCTAAAAGGGGGCATTGTTTAATCAAGTTAAATCTCTTTGGAAAACTGTGGATCAAAAAGGTAAATATAGCAACATCCAATTTAAAGTGTTTTCTAGTTCTAAGTAATCTTCACTCCAGCACTACTGCTCTTGTGGCTCAGGGATTCCTTTGGCTTTAGACAGGAACTAAACATATTTTTGGAATTGTGAGGAGGTGATACATAAAAATTGTCCATATTAAAAGATTTTTAAAAAGGCAGCATTGGAAGTATGTATACATGAAATCATACTCCTGAAATAAACATATCTGAGGTTGGGGGAGGAAATTGGGCAAAATATAGATGAAACAGGAATTGAGAAAATGTTATTTGTTGAAGCTAAGGGGTAGGGACACGGAGTTTAATATGCTAACCTACTTTTGCATATATTTTTCCATAACTTTAAAAGGTGAAAAGGTTTCTGATAAATTATAATGAACAATTTTATGTACTTTCAGCATGCATGCAATGGAGTATTAGTTTTAGCTTGCTTAAGACCATTTTATTTTTCCTTGAGATTTCATGTCCTACCCAAAAAGATGTAACTGTCTAAATACATGTAGGAGCATAAAACCACATATATGTATAGTCTTTTTTTCCTAACACCACTTATATTCTTTGGGATGGAGCCCCCTCACCCCCACCCCTACACTTGACAGTAATTCAAAGAAAGGAAGTGCACTGGAGCATTACAAAAGTGTAATTCATCAGGCAGACTAATTTTCTAGAAAAATCTTATAGTGCTACATAGAGTGGGCTATGCAAATTTAACTGTTTTCCCACATCTTATCTCCTGAAACAACTTACCCCTTATGCATCATCCTTTACAAGTTTATTTCAAATAAAGTATACTTAGCATCTTTCCTATATACTCAAACATATCTGCCTTAAAGTTGAAATAAAAATATAATCAATGATTACCATTTAATAAGAATCTCTATTACAGGCCCTATGCCAACATTTCCGTGTCTACTCTTTTCATCTCAGCAATGGTGTGGGTATTAACACCATCATTCAGATGAGTGAAGTGTGGTCCAGTGGTCCTCAGTGGTGAGCTGGTGGGGCTAGTGTTTGAAGCCACGCCTGTCTGAATGTAAAACCTGTTTGATGTAATTATACTAAATATGTATATATACTGTGTTGTTCCAAAGGATAGAAAACCGTATCTAAGGTCGGATGGCTCAGAAACACCGTATTCAGCAAGTCTGAGGTCTGAGTTTCCAGTCTTAGTATACCATTTGCATGAGTTGTTCTAGCTCAAAGGAAAGATGGTATTTCAGGTCAGATTGTTTCCAGGGAGGCGCCTCCAAGAGTCCTGTGTTGAGAAGCAGACTAAGCATTATCTTCTTTCTTCCATCGGCTGATCTCTGCTGCATTTTAGGGAAAAGCAACTGAGGCTGCTGAGACCAATAGTTTAGAGGAGGCTATCCTTGGACATTCCCAACTAGCTTACTTTTATGAAAGTACGGCACTGTTTTAGTGGACATGGTATATTGAGGCACATATTTTACGGCCAGTAGTATGAACATAAAGAAATATATTTGAATATCTTTAAAATACTTCAAATTTTTATTAAATATTTTTATTCAGTTTTAAGATCACAGTTAAAGTACTTTAGCATGTTATACACATGACTTACATGTGCAATTTTTAGAAATATCAAATAAAGTATAAGATTTTGAAGAAATTATATAAATGTGTATATTGACTTTTACTACACATACATCTAAAGAAAGCAATAATTCTGTTGTACCATTAAGTAGAAATCATTTATTACATGGCATGTTTACACCAACTCTAAAGAGAACCGAGCCAATTTCAGAAAGCAAAAATAAAAAATAAAAAATAAAGAAAATGAGCAATTCGGTCATGCTGAAACTGTCAACAGACTTAAGACCTGGTGGTCAAACGAAGCCGTGGTTAATTTATGACAAGTAAGCAATTCAAACCTACGAGAAACGTTCATAATCTGGTGTGTGGAATCTCAGGTGGTTTTTATTCTTTTTTTGATAAATTCCTGAGAGCAAGAGATGTGTTTCGTGCTAATGAAATGAGAAACATTGGTGAGCACGTGCTGAGCTCCAGATCATGAACCTTCCCCACCCCCGTCCTGCGCAGCGAGGCACTGGCACGAGGTGTCGGGGACCCGATCCAGTCCCTCGGGGTGTGAGGGGGGCCTGCGAGAGCTGTGTTAGTCTGTGAAGCAAGCGCGCCTTTGTGATTTAGAGCTTGTGAGGTAAGATTTGTGGTGTGGGTGGGAGGGTTTGGAGGCATTGAATTAGGTTCTTGTTACTCAGTAACCAGTTCTGACCTAAGATATTAGGAAATCTTTGGAAGTAGTAGTTATGGTCACAACAACTAACTGTGCATAAAAATCAATTTGAGGGCAGGATCAATTCTGACCACTGACTGCAACAAGAAAATAGTGGCCACAGAACTTATAAGTACAAGGTTTCCTCTTCTAATTTATTAGTACAAATCATACCACCACACATAAAATTTGGCCAAGAGAGGAAACTGTGTTTTTTGTTTTGTTTTTTTTAAAGAATATGTGTATTTATAATTTTTAAAGAAAAGCATAGCACAAACAGATGGAGGTGTATGACAGAATCAGATCTATTTGTTTTGATTTACTGTTCTGTTGCTTCTTTGTTCTGAAATGTAAGGAAGATAACATCCCCAGTGAAAAGGACAAGGTCATTTATTATGGAGCATAATAAACTCAGCTATCACTTCCAAACTAAAGCAAAGCAGTCCATCCAACCCTGAACCCTTCACCAGAAGTATCTGGTAAGAGGAACTGAACAAACTGTTTCTTTTTTATTTTAAGTATAATGTTAGTGAATCTAAGTAAAATAATTTTTAAGAATCCTGAAACTCAAAAACAAACTCCAAGTCTAATTCTTTGGGAATGCTTGTATAAATAAAAGCAACATCTAATTAACAATTAGTACACTCTTCGTAAGGTGCAAGACAAGGTCCTATGTGGGGAAAGCTAACATTCAATTTCCACCTAGCAGTCACTGAATACTTTATAGGTCAAATGTAACAGCATTTGCTCCTACTGCCCACTTTCGGCAATACACTGTTCTCTCTGGAGAAGGCAGTTTGTGAAGTCAAAACACTGCAGTGGAAAATAGTGGCACTGAAGGTAGAAGCAAAACAAGACAAACCTTCGAAACAGGACTTAACTGAAATTAACTTGTAAAGCCGAGGTAGCCCAATAGAATTGGCCTTATCTGAGGGCTCCGTGGAGCAGTGCAGTCAAAGAAGAGTCTCCTCCCCAGGATCGCATACACCCCCACGTTCCCCTTACAAATGAGGACTCCGCCTCGTGTGTCCTCCTCCCTCTCTCCCGTGAAGAGGGTGCTTCCCCCGGGGTGTGGGCTCCGGCCTCCAGCCTCCAGCTGCTGGTCTCCAGAACACTTAGGGTTCATACAGTAGTTAGCAGGCAGCATGGTCCCACTGCTTCACATTAATGCCAAATCCCAA
>NW_006288952.1:399204-427664 GCF_000327345.1 Myotis davidii | reverse complement strand
CACATACTGTAGAAACAAAAGATGTCATTCAGTGTCAGCTTCCTCCTGGTTCTGTATCAATTTAAAATTTGCTTTAGCTTTTACATAGGTGCAAATACTGTCCTATGAAGAGCCAAATACTGCGGAGTGCCTGTGGATGACTTAGGCAGGGTGGCACCTGCCTTAATAAGAACATGACGGATTAGGCATCCTGGGTCCCAGCATCCAGGCCAGTTCCGATGCTCCTCGACCGTAGTGTGCCGTCACTGTTTCCCTCCAGCAGTTTTAATGGCAGGAACTAGAGTATCAGTGATAGCGTGGGAATGTCAGCATTTCGGCTTTGAGATGGCATTGGTAGAAAGCTCATCTGATAGAGTTAAATAAATATATTTCTGATAGAAGTCTGTCAGGATTACAACAGTATGATTTAGCCTGTAAAGGGGTTTTTAGTGAATTAACACTTTGGATCTAAAAATCTGGGAACTAACCTAATTTGGGGATAAGAACCTGTATCTTCAACCTGGTGGTGGGACACTTTTCCTTTTCCTGATCTCATTACAGTATCCAAACAAATGCAAACTTAAAAGGGTGTCTTACAGTATTTTTTTCTTTCACTCAGCTTCTTAGAGCTGTAGCTTCAGTTACTATAATATACTCTACACACTTCAAAATTACATAGGAAATACCCAGAGTAACTAAATAAATAAAAGGCAAAAGGAAACTGGAACAGTACTGTCTCCATCAGAGACTGAACTATCCACTTCCAGCATCACAGAGAAGGGCTAGGACAATTTTTTTCAAAATATTTATATACAGGTTTGAATCCAGAAATTAAGGTTAAAAGTATAAATACTGATAATTTCAACTAAATTCAGAATGGTTTCAGAAAGATATGATACAACAATTTAGAATACAACAGAGCAGAAGAGCATCGTATTTTGGTTTGCTTGAGATATACATAAGGTGCAACAACTTCTCCTCTTGAGGGTGCTTATGGGACAAAGGTTAGTGTAGATGGTGTTTGCTGGCAGATTAAAGTACACACTATAGCAATACGATTGATTTTCCAAAATAAAGAAGAATGAGAGAAATGAAATGAAAATGATAAGTAGCGGTGGGGACTACATGTTGGTCTGAAATATTTGTGCTAACAAATGTTGTTACCTGAATATACCAACACCCCTCTCCAGCGGGTTCAGGGCATGAGAAAAGCACTAGTATTGAAATCAAGACTTGCACTCAGAGAAACAACAAGGCGAGTGTCTAAAGAACTATAAAGCTTTGCAGGATTTCTGCTACTCTCAGTGCCTAACTGCTTAAAAATTAAGCATTTCTACAAAAAAGGTGGGGTTTTTTTTGTGTGTGTTTTTTTAAGTATCTGAAAACAGTCATATCCAGTAGGTTGCCCTCCCACTCCCACCCTGCCTAAGGGAAAAGCCACTGAGGTTTAGGAAAAGCAGATCAAGTAAGATAGTAATCACATAGAAAAAAAGCAATCTTTTGTTTTGCTTCTTTTTAAAAAAAGGTCCCATGAATATACAGCAATCTCTTGAGGAACTCTAGTGAAATGTAATCGGAGGACTGAAGGAGGGTGCTCTGGCAAAAATAGACCTATTCTAACATGTTCTATAGAATAACAAGTTAGTACCATTGTCAAGATGCATGTTCTGCACCACACAATTTTTGTTGTTGGTTTGTTTGGGTTTATTTTTTTGGATTTTAGCTAATAATAATTTTAAAATCACTGCTAGCAAGTGGTCCAAAAACTCCTCTAACAGCCACCAACACTGGGACCCAGCAATTTCCAAACATTCAATTTGTGTTTTGAGATTTAGAAAACATTAATAAAACAGCATCGTAGTAAAAAGGCTATGCTGAAATTTGGGGCTGCTCACCTGATTTATTTCTATGTGACTGGGGTTAAGCTATAAAAGCTGATTAACCTTGCTTACTAATTCCTTCTTCCTCCATAGATGCACAATGAGTGTGCACCTTTGAGAATGTCACACCAATGCTCTACTGCCCTCGTTACCTGCTTTGAAAAAACCCCTCTAGAGTCTTCCATTCTGTTAGTATGTTGTACATATTTTCCAGCACCGAAACTGAAGTAATATCTACAACCATGAAAAGCTAAACCTAGTCAGTATTAATAGAGTCACTTTTTATATGGCTATTAGGTCAAATTACGATTAGAAAAAAATCATCATTACAATTCAGTCAAGTATAAATAAGAAAGCTAGATAAAACCTGTAAACTGTCACCATTTAGAGATCTAATTCAAAAGCTTCAAACCTGAACTAACACTATCAAAATCCCGCCAGTTTGAAAACCAATAAAAATTATTGCTGGAATCCAATCATTGAAATTTGGTAGTTTGTGCTGCAATGCAAGAGTGGGGAGATACTTTGTGCTATGGAAGAAATACCCTGTAAAATCTGTAGCCTCTGACTAATTTGGATTTATCACTTTGCATCTGTTGCTAGGAAACAAGACACTGTGAACATCAGGTGGTTAAGTCAATATGTTGAATGTTCAAAGCCAGTTAATCCACTTGGCACTGGCATATGTATGGTGGGTTTTATGTTCAAAAGCAACAAAACACAGAAAGGAAACAGAAACTTGCAGGTGGGCCTGTGACTGAGTCCCACTCTGTTCAGGCATACCTCCGGTATCAGTGACTCAATACCTCCTTAACAACACAAACTCGAAATGGCTCTAAACACCTGCAGCGCCAGCGAGGCTGTGCATAGCAATTGCTACCCGTCCAGTCTGTCTGGGATGGATGGAAAGGTCTGTGGCTCCAGGTCCACATGAAGTGAGTGTCTTCAATGTGTTCAGAATAGTGAAGTAATACTAAGGTCACTTCTGAATAATATTTTTCTCTTTTTTTTGTTTGTTTGTATGAACGATCCATTGGTCACTTAGACCCACTTAGACCCCTGTGTAAAAATAAAAGAATCCTCAAGGCATGAAAACATCAGAAATCTGTAATCTGTAGGACTCTTCCCCTGTCCAGGTAAATATTTGCCACAATTTGCCCCAAGCAAATTATTCTTGGTCACTCAAGGCTAAGAAAAAAATTCAGCTTGTTAAGAATTGTACTTTCTCTCTCTCTCTCTTTTTTTTTTTTTTGCCAGCAAACTACCGCTCTGGTGGCAAATATAAAAGTGCAGAATATATGGACCACGAGGCCGAGCATACACCGCTAACAATGGTACATCTGCCTGCCCATGCTGCGTGGGAGTCTCGGAACAGGCTTTTTAATATTATTCTACAATATAAATGTAGGTATAACCTATTATATAAACCATCTTAGAACTTAAATCTCCATGTACAAAAAGACTAAGAATATCTAATAATAACTAGTGCAGTGCGTCAGTTTTGTTTTTGTTTTTTTGTTTTTGTTTTGAAAGAATAACTAGGTAATATATGAAACTAGTTTCACACTCTCTGGTTGGTAAAAGAGCTGCTGGATGAGCTACAGTAAAGGCAGTCTTTTACCAAGTTACCACCTATTACCGTCAACAGCCTTCAATAGAAAGCAAAGCTCCAGGATCATTCCATTTCTGCTCATGATCAGACAGAGAACATCACCCACAAAGACTCTGGGTTCTGAACAAACAAATGGGCCCAGGAGGCTAACTTCTGCTTCAAGTGAATCTGGGCCATGTAGGGCAACAAGCACTTGTTTGCAGTCTATATTTCCCACCACATGAACTCACTAGCATCCCTCGGTAAAGACAAGGCTAGGGTAGTAGGTAAAGCACAATGTTTTACAATTGAAGGGCGCTTCACTGGTCAGCGCAGGAAATAAGTACAGGAGCCTGTGGCATTTCTTTTGGCTGTCCATCGTGGGTGAGCGGAGTTGACCTCTGACCTCTGTGAAGCAAGAGAGAGAAAAAAATCACTATTCAGAGTATGTTGTCAGAAATAGGAGAGGATGATGAATAACACAGCACTTCCCAATAATTTGTTTAATAGTTTCTGCTGACTTTTTACTTATGCTGTTTAATGAAAGCCAACTTTGTCCTTAGAGTCACTTTCTTTCCATATATTGTTGTTGTTTCTTTGAAGGATTTCTCACACAACTCAATAAAATGTTCTGTATCCAACTGACCACCTCCATTTAGTAGACTCTGAAGCAACAACAGATTTGGGAAATGCCCTCAGAATTGGGAAACTTTAAGCCAAGGGCTGAGGTGCGGGACAATAGTCTTCCCCCGGATCCACTGAAATTAAACAAGGACAGGATCCTTTGCTTGACTTGCCTGAGGGGAACACTCTGCTGCACTAATTGGTGACCTCCAGGCTCCTTTCTTAAGTGGTGTAATAACACACCGGTGAAAGCCTAAGGCCAGTAACAGCAGTGGTCCCGGGAGAGGAAGAGGTGTACCAGGGCACAAAAACTATGTGGAAACACTGACACCCTCCTAACTTAAGAAAAGCTTCACAGGCATATGGAGAAAGAGCGCAGAGGGGAAAAGGCAAGTACTGATTACATTTTAGAGTGTGAGAAAACCCAGTTAATTTGGGCCAAACTCAACACACATGGAGAGAGAATTCTAGGCAAAGCTAGAACATTCATGGAAAATCCCATTACTTGGATTGGAACTACATTGAACATAGCTGATTTTTCCCCCCTCCCCACTCTGCTTCAGCTTAACAAGTAGGACAAAATACGTTTTATTTCATAGTTATAACAAAACTTTTCTAAATTCTTGGTGATTTATACAGAGCTTCTTAGTCTGAAAAGATAGACTTGGGCGCCTCTTTGACATTTTCCAACAGGCCTAGGTGGCCTGCATGCTGCATCCCACTGCTCTGGCCCATAGTGGTCTGCAGGGCACATGGCACTGTACCGAGGAATGCAATGTAGCAACAATGTCTTCACTGGTTTTAAGGTTCCAATATAGTATCTTCTTCAGATTATGTGGAACAAAAGGTGCTATTTTAAAATTCAAATTATATTTGCTCCACAACTATATCCAATTCCTGTTTCTTGGTGCACAGAAAAAAAAGCAATGTAGATAAATGACAACATTTGGGGATGTGAGAATCCAATGATCGCTTAGCCTAAGATATTAGGCTTTCAGAAAAACAAAACGTGTATTACAATCACACTTTTGGATTAATCTGTTTATTCATGTAGGGAATAAACACCAACTGTTCAATATGTTCAACTCTGCTCCAGAAAGATGAAATTAAAATGCTACTTTTTACCTTTAAGATTGAATATGTAATAACATTATAAAACCAAAAGAATTTTAATAAGTATGAGAAAAAGAAACAAGAAAAAAAAGTAAAACAAGAAAAGGATAATGTAAAAAAAAAAAGAGAGAGAGAGAGAGCAAGAGGGGGAGAAATTGGGGTGAAAGTCCAACTTAATCAATGGGAAAGGAAGGCTGGCGTGTGATGGGCGAGAATGATGTGGGTGCAACGCACTGATGGCCCTCGTTCCCGGGGGAGGAAGGGTCGGAGAGCCTTCTTGACCTGCCAGGACATGAGAGATGCTAACGCAGTGCCGTGGAGCCACGTCAAGGACACTGGATTCAAGGACCTGGGTCGATATCTTAACTCAGTTTGGCTGCACGCTCCTGGCAAGTTAATTCAGCATTTGGGCCAACATTCAAATGGGACTAAAAAGACCCATCTAGCAGGGCCAATTTTAGGGTTAACTTTAATGAACTTTCCTCCTTATAAAATTCCTCATAAATAAACAGGTTCTCAACATAGGTTTATGAAACTTCCTGTGTCATGCATTTTGTAGAACTGCCTTTCTACCCTGGATTTTTAAACCTAATGTTAAGATTTCTTGTGGCAAGAATGCAGGTAACAGCCAGTAACGTATTTCTACCCCAACTCTGTTGACCACTCTCTAAATGCAATAATTAATTGATGTGCAACCAGGTACAATTACATTAGGTCTGTAGGTAGAGGGGTGGACGGTAGCTCTGCTTTAACACGTAGGGGCTAAAGTTACAACTAAGATTCCTGGGGAGAATCTGTCTTTCTAGGTAGTCAGAACACTAACCATTTGCTAAGTTGACAGTAAAATTTTAGTAAGCAATATCGTTCTTCTAGTGCAGTGGTTCTCAACCTGTGGGTCGTGACCCCTTTGGTGGTCGAACGACCCTTTCACAGGGGTCCCCTAAGACCATCCTGCATATCAGATATTTACATTACAATTCATAACAGTAGCAACATTACAGTTATGAAGTATTAACGGAAATAATTTTATGGTTGGGTCACAACAAGAGGAACTGTATTTAAAGGGCCAGAAGGTTGAGAACCACTGTTCTACTGGGAGGTTAAAAAAAAAAACAAACAAACAACAACTCCTCGCTCATTCAACCATTGAAGTGAAAGGAACTAAGGAAGCTGTGGATATGGAGAATAAAACCAGTGCTTTTTTTTTTTTTTTTTTTCAAAATACACTGGAAGGAGACATAAGTGTGGGCAAACAGTTACGAACCAACATGGTGGCGGGTCTATGAGAGGCACATGGGGAGAGTGCAGACTGCAGGAGCAGTGAGAGGAGAGGACAAAGAACGGGGCCAGGAAGGAGGAGCAAAGGCAAGGAAGGACTCGGCCCATGCGGACTGCCAGCCGTGTCCCCTGCCTTCGGGGGTGGGTGGGGGTGGGGGTAGGAAGGAATGGTTGGCTGAGGTGCTCACTGCTGGGAACCGGGAGGTGTGGAAGGCTGGCTGACAGCCCTGGTGTGACCACAGTCCTGTTCAGAAGAGAACACTGTCAACAGCAAGGGGGACTGTGTAGTAGCCGTTTCTGAGCCCTGAAATATGACCCCCCCCTGATTCTTACATTACCTATTTCCACAGTTTATGGGGGCACAGATTTAATTCTTTGTGTAAGCGTATGAGTTTGTCCTCTGTGCTCGACTGCGAAACTCCACGAGTGGAGAAGTGTCTGTGCATTTCTCTCCTCAGGCCCGCAGAGACCTGAGCGGATTTTAACAATGTCTGTCAGCATTCACGTGCTGTTAGGCACTTGCAGTGCACACACGAAAAGAAATTTGACCTGCTGTAAATATCTAGAGGCTATTTGTGAGCCAGGACTGGAACGGCAACATGACAGATAAAGAGAAAGCAGCAAACAAAGCTTCCATCTGGGCCTGCTAAGCCTGATGTGATTAAGGAGAATGGAGCCTGCCAGGTGGGTATACAAGTCATCCATGATTCCAAGATCTTTGTACTGAAGACTGAAAGGTTAAGAAGGTAGCTCATCTGTGGGTAATCCACATTGAATAAAAATGAGATCCCTGAATCTACAAAAGTCTTTTCTGCCTTCCCAAAAGGTCCAGGAAGTAGCAAACGCTCCATTTTGCACTTAGAAGTTGATATGCTTTCCATGGGCTTCCCCGAGTTCCACAGGCTTCCCCGTCTACGATCTTGGCTGATCCTTACAACCAGGTGATTCTTTGGGGACAGTGTTGTTTTCAAAGCAGGAAGAGAAAACTGCGGCCCAAGAATGAAATTACTTTGTAGCAAACACAGAGTGGAAGATAAATCCAGGCCTTCTGTCTGCTGTGAGTCAGATGTCTTTTTCCTGAACCAACTCTGTTTTCTTCTGCTGGTACCACCACGGCCACTGACCCTCCTCATGCATGGCCTGCTGACACTGGGACATTAGATTTATTCTGCATAACACGTCTATGGAATGAGTACCGGCTGCACCCATTTTATAAGGAGAAACAACAAGGTACAGAGGTGAATGAATGACCTTACTCAAGACCTTGCAATTTGCAAGTGACAGAGCTCGGACTCAAACCCAGGTCTGAGGCCTGACTCCAAATCTCACGCTTAATGATTTGAGAATGCTGCTGCTTTGTTCTCTCAGGCTTTTTAGACAAATAAAAGTTTAGCCACAGAATAATGCATTCAAAATAAAACACTTGGCTGGCTACATTCTCACTGATAATCAATTAGCACACACACTTTCGTAACCTCACGTAAACAGAGGTGCTCTTGAACCAAGTCTTGTGAACCCCAATACATTGTGAAAATATCACAGATGACGTCAGAAAGGCTGATTTTTGTCTCCTATGCTGCTTTCTCCACCTATGCTCTGTGCAAGGGGTGACAGTGAACAGGTAGGTTCCCTGGCAGAATAAGGCTCCCACCACTAACCTGTGCACGTTTTCCATGGCGGCCACTTCAGCCAGCGCAGCCAGACTGAAGAATGCAGACACGGCAGGCATCTCGGGAGTGCTGCTCCGTGTCTCCGCGGCCTCGCTGCTGTGTGCGCACGCGTCATGGCAGCCTGTCTCAGTGACTTTAGGGAGACTCCTCTGCAGTTCCTTTGGTTTGTCATCTGCAACGCAAGAGAAATCCATCAGGAGAGGCCCCCTCTGTTTTCTGCAGAGAAAACTCCGTGCTAGGCAATGTGAAATGAGGTAACATTCTTCACGGCTCACTTTTGTCATCCACTGAATAGTAAGGCTTTTACAGAATCTCTCTCATGGTCACAAAACTCTTATTAAGCTCAACTGCAGCGGTGGGCAGCACTGTGTCCTGATGCTGAGCAGAGAAGCTGCGTATCATTCAAGGTCAAATAGGTCAGTGTTGGAGATAGAAAAATGGGCTTAGTCAATATACAGCCCAAGGGACTTCTGCAGAGGGGCTGATGGATGCAGTAAAGGGCCCTTAAAAACCGACTGACCAAATGTTTCTGATGAAGCTGCAGCTGCCCTACCTACCAGGGCAACCCTGACACTCGGTATGGTATGATAACACTTAGGGTGGCAACACTAACCCCAATGAAATTTCAATCATAAACGAGACCCCAAGCTGTCACTTTTGTTCTAAGACCTACTGAAAGATAAAGCCAATATGCCTATTGGAAGTGAGTACCCTTACTGTGTAGCCCAGATAGAGGGCAGGTGTTATCATGACTTTAAAAACATTTCAACCACATAAAATAATTGATAAAGGCAGTAAATTGCCATATAGTAAGTGAAACTGAAAGTGCTATGTGCTTTCCTACATGAAAGAAAGTATTTTCTAAAATCTTTCACTCTTCCTCCAAGTAAAAATGAGGCTATAACCATTTACAAAATGAAAACCACAGAGCAGAACCCACGGTGGAAAGGAAATAAGGGAGGGGCCTGCTGGACTAAATATGAGGAAACCTGGTTTCTAATCTTCATCATACTTCTGCTTAGTAGTTCAAAGCATTCAAAACAAAAGTGTTCCCCTTTGAGCCTCAGCTCTTATGTGACAGGGAAAACTCAGGGATCTTTAATATGTTTTCTTATTCTATCAATCTACATATGCAAAACAAGAGAAATGCACAAAATTCACTAACTGTTCTCTAATTCTATCTCAGGAAATAATGAATCTCTATTAACAAGCAGATTAATTAAAATCAGATATTTATAAATCTTGCTCTCAAAAAACACTCATTTAAACATTTTTTTCTCCTATTTATTGAATTCATTATGGACCTTCGACCTTTTTCCGGCTCCTGAATTAGGGTGGCGGGGAGGGACCCTTCCTTCGGGACTGACAGAAAGAGATGAGAGAGGTGCTGAAAGGCAACATGGCAACAGCTCAGAGCACTAATGCTGAGGTGGCGTTGCACCCCAAGATCTGAGGGAGGATGCTCAGTTTCAAGCTCTGATCCCATCAGGCAATTCTACTGCCATGGAGACCACCAGGAACAACAAACAGACCCCAGACCACAACTGAAAATGGAGAAATTCACGGTAAGTTAAGAGTTGGTTAAAGATTAGCCCAGAGAACGAGAGTAATCCAGAAGCATGCTTGAGCTCCCTGGGTGGGCTTAGTCAGCTTTGCAGAAGTGCTGGATGCTTCCTAAAGTGCCTTCTCTCACTGACTTGAGCAGTGAGCCATGGAGAAACACTGATTCATCCAGGATTTTTAAAAGCCTGGGATCTTTGGGAATTTCCTTAACCAACACTGTTTCTGTGCATGCTGAGAAAGGGAAGGAGAAGCTGACAGCCCTGAAAATTACCTTTCCTTTCTAGGAAATCAAGATATGCTCTTGGAAAAAGATCTATGATTTTAAAGCGCAGACGAAAACATGCACATTTGGGAGTCTGTAGAAAACTAGTTATCAAGGAGACCCAGAAAGAGAAAATGTCACTGTGACCAAACCCGCAGTTGGCGTATAGTCACTTGCTGGCCCAAGTGGCCATGAGGGTCAGCTGCTTGATTTGGTTATCTCTGTCTAAAGCTCGCTCTTCTTACCCAAAGTACCTCCTGCTGGTGACACCCGGCCATCTGCTGTCCTGACCAGGTGTGTGATCTTGGTTTTCCTTGCTTTTCTCTTTTGGCTGCCCACCAGGGGTTCTTGCGTTGCTGTTGGCTCTGGAGTGTTGGGAATGGATGGGGCATTTTTAACCTTATAAGCAGGCTCTGTGGTGTTTTTGTCTTCTGTAAATATGGCTGAAATAGGACAAACCATATATAGTTACACACAAAAACACAAGGCACCGACATTGCTCTTGGAAGGAAACATTCTCAATGTCTGACCCTTCTGAATGGAGAACTTACATTTAGAGTTTTCAAAGTATTGATGGGGAAAAAATGCCCGTAAGTTTAAACACTTATATTTATATCTATCTGCGTTGGTAGATTAAATACAGAGGATTAAGATGCACCCCCCTCAATAGAATACTGAACACCAAGAGGCCACTGTGTCCCAACTGACCACAAGTTGTGCAGGTGTCAGGGTCCCTATCTGAGATTCTTTTGGCCAGCTGGTCTGAAGAGGATGATAACTTTCTCTTGAGGATACTAAGCGAAATATGTGCTGCTTAAAGTTATACTTATCCCTGGGATATTCGCTTTCAATCACCACGTTGGACTAATCAGAAAGAGACGCTGTGAGGGAGGCCTGACCCTTTTGTTGATGGTTTGGCCAGGACCCCCAAACACTGCTGAAGCCAGCACAGACCGAGACTCTCCTATTGGCTAAATTCCAGGATCAGGTGACTGTGCTTAGTAAGACAATTTCATGAAGCACCATATCTCAGCAGGGCTCCTTGGAAAGTTTAGTTCTAGGTCCCTAATTCTGACTGGATTATCAGTAAATTGTTTAATAGCCACGCTTGTGCCCCAAATAGCACAGTCAAGAGCAAGGAACAAATTTGCCACCAAAGACTTGCTCCTGATTCAAAGAGTTTGGGAATGCTGTGTCTTTTCTTATATACTCGTTTCCTTAGGAGCTCATCCATTTCCCTCTCCCCTTAATATCAAAATAAGACAAATATGCAGATATGAGTATAGTGAGCATTTAGGAGTACCTATATGTAATCATGTTTCATGGCTAGGACTTTTTTTATTCCAGTGGTTGAAGGTCTCTCAGGCAGGGAAGAGATGCATCTTTTCCTGTTTTAATGATCCAACCTCTTAAAACAGGCATAGAAGTGGTTTTTGACAAAGAATAGGGGAGGGTGGCTCAGGAAATCAAGGTGAGACATGAGAGATTGTGCAAACTAAACCTGAAGTATAAATGAAGGTGCTTATCAGAGGAGGGTGTGAAGGTAGACATTGGAAATAAGACAATATATGTAATGCAGGAAGAAGAAAACAGTTGAAATAGGAAGAGAACAGAGCGAAAATAAGGATATAAAATAATGCACTGTTCATATAAATACTTGCAGAGGCTTCATTCAGCAATTTGAATCTCGCTCT
Organism: Myotis davidii; assembly: GCF_000327345.1. Taxonomy (NCBI): domain Eukaryota; kingdom Metazoa; phylum Chordata; class Mammalia; order Chiroptera; family Vespertilionidae; genus Myotis; species Myotis davidii. Next base: position 416,010 of record NW_006288952.1, on the reverse strand, counting down.
CTAATGGATTTATAGTTAGACACATCTTTGAGACAGGAGAGCTATGAATTCGTAAGATCTTTGACCTCAAGATGGTGATTCCAGGCTTCCCATTCCACAAGTGAGAAATAATTTCAATTATATCAAAAGAAAGGATGTAAAGCATAAATCATAATTTAGGCTTGACCTTACCTCAGTATTACATAACAGATGGCTGTTTGGTGACAGGCTTAAGATAATCGTTATTTAAAAAAATAAACTGCACTATTTGGCAATGTTCCCAAATACCTTTTCAAGCAAATAATAAAAAAAAATAGAAAAAAAAAAAGAATCTTTTTAAGTTGTAGATCTATCCCCAGGTCAAACAGCCATAGCATATTTATACTTTGATATTTAGCCTAACACAGGCCAATTGTGGTATATATACTTTTTTTCAGTTTGAACTTCGATAAAAGCTACATAAAAGCAAATAAAAGATAATTTGGTTAGAAACACTCCAATGATGTTTAGTGACTCTGCATTAGCCCTGAAATTCAAAGCCTCCCCTAGGTTAAAGTAGTCCAAATCTAAGTTCAAAGTGAGGATTAAGTAACCTCTACTGGATATTCACAAGCAACAAAATTTATGGTTTTGTGTCCAGACCCATCAGTTGTCCCTCTGATTACAGGGTGGATCTTACTCACCTCTCCAGCATGATCACTACTGGAGGATTATAGATGCACCTTCCAGAAGAAGCATTTACCTCTTCCTTTTTCTCTTCCTATTCCCATAAAAATTCAGAACTTGTGGAAATAAGGTTATAGCAAGTTCCAAAGAGGAAGGGTGTATTATATTAAAAGATTGCTCATTATAAGAAAGGAAGGAAGGAAGGGAGGAAAGAAGGAAAGAAGGAAGGAAGGAAGAGAAGAAAGAGAGAGAACACCAAGGAAGCCAAAGAGAAGGCATGGATACCCAAAAAAGGGCCAAGTGCATTAGGAAAGATGACCCGGTTTCTACGGAAAGATGGTGGGGTGATGGAGATAACACAGTACAGAGAAAGCTGGATTCTACTCATGACTTTTAAATTCATTAACTGTAAAGATGGAGACTGGACTCAATTAGCTCTAAAGGAGCCACCCAGTCCCCCAAATTCTTTTCATTTTGCTACATAGCCTAGAGTCGGGGTCCTGATCAGGGAAAATCAGGTGTGCAGCTTGCTCCAGAGGCTCAGGACTAGGAAAGAGCTCCCCCTTGATAAAGTGTATGGCTTTCTAACCAATATGCTGTACACCAGAAACTAATATAAAATAATAATGAATGCAAATTGTAATTGAAAAAATAAATAATCCTATATAATAAAGAGCTACTATGCACATGGTTGTCACGTCCTTGTGCCCTTGCGCAGGGGTCAGGGGACCTGAGGCCACGACCCCTATCCTGGTGCTGAGGTGGGGGTGGGGAGGACTTGAGGCCACGCCCCCCACGTGGAGGGGCTTGATGGGGGACCTGAGGACATGGCGCCAGGCTGGGGGACCTGAGGACGTGGGTGGGGCAGGCCAGGTCTGGGTCTCACGCGATTTTGAGGCGTGTGCGTGTGGGCGGGGACTTGACTCTGGGTCCGACGGTGCACCCCAGACTCTGACTGGAGGAAGATTTTCATATATATTTTACTAATTTTCTTTCATCTCTGACACTTCTATTATAGAGAAAGGGCAAATAGCAATATTAAAATATTTCTTCTAATTAATTCCCCTTTAATGTGCATGAATTTTGTGCACCGGGCCACTAGTAATAATAATAATAAGAAGAAGAAGAAGAAGAAGAAGAATACCTTGACTAGGATTGTTAGATTTTTCTTCTTAGTGAGCCTTCAAATGGTTTCATTCCTAGTCAATGTTTATTCCTTTTGCTGTGTGTTCCAGATGAATTGGTAAAAACACAATAAAAAGCCAAGGGATGGCTGCAAAGGGCCTGCAAATGGGAGGTATAGTTCAGGCCTGAAAGTACATTGGGACTATGGGGAGCTCAGAAACCAGCATTCAAGGAGCCAGGGGTCAAAGGCCAGCTGGCTAACAGAGACCAACAATGGTCAAGTCCCAGAAATTGTGTACTGGGAGATGGTAAAGGAGTGCATCAGGTTGCAGACTCAGGCAAAAAAGAGAATTTTTTTCAAGTTTTCATAAATCCCTGAAAAGAGGCAATTCCACCTCTCCAGATGTCTTCTCTAAAACCCCTGTCAAATCCGGAAGTAACTGTGGGTCCTGCAGACAGGTGTGTATCCTTACCCAGTTGGCTCAGTCGATAGAGTGTCGGCCTGCAGACCAAAGGGTCCCGGGTTCGACTCCGGATAAAAGCACGTACCTTGGTTTCAGGCTCCTCCTTGGTTGGAAGCAACCAATCAATGTGTTTCTCTCACATTGATGTCTCTCTCTCTCTGTCTTTCCCTCTCTCTTCTACTCTCTCCTAAAAATCAATGGAAAAATATCCTCAGGTGAGGATTAACGAAAAGATAAAATAATAAAAGTAGAATAAAAAAGGTGTGTAATGTGATGCTGCTAGAGTTTGGACGAGGAGTTAGGAGTGAGTCCTACTCCATGCATTGATTGACCCAGGAGGTAACCAACTCCAGAACATCTTGTGTGGTGGCCTAGACCAGGGGTGGGCAAACTTTTTGACTCGAGGGCCAAAGTGGGTTCTTAAACTGGACCGGAGGGCCAGAACAAAAGCATGGATGGAGTGTTTCTGTGAACTAATATAAATTAAGTAAACATCATTACAGAAAAGGGTACAGTCTTTTTTTTTTTTTTTTAGTTTTATTCATTTCAAACGGGCCGGATCTGGCCCGCGGGCCGTAGTTTGCCCACGGCTGGCCTAGACAGATGACAGCCTTCAGGGTCAGCACTCAGGGCGAACCCTCCCCAGGACAGAAGAATTGGGAAAGGCAGGTAAGACTAAGTCAAAGAAGTAGTTGTCTGGGACAGGACAGTACGGCTGAGTCCAGCAACATCAGCACACAAAGGGATTGGAAATAGAAAAAGCTCAGGGAGGAAAAAAGCCTGCAGTTGAGCATCAAGACAGCATGCCAGCTCCCTTTTCTTTCTCCCTGACAAACCAGTGGAAATGTGAGAAAAGAAAGGCTTGTCATCTAAAACCAAATTAAGTCGTTTCTCTTTCGGCTCGTAATTGGGCAGACAAACCTACCCAAGCACTGCAAAACACGTCCTCAGGGCTAGTTTTTCACTCCACAATCATCGTAACACCCTTGGCGCGGATCATCTGAGAGTGATAATGTGAACTCACTCCTGGAGCAGCGTTAGGAATGTGGCAGTAACAGACTCTTGTTTTCCACACTCTACTCCCAAAATGTGGAGATCATTTTTTGCACTGTACCCCAGGAGACCACTAGAGTGCTCTAGAGTCATGAATTCACATTCCAACTAGGGGAATCCAACTTGCACTGAAATTATTATAGGTAAATCTGGAATCTCATTGCCTTTGGTTGGTCTCCTGTGAGCTGAAAATGCAGTGGGACACCGAGTGAAACACAGGAAAAATAACCAAATGAATAAACTTAATCCTGGGAGACCCTGCTGAAGTGAAGTAGCAATTATTTTGCACTGAGGAGATCAAGTTAGCCTGAGTGCTATGGCTCCTGATTGAAAATCTAACTATAAAAGAAATTTTCTCCCCTGTAATTAGATGTCTTACAAAAGAAACTAGTCTTGCAGAGATTCCTAGTCTGAGGTTTTTGGTTTTCTTTCTTATAGGATACAATTTGTAACTTCAACATCTGAGCCAAATGAGGACCATCTACAGATATGCCTGAAAAGCAGCCCATGTAGAAAAACTATTGGTTTCTTCCTTCCCTTCCTGCTTCTGTTGGTCAGGCTTCATGTATTTGGAGCTAATAAGCACTTCTTACTTCACCAAGGCTGATGTGAAGATTAGTTTTCGCAAAAAAAATTATGTAAAAGTCCTCTGGAAACTATAATGTAATATTAAGTATTACGTAGCTTCAGAATGAGCATGACACCATAACTTGGTGGAAAGATAAAGTGACAGAGGTAGGTTGTCTTGGTTTATATTATATTTTTTTTTTTTTGTGATCTACAGAAATTTGCAGAAATGGTTTAGTGATTTTGAAAAGCTTGGGTGGAAATGTTTAAACCAGATTATAAGCTTAGCACTTAAGCCTCAGATATGATGACTAATCACCTAAAGATTTCTGATTTTAAAAAACTGTTAATTTCAGAAAGGGAAAGGGAGAGATACAAACATCAATGATGACAGAGAATCATTAATCCTCTCACACCTCCTACTGGGGATCGAGCTGGCAATCTGGGCATGTGCTCTGACAGGCAATCGAACCCTGACCTCCTGGTTCATAGATCAAAACTCAACCACTGAGCTACAATTGCCAGGCAATTTCTGATATTTTGAAAAAAAAAAATACAAATGGTAATCCAATTATACTTGGGATGATATAAAGAAAACATAATGACCTTTAAATCGTCCACTTTAACAGAAATCAGGGACAGTTAACAGTTGTGGCCTCAGTTAAGTCAACATTTCTATACAGATATCAATTACAAACAATTCCTGCCTAACCTTTGCCTAGGGTGGTTTACACACCCTACAATTATCCTGATTACAGTTTCATTTTCTTATATTTTTACACTCTCAAAAGTAAAGTTTTAATAAGCAGTGATATGGCCACAGGTGAGAGAGAGAATGAAGAGCTGAGATAATTCACAAAGTACACTGTTTACCACCCAAACAAGTAAATGTAGGGGATGGTATGAAAATAAGTAACAAGAAAAGGTCACTTTAAATTACTGGTAATTTCCAAAGCTCAAACCTATTCCTTTTTTCTGGCCACGTAAAATAATTTACACTCTACACTGCAGGGCATGCAATTTTTAGTGCATGTTCTCTAAAGTTTTGTTTCATATACATTAATAATAAGGATAATTAAATATCACCAATAATAACTCTATTTCCAACTAAACCCTTGGGTCTGCCTAGAAGACTCAAAATTGATTTACTTTTCTGTTTCCGAAATGGCAGAAAAGTAGGGCTTCCAAATTAACCTACTTTCAGGAAATCACATAATAAAATCATCAAGTGTTAGAAGGGAAATAGAATTTATGTATTAGCACACCTCACCATTTACCCACCCCTAATACATGACTCACATTCACACTTAGCACCAACACAGACAGTGAATCCTAGTGAGGCTAAACAATCTGTTCTACTGAAACGAGCTCTCTAGTGGTGAATCTGAGACCAGCACCCAGGTCTCCTAATTCCTACCTAATTCATGCTTTCTACCACACTGCACATGTTATAACCCCTTTTATATGAGGTAGGGTTTTCATTGTTTAAAAACACAAAATATTTAGAGCAGTATCACTAAAAAAATGTATTGTGGTCTTTCTTAAATACTTCTTTTAGATTACTTATCAGCGCCTTACACTATTTATCAAATCTGTGTAGAATCTATTTTTAATACACAAGAGCTAATATATATCAATTTTGGGATGTCAAAATTTAATTCTGAGAGCAGCACAACAATTCATATTTTGTTCTGCCAGCTTAAGTGCAGAAATGACACTGCCCAGAGGTTGTGATGTGAAGTGACAGGTCAGAAAACAGACATGCTGCTGGCATTTTCTGTAAAAGTAAATGGTATAAAAGCAGCCATGTGGCCCATGTAACCAGTACCTACCAAACAAAAAAATTCCGTGTTTACAATAAGCTCAAATTTGTATATTTTTTATAAATATCTTTAAAACATAGGTATTTTTAATAAATGATTTAGGCTAAATGAGCATTTTAATTTTTTTCTCCTTTTTAGTAAGGAAATGAGAGTGTATTTGGGAGTCCAGAGACGTGGGCTACTCATCATTAAGTTCCCTCTTCCAGCCATAAATAAATCAAACAGGTTGAACAGGATGACCTCTAAAATCCCTTCTAGTTTTCAAATGAATCAACTAATTAAGCACTATGAAAATGGTCAGCTCTTTAAAATTATCTACAGTGAAAAAAAGAGAATCAACGGGAAGAAGGGGGAGGGTGGCTCCTTAACCATCACAGAAATGAGCATTCACCTGAGGGTCTATATTTAATAGAAATTAGATAATATCACAAATAAATATAATTGTGAGAAATTCTGACATAAAAATCTATACTTAGACCTGTAACATTATACGGTCTTATTACGGAGCCTTTTTTGGGCTATACATAGGCCTCAGAGGCAATCCATCTATATATATATAAAAGCCTAAGTGACCATTACCACTGGAACAACCAGTTGTTATGATGCACACTGACCACCAGAGGGCAGACGCTCAATGCAGAAACTGGCCCCTGGTGGTCAGTGCGCTCCAGCCAACCTCACACAGCCAGCCAACCTCCCCTGGTCCTTCCCCCAGGCCGGCAAATCTCCCACGGCCCCCCACCCCCATCCGGCAGACCCCTTCGGAAGGCCCCATCCAGCAGCTGGCAGACACTGGCTGGCCCACCCCAATCAGGACTGGGCGAGATGGTCCTGATAGGCTCTGATCGCTGGCCAGGCCTAGGACCCCACCTGTGAATGAATTTCATGCACCGGGCCTCCAGTTTAAACATATTTACAGGCACTGGGAGGTTGACTAGAAAAAAAGGCCAGGCCAGGAACCATTTCTGCATGCCTGTCCATGCCCAGCCACCAGGACAGCCCCATGCTAGCCCTGTTCTTACTCCCATGAACATGTGCCTGCAACATGACTGCAAAGCTAAGTGTTTTTATTTATGAAAAATCTCATTAATGTGGCTCAAAGGTTATAAATCTCCTTTCAACAAATTAAACTCCATATGACAGATTGCCTGACCCTGAGCAGGGTCAAAAAATACCAGTTTTGATTTGAAAATTTAAAATAACCCAATTATGAACACTCAGGTCTAATGCTGTTGGTGGAGCCCATGTAAATTACACTTTTTAAACATATTAAAATTGTGCCTTTACCAGCACAGATGATCTGAAATGATATAATGAATATTGCTTTTTTTTTTTTTACCTTCTGTAGGGTGAATGGCATCCAAGAAGAATTGCTTGTTTGACCATTTATCCCCACTTCCTAAAAACAATGACAAAAAGGAGAGTGAAACTCTACTCCCAGTATAGATATATACACTACAAAAATAAGACAATATACAAAATAACTTAAATAAAAAGCACTATCACACAAATAAAGCAGAATTTCATTTCAACTGTTTAATTCTCAACTAAAATAATTAGGCTATACAGGAAATGGATTAAATAAAAATAAACAAATTTACCTTTTATGAAATACATTGTTGGTAAATTCTATGACTTTAATCAAGAAAATCTGAAGACCAGTTAAGAGGGAATGATGCAAGTTCACATTTACCTAAAGAGTGATGTTTCTCCACTGGAAGCAGAGAAAAATAACACATACAAAACAAAACTACACGACTGAAGTGGAGGTGAAAATAAACCCCAATTAAGTAAAAGGTTACATACAGGAGCACACAGGCACATGTGTCTGCACACGGAAGACAGCTGCATCTGAAGCCTCCCCCAGCAGCCCGAAAGGCTTCCCATCTGGCCATGCAAGGAGATGCAAATGGGCACCGGATGAGAAGGCCCATGGCAGTCACGACACTAGCATGCGGGGAAGATGCTAAAGAGAGCCTGACTCTCAGGACACACGGCTGTATTGAACGAAACGGAGAGATTTATCTTTCCTGTGAAAGAAGAGTGGGAGTCCCGAACTGTGAGAAGGAAAAAAAACCAAAAAAACCTTCAGATGAGCCCTGACGAGGCTCAAAGGCCCATCAAGATTGCAACACTGACACAGAGGTTCAGAGTAAAGGAGGGGAGAGTGCAATACATCTCTAGTGCCCTCTGGAAATAAAAGTTACGGGACTGAAGGAGGTAGAAAGAAGAGTTGGGCAAATGATGAAGTACATAGTTGGGGCGGGGGGGTGGGGGGGAGGTTATGACTTAGGAGTGAAATCCTCCTCGACAAGAATCCTCAAGTGTCAGAGAAAATAAAGAAATCATGGGACTTTCACATGAAACAAGTACGGTTTCAGGAGGAAAATGTGGTCCTGGAATGAAGGCTGCTGAACATGAGAAAAAAGAGAGTAGTCAAAAAAAAAGGGGGGGGGGGATAAGGGTTCAAGAAAACTAAATTACAAAATGCACCAAAATATAGATGAGAAAAAGCAATTTTAGGTTTCATATGGAACTCTGAAACTAGAGACAAATACGGGATTTGAGTAGAAATCCATGTGAAGGAGCTCTCTTTGCAATTAGCTGCAGAATCTAGAGATAATGAATATGCCTGCATCAGGAGCTGATGACAGTGAAGCAAGCCAAGGGGAGGCCAAGGCGAAGCCAGTGCGCGAAGCATTGCTCAAAGATGAATTCGCAATGGAGGTGGCCAAGACACCTTAATGGAGGATGGAAGGCACCAATACCTTTTTCTGGAACATTAGGCTTCTCCTTTTTGTGCTTATATTTGCTGACAATTTTGTGGAATAAGTTTTTCTGAGACTGGAAAGAACCTATAGACAATATTAATATAAATATATTTTAAATTCACAATGTTCCATAAAACAATGCCGTGTGTTTCTAAATATTTACACCCTCCTCCCACGTGTGAAATAAGCAAATTGAGTCATAAGAAATGTCACCTTGAGTTGTTACTCATTTAACTCGTGCTCAGCTTCCTTTTTTAGGAGGCTGAGCACTATAAAACCCAGTGAGGTTTTCCTTCAAATGTATTGGGCAGAAGCCTCCATTAGGGCTAAGACTCTCTCAGCAGAAATAAAGAGATTTCATGACTAGAGACAAGCCACAACTAATAACAGCAGAGTAGCTGCCATCTGTAACAAAGAAAAGATTTTACTTTCGATTCCCAAATACCGTGAAGAAAAGGACTGCATGGGCATTCATCTGTCCTAAGAAACTGATTTTCACAAGGACAACACTTTCAAGACAACGGTTGGCCTGATAGCATTACATAACTTTCTAGCCTCTTCTGAGGATATTGTAGGAAGAAAAAAAAGTGATTTGAAAACAGAAAGATTTATTTGCCAAAAAATCTTTCTTCTGGTGCAGAGAGAAGCCTCAGATTGTAACTTAGTTTTCTCAGATAGAAGAAATAGAAGGCCAGTTTTAAATCACCATTCAGAAATGCCAACAAGAGCACTGACCTGTCCAAAGTAGGTTATTTCTGTACTGTGATATTCCTATTGTGAAATTGACTTCATCATTTAAATAAGTCTGCTTCCTCGTGTTCAAATGGTAATAATAATGGTGTCTCATTCACAGGCTTGACGTGAGGATTAAAAAGTTCGGAAGCTCTGTAAACTGCCCCTGCGGCACCTATCCATCTAACAGCACCTGCAACCACATGCTTTGCCTTACAGAGGCAAACTAGGCTCCTGTCTTAAATGTACAATTCAGTGGTTTTTATATTCACAGATATTTTCAACCATCATTATTTTGGAATATTTTTATCACCTCAAAAATAAATCCCATATCCCTTAGCTATCACCCCTCCCTATAACTGCATTCCCTCTATCCCTAAGCAATCACTAATCTACTTTCTCTCTAAATATATGAACATTCATATATAAGCTTTTGTGTTCATTTCTTTTGGACATAAACCTAGGAGTGGATCTGCTAGGTTATAGTGTAACTGTATGTTTAACCTTTTGAGGAACTATCAGACTGTCTCACAGCCTCGTTTACACTTATTACACTCCACTAACACTTGTCTTTTTCATTATTAAATCCATCTCAAGGATGTGAAGTGGTATCTTGCTCACTGTGGTTTTGATTCCCATTTTCCTGACAATTAATGATGTTAAGCATTTTTCATGTGCTTACTGGCATGTGTATACCTTCTGGAGGGAAACAGCTATTCAAATAGCTTGCCCATTTTTAAATTAACTGTCTTCTTGAGTTGTGTGTGTTTTTCATATGCTCTGTGGAATGTTTTCTCACTTTCTTACTAGCGTCCTTAGAGGCACAAATTCTAAATTCTGATACAATCAAATTATCTATTTTTGTCTTTTGTTGCTTGAGTTTTTGGTATCATAGCAAAGGATCCATTGACAAATCTGAGATCACTAAGATTGACCCCTATGTTTCCTTTGAAAAGATTTATAAATTAAGCTCATATGCTTAGGTCTTAGATCCATTTTGAATTAGTTTTTATATATTGGCATGTGGATATCTAGTTGCCCCAGCACTATTTTTTGAAAAGACTACTCTTTTTCCATTGAACAGGCATGGCATCCTAGTGGAAGATCTGTTGACCAATGATAGATAGGTTTATTTCTAGAACCTCAATTCTATTCCATTGACCTATATGTCTATCTACCATACTGTCTTACTTCCTTTTTTATAGCCAGTTGTGAAATTGAGATTTTCCTGGCTATTCTGAATCCCTCGAAATTCCAAATTAACTTTAGGATCACTAGTAAGTATCTACAAAAGAAGTAAACTAGGATTCTAAGAGGGACTGGGCTAAATTAGTAGGTCGATTTGAGAGAATGTTTCCATCTTAACAATATTACCGTATTTGCCGGCATATAAGACGATTTTTTGGCCCTGAAAAATATGCCTCCAAGTGGGGGGTCGTCTTATACGCCAGGTACACTTCAGATAGACTGCCCATAGTGCTTGCCCCGTGCCATAGTGGCCTCCCGATGCCCGCCCACTTCATTCCACATACCGTTCAGGCATCAGCAGCGCTGCTGGGTGTACGCTCGGCTGTTATGCGATTTTGCTGTTATGCGATTTTACCACACTCGCAAAATCGCACACAGCCGACCATACACCCAGTATGATAGCGCAAAATCACGAATCGCGATACCATACTGGGTGTATGGTTGGCTGTGTGCGATTTTGCGAGTGTGGTAAATTCGGGTTACCGTATATTTCTTTACATATGCATTGAAGATTCGCGATTTTGCGCTATCATGGTGCCTGTTAGAATGTTGAAGAGCTCGCACTTGCGCACTAGTGAGGTCCCAGGGAGATGCTGATGCAAGGGTGGACCAGACTGCTATAGTGACAGGGCGGGCAAACAGGGAGCAGGGACCAATCAAATCAGGCTTTGTATACAGCCAACAGCCAACCACAATACTGCCCCATTGTACAGTACAGCATAGAAAATGTCGACCAGTCAAACCCCTATCATCCCTATCATGGCACCAAGATGTCGTTGATGAACTTTTAATATCAGATGATGAAGAGGAGTTTGAAGGCTTTTATAAATTAAAATGTTAAAATCAAATCTGATATTGTTTTACCTTTTATTTGGTGTGTGGAAGGTGTGCGGAAGAGGGGGTAGTCTTATACGGCGAGTATATAACAAACTCTATTTTGAGTGGAAATGTTAGGGGGTCGTCTTATACGCCCAGTCGTCTTATACACCGGCAAATACGGTAAGTCTTCTGATCCATGAACCTGGGATGGTCTTTCATCATCATTCTTTACACAATGTTTTATAGCTTTCAATATTTGCATGTCTAAGTACTTTATTCTTTTTTATACTATTGTAAATGGAATTGTTTTCCCTAAGTTCATTTTGGGATTGTTCATTGCAAGTGAGTAAGAATACACCTGGTTTTTGTACAATGATCTTGTATCCCATAACCCTACTGAACTCATTTATTAGTGGAATCTTTAAGTTTTCGAGTGGAGTCCTTAAGTTTTCTATATAAAAGTTTATGTCATCTGCAACAGATAGTTTTATAGATAGTTTTACTTCTTCCTTTCCATAATCTGGATGCCTTTTATTCTTTTTCTTGCCTAGTTGTCTTGGCTAGAACTTTTATGACAATGTTGAATAGAAGTAGTGAGAATGGACAGGCTTGATGTTAACTGTGGGGTTTTGTAGAATGCCCTTTATCAGGCGGACAAAGCTCATTACACTCAGTCTGATGAGCATTGTTGTGAAAAGGTATTGGATTTTGTCAAATATTTGTTTTACATCTACTGAGATGACCATGAGCTTTTAAAAAATATTTGATGATGTTGTTCTATGGATGTGGTATATTAATTGAATTCTTAATGTTAAACCAACCCTGCATTGCTAGGGTAAAATCCCAGTTAGCCATGGTTATAATTCTTCTTAATATATGCTAGTTTTTGGTGTGCTCGTTTTTTTTGTTAAAGATTTTTGTGTCCGTATCTGTTAGAGATACCAGTCTGCAGTTCTTTCTTGTGATGTTTACCTTTGACAGTAGGGTAATATTGGCATAATAGAACGAGTTGAGAAGTGTTCCCTCTTCTTCTAATTTTTTAACAAGTTTGTGAAAAACTGGTATTGGTTCTTCTTTAAATGTTTGGTGGAGTTCACTGGTAAAACCATCCTGGCCTGGGCTTTATTTTTTTTCCTGGATAGTTTTTTGATTATTAAATTCAATCTCTTTATTAGTTTTAGGTTTATTCATTTTGCCTTTTTTTCTTAAGTCAGTTTCAGTAGTTAGTGTCTCCCTAGAAATTATCCATTTCATGTAAATTATCTAATTTATTGGCATATAATTGTTCAGTGTTTCTTTGAGTTTTCTCTTTTTTCTTGGTCCGTATAAATGATTCTCAAATTCGCTGTTCTTTCTGAAGAACCAGCTATTGGTTCCATTGGTTCTTTTCTTTAATTAACTTCACTCATTAATTTCCTCTCTTATCTTTATTATTTCCATTCATCTTCTTCTTTTAGGTTTAGTTTGCTCTTCTTTTTATATTGTCTCAAGGTAGATTAGGTTATTGATTTGAAATCTTTCTTGATATATGCATTTATAGCTATAAACTTATCTCTAAGCATTACTTTAACAGCAGTGGTTCTCAACCTTCCTAATGCCGTGACACTTTAATACAGTTCCTCATGTTGTGGTGACCCGAACCATAAAATTATTTTCGTTGCTACTTCATAACTATAATTTTGCTACTGTTATGAATCATAATGTAAATATCTGATATGCAGGATGTATTTTCATTGTTACAAATTGAACATTATTAAAGCATAGTGATTAATCACAAAAACAATATGCAATTATATATGTGTTTTCTGATTGTGTTAGGCGACCCCTGTGAAAGGGTCATTAGACCCCCAAAGGGGTCGCGACCTACAAGTTGAGAATGCTGCTTTAACAGTATCCCATAAGTTTTGGTATGTTGTTTTCCTTTTTATTCATGTCAAAGTTTCTGATTTCCCTATTAATTTCTTAGTTTCTTCTTTGGTAATTAACTTATTGGTTATTTAGAGTTTTTTAATTTCCACATATTTGTGAGTTTCCACATTTTTTCCTTGCTATTGAATTTTAATTCCATTCCACTATGGTCAGAGGCATGATTTGAATTATTTTAATCCTTCTAATAAAATGTGTTTGTTTTATGGCCCAGTATATGTTGCATTCTAGAGGCAGTTCCATTGAGAAGAATGTATATTCTACTATTGTTGGGTGAAGTGTTCTATATACACAGAGAGAACTGGTATATAGAATTATTTTCCTTCCTTGTTGATCATTTGTGTAGTTGTTCTATCAAACCTATTCTTTTTTTCATAGCACTTCTAACCTTCTAATATGTCATATGCTTTGCTTATTGTTTAGGCTCAATTTATTGCCTGGTAACTCCATCATAATGTAACATCCATGGCAGGAGGGTCCTTTGTTTTCTATCACAAATATATTCTACAGTTATATGCCTAGATGGCACTTAGCACACAACTCATTCTCAATAATATTTGTTACATCAACGAATAAATAAAGCTCTAAGTCACTGCTAGGCACAAAGTAAAAATTGAAGACATGACAGTTGTTGCTATTATTACTAATAACATAAAGTTGTGCAGGTGTTTTTTGATGACTACACCAAACCATCCTTCTAAGCCATCCTTCTAAATAACCAATTAGCAAATACTTCTGAATTGGCTGATGGTGGTTTAAAATAGAAACAAAACTTTTCCTCTTATTGGTTTTTGTTTCCCAGGAATAGTGAGCAACAATGAAAAATAAATAAATTTAACAAATACAAAGAAAATATATCATGTGTACACACTGCACTAATAGTACAGATATTCTCGATAGTCCATTTACAATCACTGCCTCATGTGTATTTTATACAACCAAGAGACTTTAGGTTAGTGTACCTGAATAATAGATACATGGGTAATCATAGCAAACAGAAGTAGAAAAAAGAAGAAAAACCATTCTGAGACTTCTTAGGACTATAAGGATCCTAGTGATTTACCTGCAGGAAGATAATTTAACAATGATAAGGAATTGGCTCACAGGGAGAATGATTTCTATATTCATCAGTGAGCATTTGTGTGAGGATAATGGGATAAGACAGTAATTCACAAAAGAAACTGATGTGACCTATGGAATGGGTTACGATAAAGAAGAAAAGGATACATATTTTCAGGTCCAGCCTTACTCAGAGAAATCTAAAAAGTACAATTTAAGGACAGAGCTAAAGATGGAGCTTGTCAATTTTAACATGGAAAAACTACAACCAGAGTAGTGCGACACACAGATGAGCCACTGTAAACTTTTATTTTTAAACTTCCTTACTCTTAGCCATTCCAGACCATAGCTATAAAACAAATCTAAGTAAAGGACAACTTCATTTAAAAAAGAAAAGTCACAAACTTGAATAAGTAATTAGAAAGCAGCAATGTTAGAGTCAAGAAATGAACAACTTGATTTCTGCCCACCAGTATGGTACATATGTTTGATATTTTGCCTCAAGAAGATAAAGTCAAACTTTGTAACAAATAGCAAATATACAGAAATTTACCACTATTTCCCTCTTTAATTATTAACATTGAGACTCAATGCAGGAAAATGAGGGTAGGAAATGAAAAGCGGAAAAAAGACTTTTGAAGGAATTATTCAGAAAACAAAGAATCAGCAACTGTCACTCACTAAATCACCCCCTCAAGTTTCCCTCCCATCTCTGTCCCTTCTCTTCCTACCACATTTCTTAAGAGAGTTTTTGTATCAGCTTTCACATCCTTATGACAAAGTCTCTTTTTGCTGGCATGTAAACTAGCTTAGGACTCTATTCAAACTTTTGGGCGGGATGGCCTGTATTTGAAGGTATCAATCTCTCCTTTGCATGCCAACTTCACAGCTGGGTAGAAAATAGCAGACACAAAGAATCTGAGAGGTTAAGAGGGTGCCATAGAGACATTGACAATAATAACCTTCCCAGACATTAATGTTGTTCATGGTTTGCTGAAAAAGAGACATTTCGGGGGTGAGACACTGTAGTGACACAGGAGCCAGCTCAGAACTAGCCTGGTGTGATCATTCTTCAAGGTCAGCAGGTGAGGTGAATTATGTGAACCTTACTCTCTGTCACAGGAAACAAATTTTAGGCCAAACTCAAAGGGTGGTGACTTCTGCCCAGGTTCTAGTTTCATGTTTTCAAGCTATAAAAAGAGATTTTTAATTCTAAAACTAGGTTGTCGTTTTTGTAAAGAACACTTAAGCAATGAATAACCTATGAAACAATAATTTGTGATAATTTATAGCAAAGTGCCCCCAGCTACTGGTCACATGGATCTGTAGACTTGAATAAGTTTGAGTAAAGCAGCCATAATCGAGTTAGAATTCATCGAGTGGAACTGAACCACCTCATTGGGCTAGACAATCCCTGCCCTGTTAAGAAACTCAGGATTATATTAGGTATATCGTCGATACCTGCAAATGTGCTGTCACCATGTTCCTGAAAGTATTTGGTGGCAATGAAGACTCTGAAACAGTTATAGGACAAAATACAGAGTTCTGCCCAACCTGGAAGCTGTAACTTGTTGGTAGGAAAGGCTGGCCTGGCTAAAACAGGTCTGAGTTCTTTAACCCTGACAGTATCCTCAGGTTGGCTCCTCCCAAACAGGGGATTCTATCCTCAACCTTTAATTTTTATAAATCTGCTCCTTATATTAAAATCTCAAATGCTTAACCATTTGAAATTCCAATCCACAAGTGTGAATTGGAAAAACATGAGAAGGACCAACAGTATGTTTGAGGAGCTAAGAAACAGTATGTGAGAAGACAGAAGGGATAAAAGAAGGAAAGTGAAGTCAAGGGTCACACTGGGCCATGATTTAAACACTCTAAATTGAACTCAATTAGCTTTTTCTCCATGACCCTATGTCATTTGAAAATTACTTATTTTGCAGAGCACTCTTGACTTCTGACACTTCTGTAGAAAGTGCTTCATACATTAACAGTATACTTAAAATAATGTGTCAAAAGAAATCCTTTGAGAGGTTACAATTAAATTTAGACTTATAATTTAAAGCTTTCATTAGAATATATACACGTGACTATGAGACAGAAACTAGAAAACATGCAGGAATGGGCTGCTTCAGCTGAGCCGCACCAAGCCAGGCAGATTATAATTTGCTCTTAGAAACAAAAGGAAATTCTATTCCTAAGTCACTGTGCTCTGCCTAGTATAACATACCCTGAGCCCTGCTGGAGAAGGTGACATTTCGCTATTTTCATTCTTTTTTTGTTTTAGAGTTTCTGATAAGACCTATTATACAGACATAAGTGACAGCGCAGAGAGA
The DNA here is from genome assembly GCF_000327345.1 of Myotis davidii. Lineage (NCBI taxonomy): Eukaryota > Metazoa > Chordata > Mammalia > Chiroptera > Vespertilionidae > Myotis > Myotis davidii. Next base: position 399,445 of record NW_006288952.1, on the reverse strand, counting down.
GTGGAGGGGACGGTGAGAAAAGGGAAGAGACTACTTGGAAATAGATATAAACAAGGAGACACTGGGAAAACAGAAGTGCAGACCCAAGCAGGTACTATGATTCTGAGTTGTATAACTGTATAAATGTACCCACAATCATTTCCTCTAGAAATTACGTTTCAGAAAAATTCTACACAATTCCTATAACCTGGAGTAGCTAAATAAGTACCTACTATGAGGTAGAAAGAAAAATAATGAATGT
>NW_006288952.1:381268-399174 GCF_000327345.1 Myotis davidii | reverse complement strand
GTAGGGAAAATAAAATATAGACAAATGGTGAATTGTTGGAAGAATGAGGTTTCCTATGAAGACATGCTCTTACTCATGCACTAATGACCTCATACCCAAGTTTCTGCTTTGAGAATTCATTAAGAAAAGGTGCAAAGGATCTAGAGTTTAAGAAAACAATCTCTTCTCTCCTCTAAAGATCAGGCAATTACAGCACAGCTGGTATGTTAATTTCATTAATAAGTTGTAGATAGTACATTGGTGCTGCTAATGCCAAATTTTAATCAGTCACAAATACCATAATAAAATAGAGAATCAATTATTTAATTTCTGCTTTATTATAATTGCATTTTTTCTCCATGAGTTGTTATGCTAAGCAAAATCTTAAAAGACTTCCCAGCTACATAATTACTAATATTCTGTGTAAGACCAGTGACTTTGTGGTTTAACAGAAGAGTTAAAGAATGATGTTGTATGAAGTATAATCCAAACCTCTAAAAAGCTATTTCACATAAAAAGAAATACTGTTAATCTTAGTTGGGAGAGAAAAAATATACAACAGACAAGTAAGAGAAGGTTGCAAGAAAACAGATCTCAACTTCAGGGAAAAATAAATCTATTGTTACATTTCCTGATAGGTAATCGGCCATTTTCAGAGTTCTAAAATTAATGTCTCAAACCACAACAAGCAGAGGAAGAGAGTTCATCCTGCACATCAATCAATTAAGTTCAACTTTATCCGCTTGTAAGATATTTATTTATCAGCGACTTTAGATCCAAGAATTATGGGAGCTCAAGATACCTGGCATCTTTGGACTCATGGACTACTGTGCCTATTCCTAAATCTCTAGAGCACAAAGACTGTCATTGCATAGACAATCTATCGTTACAGTGCTCAGTTGCTTACCTGTCAATAAGGCTACTTGATTTCTTTCCTACCTATCTTGGAATATTGGTGATACATCCCTATTATATTTTCCCAGAAGAGCAAACTTGGTGATGCAACATTTCTTTTTGAGTTCTTTATCCACTAGACTTTGTTTTTATAAACCACAGAGGAAAACTAAGCTAAACTCTCTTTTATGTTCCTCTGTGCCTTTAATCATGAAGGGAGAATTTTCTTCAGCCTTTCAGAGCCATTTTAAGATATAGATCTCAAAGAGATCCTCCTCAGTTATATTAATACCAGTACACAAAGGGGTTTTAGGTACTGAGGGATAGAGGTTCAGATTTCTTCAGAGAAGAAACCATAATCTTCTCTATACATACACCTTATATATCCTTTCAAAAACCATGAAATTGTATTACCTCCTTAATTTATCTTTGATCATTATCATGATTGCAAAAATTTAGTAAGATTTACATAAAGATATATATCATATCATAACCATCTATCCATCTGAAATCCACAAAAGAAGGGAATTAACCGAATTTGACATAAAGCAGGCAACAGGCAGCCACTTCTGCAGGGTGATTACAGGAACTCTTCCATCAAACCCTGCTCGGAATCTAATCCTGAAAGCAACACGGCCCAGCCACGCCAGGTCTTCATCCCTCCATTCAGGGTCTTACAGGAGAGCTAACTGAATGAAGTCTCACATCCGTGTGGAAAAACACAGGTACATTTCCCCACCAATCTTTAGATCTAAAGTAATGTTAGAAGACATGTTTCTCAAGCTGAGCAACACTGTTATTTTGGGTAGGACAATCCTTCTTTGTGCTTGAATATCCCTGGCAGGTTAGGATGTTTAGCACCTGAGCCCCTGCCCAAATATAACAGTGGTCCTAGGTGTTGAGACCACTGAGAACGCCCACATTCTCCAAAGGCCCCTTTGGAACTACAATGTCCCCTTTGATGAATGCTGACATCCACCCGCGTTGTGGTAATTTTTAAAGCTTCCCTGATATACATAGGGGAGAATCTGATGGTCTTGAAAATAAATATGCTGAACAAAGCATTTTTCTAAATTTAACAAAACAAATAAAAAATATCACCAGAGTATTACAGGGAAATTTTATTTTCATTGGTTCATGCTGCCAGTAAAGAGTGAAGTCTGCTTATTAAGCAAATGGAATGATTTCATAGTCTCACAGTCCAACTTGTTGCAAACACAGGGAACAGAAGACTTAGACTCAGCAGCTTTTTGCTCAAGAAAAGTTCTGCCTTTCCAAATTAGAATGCTGGAGAGTAGAAAGTCAAAGACCACATGGAACACTTTCAAAAACCTACACACCTGTAAGGGCCAATGTATAGGCAGAGAGGCCAAAGAACAGAGGCTGAGGAGAAGTAGGAAGGGAGGAAGGGAGAAAGAAGGGAGGTAGGAACCAAGATCATCGCTACCACCTCAACCAAGGTGCAGTTACATCTAAGGGGACTTGCAGCAGCTCAGAAGAGGGTTCAGGGAGATTCTGACTACGCTGCAGGAAGGCAGAGCACACATCTAACCTTTGCTGGTTTTAGTCGGTTCTGAGGACATGCTTCCAGTCTTCTTCTTTTTTCTTGGGACAGGTACACATTTCCGGTCAAATGTAACAGGACTATATTGAGGGAGGCTGTTGAATTTTTTTTCAAATTCTTCATCCAGCTTTGCTGAGCTAATAAAAGAGAAGGGATATAATGACTTGGCACATGATATAAATATTTAAACAGAAAGCAGTACAATATGTATTTTAAGGTATTTCTTTTGAAAACAGGGTGCCTGAGAATTGGTAATAAATTCTATGCAAGGAAAAAAACCATGCTTTCAGAAAAGCTTGAAAAGATTTAGCAACACAGTTTTCTTGGTAAACTCACAGGACAGGTTATCATATTATCTTGGAAAAGCTGAAACATTATTTAAAATATCAAATATTTTGAAGTGGAGAATTTGCCATTCTCTCCATTGGCATGGGGAGTTTTCATTAAGTTCAATACAAAGCATATTCCATCCAGACAAGTATCTCATTCTAAAGATATATATATATATATATGGAAGCTTTTTGGTAATATGGTATATTGGTTAATTTTGTAAGACTTTTATTTAAAACTAGCAGCCCTGCACATGAATCTATTTGCTACCCTCCTGTAGCTCTCCACCCATTGCCCTCCTGTAGCTCCCCTCTAACCCCCCTCCATAGCTTGTTGCCTTGCTCTCTCCTGTAGCTCTCCACCTCTCACTTGCTTGCTGCCCTGCCCCATCCTGTAGCTCTCTGCCACCTGCTTGTAGCCAGTAAGTCGATGCCGTGCTTCTGTAGCTCCCTCCTCTCCCCTCCCCCTCCATAGCTTGCTATCCTGCCCCCTCCTATAGCTCTCCACAGCCCACTTGTACCTCGCTGGCCCACCCTCCTGCTGATCTGTGATCTGGTCATGACATGCTTGGTCATGACGCCTCAGGGTGTAATGGCTAATTAGCATATTCCTCTCTTACTATATAGGATATTTACTGACAAGTACTTTAAACCATATACACACAAAGAAAACACAAACACATAATTTGAACATTAGGAAATCATTCTGGAGAGCTGGCCAGCATGAGGATAACACATGCAGTGAGAAAAGTGAAGCCAGTTTTCGATGGACACACTGGCGGAAAGGCAGCACTGCTCTAACAGCATGATGACTGCAGAAAGGCCACCAGCCAAGTTGGGAAATCCTTGGGCTGCTTCTGACTGTCTGCAAGGCCTCCCCGACCCCAGCAATGGCAGCATGCCTGCTGGGCCCTAGCCTGGCTGCTGTCTTTCACCGACAGTGAGACTTATTAACTAAGACGCAGCCCAGACAGGAGAAGCTGCAGGAGAATCTCTGTGCTCGGTGGATGGGAAGTGGAAGGCGTCCTCGGGAGAGAGCAGCTTGGAGCAGCCAACTTACCAGAAGGCTACTACCTATGAGATGTACATGAGCCGTGTCCACCTAAAACTGTTCTCAGCTTTGGAGGAATGTACAAGAACTGGGGCGCAGAGATAAGACAGGCAGATAACTATCAGAACTGTCAACAGAAAAAGGCACTACTACCAAGTTCTAATCAAAGCTGCAAAGGGTGGTTGGTGGGGGTGACGTTTCTCTCTTACTAAAATCATCTTTTCATGCTCAGTTAAAAGAAAATGTTTATTCTAATGGAAAATCAGATACTGTCTGGTTACTAATTAGATGTATCCGAAAGCTATCTGTAAGATGTGAATTTTTCAGATACTCTGAATAAGCAAGACAAAACTATGAAACGTGAGATATAATCCCTAAGGTCTCTTGGGATTCTTTTTTCTTTTTTCAACTAGAATAATCACCTCTGTTTTTCTTGGATAAGTCTATAAAATTAGAACTGCCAATACTGAGTGAATTTTTCTTGGCTACAGTTAACTAAGCAGGTAGCACATTTTCTGAGATAAAAAGGTTTAAAATGCTCATTTAGAAATCTCAGGTAAGACTGACAGGAAGTGGCATTTCTCACTGCTCATGCACTATGTTGGTGTGTTCTTAACAAGGGAAACCCAGATAGTCTGATTCTGACAGGCCATTATTTAGAGGAGAGAGAGAGGAGGAAAGATCAGAAGTTTACCGTTGATTGAAGCCTGTAGGAAACCACACTCCCAGTTATCTATATGTGGCTTCCTTAGAAATGACTTAAACAAACAAAACAAAAAACCCAACCCACACAGCAATCTCTTTGTAGGGATAGATTTTCAAAAGATTGTTGCACTTTTCTTATTCCTCAAAGAGGACTGGCGAGAACATCTCTCTCAGAGCCTTGGCAGTACCTAACAGGAGCATCAGAGAACCTTCCGCTGGGGAACCTGCAAGCCTACTGTGTCCCCTAGGACTTCACTGTTTGCAATGCGAGCGCTCCTCTCATGCTGGGTAGTCACACAGAGCACTGGTAATTCCAGGAGTTACAAAGCACTGGCCCTGATGCTCAGTGTCACTTTAGGAAATACTTCATTTGAAAAATATTATTTGACAATGACAAACATGAAGATTTTGTGTCATTGTTGAAGCATAATGTAAGCAAAACTAATTTGAACTATTCTGGACTTTAAAAATATTAGAAAGGAAATATATAAAATTATACATATATTGTGTCAATATAAATAATCTTAAGGAATCATCGTCATGAGAAATAATTTCCACTCTCACTCTCTGTGATGACCTAGAGCCTTAGAATTAACCAGGCTTTGAAGCACTGAAACATCCAAGGAAAAAATATGTTGTTCCACAAACAGAAATGCAAATATTTATGAATAAACCAAATTCAATATTCCCAATGCATAAAATCTGCATACCTTTAAACACATTTATGAACAAATATGGAAAATATAAAAATGTATTTATTTCTGCTCAGTGTATTCTTTTCAAATTGGACTAAGAGAAATCTCAAAGGTTTTTTCAAAACAGTACAACTGAATATTCAGATGCTTTCTCGCTAATATAAAGTATTGGGTACCACAACTTAACTTGCAAAATGCTTTATATTAAGATTGGTATTAGAGTCTTTGGTATAACATAAAGATGAAATAATTCTTAATCATTTTATCTTGATGTATGCTACTGCTTGACACAGCACTTCAATATATAATTAATTACTGAATATTCTCTGTACCAGAGAGAATATTCAATCTATTATTTTTATTTACAGCATAGAAATATGGTTTCAACAAAATAAGATTAGAAGTAGAAACTTAATTTTATTTACCTTATATTTTCAGCTGTGATTTTTATTTTTGCAAACATATGGACATGCCTAGAAATACTAAGTAAAGCACATACAGTATGTAAAATGTAGACATACTTATATACTATCCACTGTAAACCTCAGATGGGAAAATGTGTCCTGGTGATATTAAAGGACTTACAATGTCACACTACTAATACATGGTGGACCCCAATTCACACTCAGGCCTACGTCTGAGACTTTAAGTGCGAATGACACTGTCTCTTACAACCGTGTTAACAGCAGGTTTGGATACACATGATCCGTTTCCCTTGTGTGTTTATTAAGCACTGAATGAATACTCCAGGAATAAGCAGTTAGAGATTTATGCTTGCCTTGAAAATCCTACCACACTTGGGGCTGTGTAGTGTAGCAGCCTATGCTCACAGACACTCACCCAAGGAGAGAGTCTTCCTTTGGCTTTGTCTTCTTGAACTTCTTGCTCCCACTGGTCCCACTTGGGCTAAATGAAGAGTTTCCTTTTCCTGAGCTTCGTTTCCCTAATGAAATTCAAGAGAAAGGATGTGCTCGGTATATTGGGATGGGAGGGAGATCAACTTAGTTGATTCAAAAGTGACCTCTTGACCTCTGGTATCATGGGCCTGATGGTATTAGTAAATATTCAGAGACTCAAAGTGATTCATGATGGACTACCCTCAACAAAAGAACATGCACAAGAGTGACTCACAACCTCTGAAGTAAATTTTCTTGTTGTAACTCAACAGCTATTGTGTGACTCCAGAGCAGAACACCGACTGCTAACTTTTCCATTAGAGAATCACCTGAGAGTATGGGAGTCCTTTGCTGGTGGGCACTACTAATTCTCATTCACCAACATTTATTGGAATGGCATCCCTGGAGAACTATGTACTCCCAAGGATCTTCATTCAGGGCTTGCTAGACCTCATATTCACACATTTCTAATTGAAATCTAGCTTGGCCAAAGGTAATCCCCTAGCCAGACACCATATTTTAAAATAGATGAATTTATATGAAACACTATGGAATAAAGGTAGATACATTAACTGGCTTCTGGATGCTGTTATGTTTTAAAGAACCTTCACTTCAATTATAGTTTTAACTAATGGAGAGGACTAGTTAAGTCATTTGCTCCTGGATCCTTCAGGTCAAGATTCTGCCAAACTATCGCTTGACTCAGGAAATTCTTTCCATCAGTGTTAGAAAACAGACAAAGAGCTCCTGACATGCAATACTGATCCTTCAAACCAAACACTGAGCCTATCCCAGTAAAAAAGAAAGGAAGGGTTGAATTACTTTAAACACTTATATCCTGAAGACACTCTTCTCAATGGGCTGGGAAACATGTAAAATGACAAATGTATGCCATCTATAAACCATTAAGAACTGTACAAATGTAAAATATCATTTTGATACCATATTGTTCTTTCTGGTGGTTCTTTTCACTAGGTCTAAATAAGAAATTCTGCTAGGCTTTCATAATCTTTTCAGATTTGTAGAAGTCACTTACCTCTGTCAACATTAGCTCTCAGAGAGGTGAGCATGCCCTCAGACACCAGGGTTTTATAAAGAGCACCTTTGCAAGACCTCTCGGATTTCCGGGAGCCACAAGTCTCTATTTTTCTGTGACACTCACTGTCCTCAGGCTTGGCCTGTCCTGATAAGCTGGGTGGTAATACGTCCTCTGTGGGGGTCAATGGTTCTGCTTTTATACCCTCCGGCACCTCACCAGAAATGTTCTTGCTGGCAGAAATACTGATGAAATCTGGAGGTCTTGACTCTTTGGTGATGTCTGAGGATTTCTCCTTTGACATTTTCTTCTCTCTTGATTTCACTTTTTTCTTTGGTGGCTTGGCATCCAAAACGTTTCCCTTGCCACTTGAGGATGTACGTGCCTTCTTGCGAGGGGTTTCTCCAAGTTTCTCAATGCCCCAGTCTCCCTTTGCGACAGCTTCAATGGTGTATATGACACTCTCGATGTCAGACTCTGAGGACTGCCTCTTTTTGCAAGTCTTCTTGGGTGTGGATTTATCATTTCCATGTCGATCCATTTTGCTTTTCTTCTTTTTCTTTTTTAGCTTCTCTGGCTTGTTTAATGCTGTGGGGTCCTCAATGATCATAATCCCGTGAGGATGGCACATATGATCCTTTCTACTGGGAACATCACTTATTATTATCTTGCTACTGGCAGAGTAAGAAAAATCAGAGAAATGACTATACTTTTGATCTTTGTCTAATTCTTCCTTTTTAATTTCTTTGGGATCTTCCATTTTTATAGCCATTATATCATCCATTTGCAGCTCCTCAAAATTTCTTAATTCCTTAGAATCTTTTACATTTTCCTTAAAAGATTTTTCAAATTCTGCTGCCTTCTGTAATCTGGCTTCATCTGTTTTCTCCATTTTTATCTCTCTTTCTTCCTTCCCCTTCTCCAATTCTTTAATTCTTCCGCCATCTGATTCTTTTGTTTTTATTAGCTTGGATTCTTCTATTTTCACCCCCTCTGATGCCAGGCACATCTGAACAGTTAAACCAAAATTGGGAGAACAAGGCACAAAAAATCCTTATTATTCCATACTTGAAATTAGCTTGAACTTTTAAATTATTGTCCCCTTTAAAAAATACTCAAAACAAACTTCAAATTTGACAATAATCAGTCTATTTCTGCCAAACTAACTTAAATGATTCAAATTAATAAAATATTTTAGGCATTGTGATGCATTCATTAAACTCTAGATAAGCATATACCTGAATTCTCATTTTCCAGCTTCCTGGAAGCTTTTCTTAAGAAAACAAGATTTGGTAAAAGGAGAATGGGATCCAGAGTTGAAAGACCTGAGTTTGAGTCTTAGTTCTGCTACTTGCTACCTTTGTAGCTGGAACGAGTCATTTCACTCCTTACTCCTCTGTTGCCTTTGTAAAATAAAAATAGTTTGTTTCAGAGGATTCTGTGAGGTGTAACGGTGATGATAATAAGAATTGCACTTATGGCAGCACTTAACAAATCCCCAAACTCTGGCCCAATGTTTGCCTTTTCTTCTTTCTTGGGGAAATGAGAAAAATAGCGACAATTTCTACCTATCCACTTGCAATTAAAAATAAGATAATGCTGATCACTTGAAGATTACCAAAGCCCTGAAAACTAAGTGATGGTGGCTTTTGTTTTGTTTTTTCAACTTATTTGGTGGCAAACTTGATCTCATCCAAATTTACTTGGCTGCAAATTCTGACCAGAACTAATGTAAAACTGCTTAACATCTTAATTTATTTCACTTAACGTGACTATTCATATGCTTTTGGTATCAGAATCTTCATGCATTTGAATATGCACTGGGAGAATTAACTGAAAAATGTAAAATACATACACTATATCACCATTTTCCTAAAATCTGAAAAACTTGGAATGTCAAGAAATTTGGCAGCAATTTGGTTAAGTTTTTAAACTCCCCAAATTTTACATATATAACATTAAAGGAAAAAACATGCTGATTAGAGCAAGGGCAACACAGGAATTATTGAACATTACTCTTTTTATCTACTTTGCATTAGTAACATAAAGGAAAAAGAATATTGTGGCTTGTTGAGGCCCCAAATTAAGCCTATGAGTGGGAAACTGATCCATTTTAAAAGAAATATCACCATTATATTAAGTGGCAAGTTGTCAGAGAATGTTAACATCTATAAAGTTCATTTTTCAAATTTGAATTTTTAAATGGATACTACTCTGAATTAAATATCAGATGCTCTTTAACTTCATTTTTTTCCCCCCTTAGTACTTTCAATGTCCTTCAAATTCTGCCATGAGAATTATGTTATGATTAATAAGTCTGGGGAGAAATTGGAGAAGGGGTGGAGGTTGGGGCAGACAGTGCAAGTTTTTTAAAAAAATGAACTCGACAAGAGTACTCAGCCCTGGATCATTCACAGGGAAGATCTGAACTATCATGGGTTCACAATGAAACTTTTTCAGGAAATCAAGTCAGTTAACTTTTAGACCTCAGCAAGTAGTTATGAAGACTAAGAACTTCCCTTTATTAAACTAACCAGAAATAAGGTCAAAGCAAAATGTTATCTTAAGTGAATTCTGAAACACCAATACATTTAATCTTCCCTGCATGTTTTACTCTCATGAGAGCTTTGCTATTTTTTTTTGTTTTTTTCCTGCATAAATTTTGAAATAATTTTTATTTTCCTTCCTCAATTATCTTAGATCTTCAAGAATATAACTATCCCAGTGTGGGGAGAAAGACTGTACTAGTTCTTGAAAAAAGATTAGAAAGGCATGCTCAAGGTAAATTTTATGTTTTTTCAATTACTTTCACGCTGATGGCCTCTAATAAGTCATCTCAGGGACCTTTCAGCATATAGGTTTTTACAGTGATATGCCAACAGTTTGCATTTGCACAAGTTCATCCTATCAAACCTAATAATACTTTGCAAACACTATTCTCTGCTTCAATATATTTCAAAATGATTCTCCTCATTACCCCTGATAGGGATGAAATTGAACAAATGCAGACATTCACTCTGGGGACATATTCTGGGTAATAATGTAGTATTTCTTGTGAAGTTAATTACACTGAGCACTAGTCACGCTTTACTTCCTTGTTTCAGGCTCTTGAAAGTCCCCGCCCCTCCCTCTCTCACACACACAAATAGAGTATGTTAATCCTAAATTATAAGAAAAACAATTATGTTCCTAGAAGTGAAACTACAAAAATAAAACAACTCCTAGTCAAAACTACAAACCACAAATCTCACTAACCCAAAAAACCCCAAACAAACAAGTTGGATAGAGTTGGGTGCCACTCTAGAAGTTATTTAATTTAACATGCTTCCCAATGTAGGAATTCATTTCACTATTATATTCCTATAGTTACCCAGATTTTGCACAAAAGCAATGACTATAGGAGATGGTCTGTTTGAAATTTTTAAAATATCGAGCAAAAACCCTCTCATGCCTTGTCATGCCCCGAAGCCACTTAATTTAATCCACTCCTCTCATATGAGTTTCAAATCTTGGAAGACAGACTTTATTTCCCACAAGTCTGTTGTTCTAGCATAATGTCCCAGGTTCCCTTTACTGTTCATCACAGGTAAAAAAAGCCTTCTGACCTTTCAAAGGGAAGCTAGATGCAGGATGGTGTCCTGAAGTGAGAATGGGCTTTATTGTAATTAGCTGGGTTTCTGACCAAGCACCAGACCTTGCTTGCCTAAGGCCAAACAGTGAGCTAGTATCTTAGACTTGAACCCATATGAGAAAATAAAGCGTGAGAAATGGGGTAAGAGTATGTCCTACACTGACTGTTGTGAGGCAAAGGTGAATAGATGTATGCGCATACAATTTGTAAATTACATAAAGCTTTACACAGTTTGGGGAACATTGATGCTTCAGTTTAGCAATATCTTTCTTAGAGTAAGTTTCTACCCTTCCTGTATTGCTTTTTGAAGAGAAGTAGAACTATTTACCAGTTGACAGGGACAATAATCTTCCAGTGGGGCCCTAAGACAAGTTCCCCCAACCCCTCTTTTAAACACAGGTCACACTTCTGGCTTGTGGTCAATTAAATACTGGATTTCTTTACCAACATAATATGCTGGGAAACTTGGCCTCTCCTATACTACTTCTTTATATTTTTTTGTACCTAGATGCAAGGTATTCTATTTTCCTTAAAAAGTTTATCCTTTTACAACTTGAATTAAATTGGCTATCAGCTGTGTGTTACGGACACATTTGATATAAGCTGCTTTGTATCTTCGTCCAGATCTTTGGCAATAATGTTGAGTAGGGCATGGCCAAGGACAGAGCCTCTGGCAAACCTCTAGAGCCCTTTCAGCAGCTGCCTTGACATTAATAAATGCTAGCAATCCAAGAATTTATTGTCCAGTCTAAATCCCCCCTATTTTGTTCACAAGGACATAAGATTATCTATCAAAAGTCTTCCTGAAATCTGGATATAATATGTCAATAGCATTCTCTTAGCCTATTTTATAATCATACCAAACAGAAAATGAAAATGTGCACTAGTCAGAGTCTAAATAGGAAAAGAGAAACAATTTAAGTGTATCTAGCCAAGGGAATTTAATGCAGGGAATAAGTTGGTTACACAGGTCATGAAGAACTGAGACACCCAGATAAGTAGTGTGAGGCAACCCAGGGAGTAGCTACAGCAGAAAGCACAGTGGGTTCAAAGGAGGGAAGAAATGCTACTGAAGCCCAGGGGCGGGTTCCAGTAGAAGATGGAACTGTAGTGGGGCTGTCTGGAGAGAGCTGGATGCATAAAAGAGAGGCTGCCTTTGCTGTACCACCAGCCCTCCTCATTCCTTCTTTTCATAGTGCGGCCTCTCTTTTCCTCCCCTGCCCCAATCTCCCTCCAGTGTCTCTCACAAGCTGAACCCAGCTAGGAATCAGGGGACACAGGAGTCCAGGAAAGGCAGTCGACAGCCAACTGGGATATAAGCTAGCGCACAGGACAGACAGACTCTGGGCTAGCACATTTGACAATGAAATAATTCAGGGAGACTTCGATAATTTCCCGTTTCTATCTCCTTTTCTATGAGTTTAAACATTATAAGAATCTAGTGGCCTGGTGCATGAAATTCGTGCACATTAAAAGGGGATTAATTAGAGGAAATATTTTAATATTGCTATTTGTCCTTTCTTTATAAGAGTCAGAGATGAAAGAAAATTAGTAAAATGTATATGAAAATCTTCCTCCTGTCAGTGTCTGGGGTGCACCACAGGACCCAGAGTTTAGTCCCCACCCACCCACGTGTGCCTAGACATCACACAAGACCCAGACCCGGCTGGCCCCCCCCCCACTGGGCTAGATCCATACCCGGCCAGTTGCACCCTAGTCAAAACCCACTGGGCAAGGGGCACAGCCTCAGGTCCCCTGGCCCGGGGCCGGGTGGGGGGGGGGGGCGTGCAGGCCGAGGTCTCCCGTCAAGCCCCGTTGGGCAGGGGACACGGCCTGAGTTCCCCGGCCTGACGCTGGGGTGAGGGGCATGCCTTGAGGTCCCTGTCAAGCCCCACTGGGCAGGGGGTGCAGCCTCAGGTACCCTGGCACTGGGGTGGGGAGCGCGGCCTGAGGTCCCTTGGTCCGGGGTGGGGGAAGCAGCCTGAGGTCCCCTGGCCCAGCACCAGGGTGGTTGGCGCAACTTGAGGTCCCCCGTCAAGCACACCGGGTGGGGGGCATGGCCTGAGGTTCCCCGGCCTGGTGCCAGGGTGGGGGGCGTGGCCTCAGGTCCACTAACAAACCCCGCCAGGAGGGGGGCCGCCTCAGGTCCCCCATCAAGCCCCGCTGGGCAGGGGGCACAGCCTCAGGTTCCCCAGCACTGGGGTGGGAGGCGCAACCTGAGGTTCCCCGGCCCAGGGTGGGAGAAGCAGCCTAAGGTCCCCTGTCAAGCCCCACGGAGGGTGGGGTGGGGCAGCCTAAGGTCCCTGATGATTGCTCGTTAAGGCTTGTTATGGGAACTTAGCCTCTGCTGTGGGCGCAGCCATCGTTGTGATGGAGTGATGGTCAATTTACATATTCCCTCTTTATTATATAGGATAATTTTCAAAAGTCTTTAGGAATTAATAGTCTATAAGTCTGTATGACATAAACAGAACCTGGGAATAGTTATGGATGCCATCACTCTTAGATATGAGCAAATTCTCTATTGAAAGTCAATCTCAAAAGGAAGGGATTCTAGCCCTAGCAAGTTTGGCTCAGTGGATTGAGCAACAGCTGTGGACTGAAGGGTCTCGGGTTCCATTCTGGTCAAGGGCAGATTCCTTGGCTGCAGGCTCAATCCCCAGCCCTGGTCTGAGCACATGTGGGAGGCAACCAATCAATGTATCTCTCTCACATCGATGTTTCTCTCTCTCTTTCCCCCTCCCTTCCATTCTCTCTCTAAAAATCAATGGGAAAATATCCTTGGATGAGGATTAACAAAACAAAACAAAAGGCAGGGTTTCTAGAGCCAGATTGCGTAAGATTGCAGACTGATTAACTCATTTTATCTAAATCTTTCTGTGCCTCTGTTTCCCAAACTATAAAACAAGACTGTTAGTAGTATTTGGTTTAGGAATATGGTGAAGTTCAAAGAGTTGCACATGTACAGTACTTAAATTAGTTCCTTGTATAAAACAAAAATGATATATTCTGACAATCATCTCTCTGGGGCCTTATGGCATATAGAGAAAATGTTGGCTATTATTATTATTACTAGTAATATTCATATTGGTAGCATTAATAGCACATCATGGCTCTGGCAGACTAACTGCTTCACTCTAATTGTTCATATAGGATTGAATGAGTCTAAAGTTGAAAAAAGAAACATATACAACAAAATTAGACTCAGGAAGACTTAAATCAGTTACCTTTCAAGAAGCAACTCTTATTAAACACACATTAAGCTCAGTTCTACTTTTGGGTACAAGCATCTCTACTTACATCTACTTTTGGGTGCATATATCAACACTTCAGTGGGACTTAAAGTGCGTACACACTACATTACAGAAAGATGCAAGGACGTGTGCACGGGTAAGCACATAGTGGGCACAAAAAACCATAAATCAATGTGAACTCAAATGAATAAAACTGCACTGTGGGAAGTACAAAATTAATGTCTGTTATTAATTAGTCAGGCTGACCTTAACAGAAGGTTGTTAATCAGGCCCCGAAACAGAACATGCCTTAGCAAATGACAATTTATTCTTCTATTATTATTTTAAATTGAACAATCACCTTCTTTTAAAGTGAGAATGTAAAATCATCTGCAGGGCACCTTCTGGGTGGATTCCCATGGCTGTATTCAGAGAAGTTAAAATGTTAATGTCTTAAATCAAATGCTGGGCACCAATACTTGGTACCTATTGTGTATTTCCTCGGGTACTACACTCTATTTTTATAAGGGTAACTCAGTGGGTACAAAATGTATCCTGTTCACCTTTGTATTATTCACCAAGAATACCCTAGTACCTGTCTTCAAAACAAATGCATTCAACAGATAACTGTGTTAAACTGCATGATTCATTAGTTCCAAAATAACGGATGAGTCTAAATGCTTTCTGATTCATACCAAGAAAGAGTTACTTTCTGAGACTATAAAAAAAACAAACAAACAGTGCTAATTGTGATCCTGCTACTGTTTGGCCTGGACTAGCAATCACACTGTCCTTGGCTATGCTTCACAAGAGCATCAGTGAAAATTAAACATGGAAATTTTAATTTTCACCTTGACAATACTTTAATTTTAACTCTGAAAAAGTGGTTTCTCACTGTTTTGTGTAATCAGAATGGCACATCAGTGATGTGCTAGAAGAAATGTAAATAAAAAAAATGTAACTCACTCCCTAAAGAAAAACAAAACTAGTATGTTGAAACCGAGGTCTTAACGATGTACACGTTGAATGGATATAGAAGACTACACTCTTAAAAATGACTGCAAAGAAAAAAATGCAACAGGAATATTGAAGGGGTCAGATAAAATGGAGGGGTTATGCTTTATGTTCTGCAGTTCAAGGAGGCTGTCATGTTCAGTTCAGGTAAGACCACATCTTAGGTTCAGGATTTGTTACTGGGGACTTGCTCTAAAGACATAATAAATTTGAGTCCATCAAGTCTTTATCTCATGGAATCAAAGACATTTTAAAGTGTATACCTTTCTTCAGAACTATCAATTCATTTATTTAATGTGCCTTTAAAAGACTTAGAGAAATGACCAGTAAAAAATAATCATGTGTATTAGACAAGTAATGCTACAGAAATAGAAACCCTTTAACTGGTATAAAGAAATGGGTACCATCCCATTTTATCTCGCTCTTAATTATATTTTGTCCTTCTTTGTCTATTATACAGGAACCAGCTAGACTTAAAAAAAAAAAAAAAAGGCAGTGTAAACAGACTCACTGACACTAATCAGGGAGTTTCAATTTCAAAACAAATGTCTTGCAGCCAAGGTATGTTTACAATCATTTCGCACCAGCTTATTACCTGCCAAACATGCAGACATAACCCAAGGATGGCTTTTGGCAGTGTTTTCCAAGATGTGCATTTCTCCTATAATTAAATGAAACCAGAATGTCTTTGCCATAGAAATACACGAGCTGATGGTTTCAAGGAATAAAGAATAGCACTGCTGCTAAAAAAAAATAATAATAATTTTCTTTATTATAAAAGGTAACTGGTCACAGACTAGTGGTCTAAGTGTCTCCCAACTCTAAAATCTGGGCATGTGAAATAGTTTATTATTTGGTTTGCTGAAATAATTGGGCCAGGAGAAATGGTGGTTTAAATGTTTCTCTTTACCCACTATTTCTTCAGAAACAATACCATTCCTGCAAACTTTAAATGCATCTACTAACAGAAGTCACTAGGTGCATTCCTGTATTCTAGCTCCTCCAAAAGTAAGCTGGTGCAACCTGGGTATGAAATGCACGGTTTTAGGAGTTTTCTAAAAATGACTCACATCTCTGCATAAAAACATGGGAAAAAACACATCACTTTAGATAAAAAGCCCCCTCAGATAAGTATTAGAATTCAGCTGTGTGATGACAGGGTAGGGGAAGCTGAGGCAGGAAGCCACATATTGAGGTCTGAGCTTCAGGAGTTACAACAGGATCGGAAGGATAATGTACATCCATAATATACGAGGACACAACACAAAACTTGAAGTCACCCCTCAGTCTAACACCACCTGTAATTGGTAATGGTGGGGAATGCTACTGTGACTGGAGGGATGGGATTTCCTAGTTTTATCAGTACAGTATATAATTTCTGTAATTTTATCATAATTCAGCTTTTCTTAAAGTAAGCCATAATTTTCCATAAGATCTAATTTTTACAGATACTAGAATAAACCTGTATGTAATTTGTTTTGAATTATAACTGGCTTCTGTAAGTTAGAATATAAGTAAAACCAAGGCGTTGAGACCTCTGAAAATGTCTCCATCCTTTTTATTAAACAGGATGAAGGACAACTTTTTCAATTCCCTTCATCCCAGCAGATCTATAATCTTTCTTTTTTATACACAAGGAGTGTATTTGGAGAGATCCAGCACCCTCCTTCTCCAACTCCACCCCAACACGTAACTAGTTTCATAAATTGGGGTAAAGAAGAAAGTACAACACAGTGGGTACCCTGGGCCAGACACAGCAGTGCTGTGGTGACCACTTTTACCTTTCTCCTGTGCTCAGGGGAACATTTGTCTCTGCTTTCCAAACTCAGCCACTTACCCTGCTGGCAATCCCTCTCTTGTTGACGTTTTTAGTAATGGATTTTCTCAGCTATCCCTCTCCACCTCAGCATCTTTCCTCTCTTCTTTTGTACTATTGGACTGTTCATCCACAAACACCCAGGCTCCCCTAACAGGTCAGGGTCAAACTTCGGAAAGCCATTCTTTTCCCCACACTCAGGCTGTGAAGTGCAGTCACCTTCGGCACTCCTTTTGCTTTGCCTCTCACATCAACGCAGTCATCCAACTGAGTCCCGTGCAGCTCCCCTGATGTCTGTTTCTGCCTCCTGTTCCTACCGCTAGCTCCCCTTCTCCAGCTTCCTGTCTTCTTCACACCTGGATTTCCCCGAGGCTATCTACTCCATTCCACACGCTCTGCCAAGTATCTCTCCAAGTGGTGCTTATATCACTGCATACCTTTGCCCCAAATATTCAATGGCTTCTCATTATGTTCACATAGAAATGTCTTTGCTTCACACTAAACACTCTCTCAATTCTGACTTGCAGCTGCACTCCGCCTTCCCTGCCCAAATCTCCTCCACTCCTGCCAGTCTGATTTACTTACCACCCACTGATCTCACACTTTCCTGCCTTTATCTCTTTGCTATCTCTCCCCATCTCTCCATTTAATTATGCACAAGTCACAATCTCTCCTGGGCACAGCTGGTCAGGTACAAAAGAGGAAGGTGAACAAGTAAAAGTGGATGCTACCAATGACTTTTAGCCCCAGAGTCAGGGCTCAGTAGGGAGAGGAGAGGATGGTCACATTTGCACAGCAAACACCTCTGCAAGGAGGCAGCTTATTAGTTCTGAACACCTGATCCAATGTAGGAAGGTTATTTAGCCCAGTGTTTCCAGATCTCTCAATTCTCATGAGAAATCAGAAATTTGTATTTACTCAAAACCTATATTTTTAAAATATTAGCCACTAACTCAAATACAAATGATAATAAAAGTCAACAAGTTATAAGCCAAACAAAGCAAGTTGGCTGCTAGTTTCAACCTCTCTTCCTCAACAACTCCTTCATCAAGACCCATCTTCA